>NW_027271599.1:140000-567500 GCF_040938485.1 Diadema antillarum
CGCAATATCTACAGAAGCCATCTTCGAAAACAAATCCAACTACTGCATCTCAGTCCATGTCGACATGAAATGTAAGTACTTTGTACGTGATATCATTACGATGCCTTGTCTTCATTATCGGCCGCATTACTCCAAGGAGTATAATGTCCACAGAAGAATGGGAGGGAATGTCCATAAGGACATGACAAATTAACTGCATTATGTGTTGCGCGGGGGGAGGGGAGGGTTTGTCATGGAACGAAACTGGCTGTTTCAGTCAAGCACACAATGTTGTATGGCTGAATTACAAATACATGTATCTCGTAGCAAATGATACCTCGTACAGATGATATTGTCACTAACTCTAATGTCATCAAACATTAATTCCATGCAACGTGAGCTGCTTAAGAGCTCGAATGACTATAATCTGCCCATTTCAAATAGATGCTCGCCGGCGAAATCATCTTGAAGTAGTTGATGAATTGACTGCAAATTTGAAGTTCGCTTCTTGCAGGAAGTTAAAAACACAACTATTACAGTCCGTGGAACATTTCTCCATATTAATCATGATTAATGTATTATCTGTAGTAAATCCCTACTGCCGATCAACTTTCCGGGAACAGAAGTTAAAACTAAAAGAGAATTCGGCTTCAACATTTCGACCTTTTATCAAAGGAGACGATCTTTGGCATTCACAACGTTTCATCAGGGGAATTAGCTAAAATATTTATTCATTAGTGGCTGATGCAATAAACCGAACCATGCATTTCCAACAACCCTGATTTATATCTGAGGCTCTGAAACAGTTGGTTCATAGACACGTGGAATCTCCCCCCCCCCCTCTCTCTCTCTCTCTCTCTCTGTAAACTCCTTTTACACGTAGGAAGTTACTATTATAATTATCCATATTCAACATGCATGAGATATAATAATCTCATCTTAAAGGGATGATATGCTATTTGTTGAGGTGAGGATTCAGCCACTACATTTTTTGCAAGATACTTAGAAAACGCCTTATGAAATGGTAAAGAGCACACAATTCTATAAAAGAAATTCAGGTTCATGATGAAAATTGGTTTTGGAATGGCTAGGATATCCAAAAACAAAGTGACACAAAGCAATCCTAATATAAGCATGGGACCCACCTTTTATTAGGATTGCTTTGTTTTTGGATATCTCTGCCATTTCAAAATTAATTTTTATCACATAAACTGAATTCATTTCAGAATTATATGCTCTTTCATATTTCATAACAGGTTTCTCATTATCTAAAAAGAAAATAATCATAAAAAACGTTGGAAACCTGTAGCCCCATCTCAACCGAAACTGTACCATCCCTTTAAAGTAACATGAATCTCAGGGAGACTACAGGGCAATCACACAGACGGAGTAATCTGACATTCAGCGCAATAGCCTTCTAATTACCCAAGTCTTGAAGGAGACTAAATGCAATCAGAGAGACAGGTAATGTTACAGTCAACGCAGTTTCTCTTCCCGTAGGAAAAAAAAAGAGTCTTGAAGGAGACTAAGGGGCAATCAGAGAGGATGGTAATGTTACGCTCAAAGCAGTTCTCCTTCTAGTAAACACAGTCTTCGAGGAGACAGATAGACCAAGAAGACTAAAAGGCAATCATCGGGATGGATAGTGTTACACTTACACCACAATTTCTCTTCTACGATAAAGATAGCAAAGTCTTGAAGAAGAAGACTGACTTGCAATCATACGCAGACACACTGGTACTGTCACATCAGATAACGTCTTGAAAGAGACTATAAAATGCAACGAGGATGTTTGTAGTTTAAATGCTGCAGTCTGCTCCATCAGGCATAATATGCCGAGGATTCAACCATTCGGAGAAACGTCATGCAGACACTGAAATCCTAGACATTACTGCAGGGTGAATACACACTTCCTTTGCAAGCAGCATCCAAGCAGTTCGAGGGAGTTTCAAAGCGCACTAAAACAAGAGTTTTTCACCACCACCCCTCCCCCCCCCCCAAAAAAAAAAAAAAAATCAAATTCTAAAATATTTGAAGAGACAAACGTTGCGCTGATAAAACAAAGAAAAGACACAATGGTGTGTTCATTGATTTACTTATTCCTTTTTTACTTATGTATCTAATTATTAATGTGTTTGTTTGTTTGTTTATTCTTTGCCACTTTTATTGTTACTATCATCCTTAAATCCTTTTACTTAATCAGTCTCCAGAAAGGAATGCAAAATGACGGTATGAACAATTTCCCGTTTTCAAGAAAGACGGATATAACTTCGGATAATGAATGGAAAGACAAATGCCGGAAGTGAAAGACTGGTGAAAAAAAAATAATGTAATAGGCAGGATAAAGAGAAAACAGAAAGTCGTAGTTTTATTTATAAGTGTGAAAGTTGCAAAATCATCTTTTTCATGCGTATTCACTCGTTCCAAATGCCAAAATGATTGATAATATCAACGCCTCGAATGAATGTTGAAAGGGCAATCTCCACAAAGTCTAGATAATAGGCGAATCTCACTCAATTAGAACCAATAACATATATAGAAAATATAGAACTTTAAATATTTTACGTATGATAAACAAAGATTTCAAGGACAAAATAAAAGATAACCATCTATGTGTGCGTGTAGATGCTTAATGTTGTACTCACGTTAAAATTTTATTTATGAGGAAATGTCTTCTGGTTGTGATTACATTTTTGTTTTACGTTTCACGTATGTATGAGTAAGTCTTGCACCAAAAAGAATTTCCAAATGGACAATAAAGATTGAAATATTATATCGACTATCTATATTACATAAATACATAATGTATACTTGTTTGTGCATTCGTGTTTTGGCAGCTCTGCATGATTATTTATATCATCATCATAACATCCTCATCCTGATCGTTATTTTTACTGCTGTATAATATAATATTACAAGATTGAGAAAGAGCATTTCTCATCATAGGGCACTGAGTACAACTATTTTTGTCACTCAAATGGCATGCGATTTCAAAGGGGGAAAGATACTAGTATAGTACCAAACCCTTAGCTATTACCCGCCTAAAGAGGGTCGAGAGTGTGCGCCTTGTATATATGAGAGACACATGTCGAACTCTACGGCAGTCAGCTATCCGGTTTAGAATCGACTCACGTAGGAGCTTGCTATAAATAGTAGTGCTGAAAACTAGTGGTTTCCTGTCCAACAAGTCAGCCACACTGTATGGGGGTCCACTGCGCTCTTCGATCCCAGCAAACATCGACCTGATTATAAAGCGCACATTTAAACATGCAACACGATGCCTTTATATTGACGCCCGCGCCTGCAGAACAAAAACCATTTTAGTCAGTCCTCTACAACATATTTTCTCTATTTTTATGGACGCCATGTATCGTTACATTTTTTTTTCTCAAATCATTTATTTTGATACGTTATGCGATAAATATACGGTATCGATGATATCGTTACGATATGGAGACTGGAGACGAAACTTTGCATGTGTAACAAATCTCTTTTTCGGGGGCTTCATTATATACACTAAAACCGCACACGAGTAAGAGCGTAATAGACATTATATGGGAATACTCTTACACCACATGGTCAAAACTAAGTTTCTCATTGATAAAAATACATATTTGTGCCAACGTACTCCCCCAACAAAAATAAAACAAAACAAACTACTTACATGTGTAAATCGAAGTTAAAAGTATATGAATCTATCATCTTACAACTACGAACAGCCGGGTGTCAATTTTGTGACTGTAAAATGTATCCACATATTAATCATTCATCCATTAGTTTGTTGATACTGCGCATGCGCAACACATCACTAGTACGAGACGACCTAGTACCGTGGGAATATTATACGGCGGCCGATGTTGATATGACAATACAGTTCCGAAGTTTATTTTGCATGATAATCTAAGGTCAGATCCACCGTTTCACTTAAAGAATTTCTGTAGGCCTATACAGCTCATGGACGATCAATCAACTTGGAAAAAGTCACAAGTTAATTTCCTTCCTTCACTAACTATTCTGGTCTACATTCTGCTGATTCGTTGTCATGTAACGTCAGTCGGTTGTTACTAAAGATAAACATATCTGATGAGCCATTCATGCTGGTACTATCAGTGTAGCATCATCATAGGCTGACAGATATGTTGTTGGTGCAAATTCGCCACTCAACCAACTTTTACGAACCATGCTTGAACACATGCAAACTCTACACATCAAGGTGTCAGATGGGACATAATAATGAGTGCACGTCAATGCTAAATTATGGTGGAAGTAAAAATCGCAGCGGCCTAAACGTGCTGTCGTGGAGTGAGCATGTACACGCAGATAATAGGTGTGTTCACACCGCTACGCACGAACCATCGAACTGACTATAACCTCATGCGAGGCTCTTGAAGATCGTTCACCGATAGGAATATCCACATCAAGTCTAAACAAAGCAGTTTGTAGAATACATGTATTTACATTTCTGGAATCCATCTGACCATGTATGTTTCGCATCTACTTCTACGATAAGGGGGAAACCGGTAAAGAACTAAAAGGAAATCACGGCATATAATCTGGTGCAAAAATACTCCCTATAGTATAAACACTGAAAATGCGTGCACGCACGAACACGCAATGACAAATGACTTATCTACACCATTAAATTTCTTGTCATTACTCATCCGCACACAAATCGGACAGAATTATGATTCATGCCCACGATATTGAATGGGATGCCTCATTTGCATAATGAGCTTGACTGGTAGGCCTACATTCCTCACAACATCCGAGGGATCATAGCATCGCAGACATAGTGAAGCAAAGAGTGATACATTCCGCTCAGGACTGAACAGATTCCACCAATCAGTCGTCTGCTTTAAACAAAGAGGAGGGCATTGGCATTACCCCTCTCTCGCTCAGGCGTTTTCATTCTCCATGATTAAAAAAAAAAGAACAAACAGGACAATCTACTTCATATACAATCTTCAAATCTATGAATTGTTTCTCTTGCATTCACTTAGCAGCGAGCCACTCTATCCAACTTTCCCTGCTATTATACACGCTAATTGTGTGCGCTAGGAATCGCGTTTGCATGCGTTACTGCAGTTGCTGCTATTTCCGGCAAGCCTTGAAGAAGCTTTCTGGTTGGAGGAATACAATGGTACACATGCAATGTATATTTAGCACGCTTGGAATCTACTTTACAGGCATGGGTTGCTGCCATTTCGGGCAAGCCTTGATGAAACTTTCCGATGCTGGGAACCATTTTGAGTTTTAACGGCATAAATAATTATGTTCAATTCGAATACGTTGTATACATAATTATGCAAGCAGCCCACATATACTGCATGGATTAACAAGTTATAGGCGGAATCGATTCTGTATGAATTGGTTGCGAGGCAACCTCAGGTGACGCTCCATCACGCTCGAACATTGCCTACGGGCAACGTTTCTGAAACAAATAATAATATGCATAAATAATACCATCAAACTGTCTACTGGCCGATGCCACGAATATGTTTTCAATTATTTATCATATTATATCATAATATTTTATTTATGTCATAAATAATTCCATATATAGCATATATTACACATGAGATATCATATATTACAAAATTTACACCATATATTTGTACCATACACTATATGCATCATTATATTTTCCACCTTAGTCTCATTATTTTCATGTTGATGTTCCAACCGCTCCCCCCACCCCCACCAAAAAAAAAAAGATAAAAAGATTCGTGTGCAGTTTAATGAGAGTCTTGTGATGTCATTGATTTATTGCCTCTTCTGTTTAGAATAATCATTGAGAACGACTAATTTTCTTGACGGGTGAAAACATAGCAAACTCTTACATTGCATTACATTGTCTTATTTTATCCCATTTTTAATGCCGCCTCTGACCATTCGGTTCGTCCGATTTCACACCGTGCCTTATTGAAGCCAACTTTAACAAAGTGTCGAATTGCACTTGAATAAAGTAAACAATGATTCCTTGCAGACGACATCCTTGACAACCTTACACTTAACCTGCTAACTCGAGTGTCGTCTGATTGCGTGACAACTATCTCCTTTTTATCCGTGGTGGTTATTTTAAACAATTTCTTAAGCACTCAACGAATAACCCAACTATTCAAAGCAATTATTGAAGTACATAATGTTGTCAAAAGCTCGCCGATTTGAAATCAAGAATATCCTCGTACGTAATTAAAGGTGAACACGACACTTCGTGAACATATCTGATTTCTTGGGATGGATGCTGATATTGGGATGAGGCATACACACAGGTTTCGATATCGTAAAACGACGCGCAGATTATGCAGGAAACGAGCGCAAAGAGAGATAGATTCTCTGCATTTCCTTCCTTCAGTTCTGAATGAACTTAAGGCAGAATCATTACAAAACATGTTTGACGATACGGGGAATTGACACATCATATTTATTCCGGACAAATCTAAACGCGCAAACGGATTATACAGAATGAAAACAGAACCAAATTCGATGCCACGAGACTTTGGAAATACAATGTATACCAAAGTTGTGATCGGCAATAATACGGTTGTTGTTGTTGTTTCTTTTTTATCATTATCATTATTCTCAACTATCATCGTGAAAACGATGTCCCGATGAATCACTGAGAGAAGTATCGGATGATGACTATCATTATATTTTAAGTACCCTTGAATTGAGTTTACGAAGAGGCACAATGAACGCAAATGATCACTTATGTCTCGAAAGCGTCCCTCCCACAGCCAGCACACAATGCTGCTCTCAACTGGTAGCAGACATCTCTCACGTCACAACCCTATACCTCAAAAGAAAACTCCTCGACGCGCTCCACTTTATCTCATAAAACGAGTAAAAATCAAACAATAGCTAGGTAATATCAGAGGTCATTGCATTATCATGCAGGATAGAAACAAATTCCACATCATATTCAGCCAGGTTGTGAAACTTTGAAAATGCTCTCTTTCACAGCATTCATCAATGGCAAAAGTGGGGACGCTGTGGCTTAGTGGATAAGACCCCCGACTCCCACATCCGAGGACTCGAGTTCGATTCCTGCCCGGTGCTTTACGTCCTTGGACAAGATGTTTTTACCCACTATGTCCCTCTCGACCCAGCTGTATACTTAATGGTTGTTTGGTTCTATATTTCATATACTACATTCAAAGAAGCTTATAAATGGATTGGAGTAAAATTCCCATTTAAGCACAAATACAGTGACCGTTATTATTTGGACGAGCACCGCTCGTATCCGCAAGCATGATTCTCAAACTTAGCCTCTTGGGCCTGCACCCCTTAACTTCTCTCCTTTCTTCGATGCCCGCTATCTAAAACCTTCTTTTAGAGAAGAACTACAAAGAGAATTTCACAAAATGTAAGTGTATTTTCTCTTTAACGAAAGGATATAGTTCTTCATCTTGTATTAATGGTATACAGTGTACTATTATCCAGCTGTCTTCTGAAAGAGGTATACGTTCATTATGCGGGAAAATAGCAAATATGTGAAATTCTCTTTACAGATAGCAACGTCCTATGTGTACTGTGACATCACAAGTTGTATATAGTCTCCTTATCAAGAGATGACGGCTGATAGATTTAGATAAAGCTTTAAAAAATCAATCACTTTGGGAGGGATTTGTCCAATTTTCCTCGGACTTCATTGGTGCGTACAACTACTGCTGCATTCAATGAATCCATATTTTTGATCGAAATCGGATGAGAGTAAGAGTGTAATGAAATTGTACAATATAGTTCTTGCATAGTTTACATGAATATGTAAATCAGTGAGCTGATGATGTCTGCGACTCACGTTTTACCATTGATCGCGTACACACACACAAAAAAAAAAAAAATGGCTAAAATTCAATTTTCCGGTGTTGAAATATGAAACATTATGTTTTCGTGATAGTCAAGCCCTATACTAGGAACGAGTTACTATATATGATAGCTTCTTTTCGAGCCAACATCCCGCCACCATCCCATCCAACAACAGCAAAAAAATATATATATATATATTATGTTTCGCGAAATGAAACTGATATGTTTTCAGTCATAACCATTTAGCCCCATAGCAGTGACATACTTTATCATTGACGCTGATGAACACGCTCATTATTTACAAACTGCATACCATAATCAAATTTGTCATCAAGACAATATACCATGCGTACGTTTCATTTGTAAATTCATTCAAACATAAATGAACAAAAATCGACAGAATGACTGCCTCAAGAGCGCCCCCCGATCGGGTGATTCAAATTCGGAGAGGATAATGATACTGTTGGCTTGGATCAACTACATTATTACACATGAAAACGACAAAATGTAAACAGGCCCCTATATAATCAAGAATGTTAATTCAACAGTGCATAAATTGCACATTGAACAAATATCTGAGAAAGGAATGAATGTATATCGAGAGCAAAACAATAAATATAAAAGTCATTATTATATTACTCAGCATTTCTGGGTTTGTTGTTTGTTTGTTGTTGTTTTTTCGACAACATTCCAACGTATGGTGTACAAAAAATAAAGGTTACGTTTCGCTGCGTGTAAAGATAAAAAAGCCGCCAACTTTGTTGTGACACTCCGGCGAAAGGATATGCGCTGTGAGCGAGTCATCTGTTCTACAAGTCAGAAAATCAAGGCAGTGCCATGACAACAGGAAATCGCGTAAATGGTGTTCACAGGCGAACAGGACGACCCGTTTAAAGGGGCACGCTCACCAGACGCGCGCACCAGACGTTGTAAAGTAACGCGGCGATGTACGAGCTACACTTCACGGATGACTCTTTTTAGAAGCGCAAAATTAGTACATGAAGATTATCTACAGCCTACACTGCAGACACAATTAAGTGCTTTCGAATTGATATATGAGAAGGGAAGATTGTGGCATATAAAAAGATAGTCATCATAACAGCAGATTGCAGCGTGGGTTGGAGACGCTAGTTAACAGTCGTTTACAATTTACATCGTACGTGGCATTTTATGCCATGCCCTTGCTCTATTTGGTTTCATCATAATAATCATAATTGTATAGGTAGTACTTCCGGCCATACAATAATTCAGAGAACACAAGTCACTTTATGTTATTATAGTTTACAGACTAAGACATAATGCCCACTTCACATCGTCTGCCCATGCACTTCAGTTCGTCTGCTTCGGTTCACTTGTTTTTGTAGGTCTGATTTCTCTTATAAGAATTCTCCCTCACACCCATGCACGCTTCGGGGAGGAGAGAGAGGGGAGAGGGGTGTTATTACGTAATCACTTGAGGCCTTTGCACACTCTTCGCCACTTGGACACACGATTTCCAATAGTATGGGGAGAATCATAATCATTATGTTCATAGAACATCAGGCATGAAGGTCTGACCGTCTTAGATCGTCATATACCCGTGCACCTTATACTTGCGGCAATTTTGGCTGCACGGTCCTTCATGTTGAATTCTATGCTAGTATCCCAGGTGTCAAGTAGAGCAATTACACCCTAAACTTGACGTTGTAATACTAACTGTAATTACATGAATAACGAAATACATGGAAGTTGGTTTGCTTCTATCCAATCTGTATAATACCCGATGACGTATGATTAAATCTGCATTGTAACCTCCTGAAGTGCTAATCTTGTTTTTAGCAATGATAAGCGTTTGCACTGCACTTTACAAGTTCACAGCAAAATAAATGTCATCATTATATTATCGATGTTTTCTGCTGATCTATGTCAACCACAAGTGTATACCGGTACATGTCGTTAACATTATTATCTATATTGTCTGTTCGCTATCATTCTATTACATTGTCTGCATGGTACGGTTATGATATCCATAATCCTTCTTCATTCTTATCAAATATTACCTCCGCCAAGGGAGGTTATTATTACTGTTAATCATTATCACATTATCATGACTATGATTATGATGACGATGATCATCATAACTATCATTCTTAGGTCATTTTTTATTATTATTATTATCATTATTATTATTATTTTCATTATTATCATTATTATTATTATCATTACTATTATTATCATTATTATTATTATTATTTTATATTTCATTATCATTATCATTATCATTATCATTATTATTATATCATCATCATCATCATCATTATCATCATTATTATGCCTATTATCAACATTGTAACTATCATACTATTCTATCACTACTTTACCATCGTCGTCACCGTTCTTGTTATCATTAATGCCACTTTCATTTTATCGATCTTTGTCATGTTTGGTCAAAATCCTCCTCGTGCGCTTTGAGCACTCTTTTTCTGAGTGGAAATGGCGTGTAATATTAATGTCTGTATGATTACAATTACATACTGTAAACTAATACCCGGATTCATTCACGAAACCAGTGTGAGCATTTGCATCTAAATACCTCCACCTCGGCATGCACTAACATTCAAATTAATTTTAGCCCGAAGTGAACATTAACAGGTGCTACATTGAGGGGGTATGTGCTGCCCCCCCCCCCCCCCTTTCCAATTAGTTCGGGATAATAAGGGGTGCACGGATACTGGGGAAAGATGTGAGGCCGTTGGCTGACTCATCAACAGCACTACGTTCGCCAACAGACGTTCTGCTAATCAGGAAGCAAGACAAAGATATAAGGAGAGGAAAATAGAAAAAAAGGAAAGCGAGAGAGAGAGAGAGAAAGGGGGAAGGGAGATAGAAAAGAGAGGTGGACTAGACAGCGGAACCTGCTAAAACGATAAGTGACTAGAGACTGGATCACAAAGGCGTGTACACAGTCATCCCTTGCCAATGATTTACTGTAGGAACTATACACTGCTTTACTAAACCACCTCCCTGACTAAACACTGCTCCTATGGCGTAAGACTGAGGCACGGAGCTAGAGAAGGCCTGCTTTTTCACTTTACACAGAGGGGGCCTAGGCCTATATACAGTTTGTACAGAACAGAACAGAAGTCCAAGCAATGCAGATTTTCAATAGTTACGTTCAGACGGGAGCCCTTAACCTCGAAGTTAGGAAACTTCGAGGTTAGAGCTTGTAGTTAGGGACCGTGAAGACGCACTCGTAGTTAGCAAACCTCGAGGTTTGCTCGATGTTTCGAGCCACGAGAAATCTTATGGTTAGCGCTCTAACCACGAGCCGCGGGGGGTCCCCATTAAGCACCGTGTGGACACAAAAAACAACGAACTCGAAGTTAAGAGTGACCTCGCCGTAAACTCCAGCCCCCACAATTTCCCTCTGCTTCCGGGTCAACCTCCCAAACGTACACCACAAATACACTACACGTGAAAACCCTATGACGCACGACACAACAACATCATCTTTTCTTCCCATGCTCTTGATCTCTGAAACTGAAAGCGTCGAACTCGCTACTGTATTCTATATTCTTCGACGCTAAAAAAAAAAAAAAAAAAAATGTTTTCGACGAATATCTTCATAAAGGCATAAAGTCATCAGTGCAGTGCTATCTCTGCAGTGTAAGCGAGTCCGACAGGGTTGGACTAAAGAATAAATAGACGCTTTGTTAGATGTGTGGGCTGAAACTTCCGGTTTTGTGGTTTTAACATCGAGTGGGACCCACTCGTAGTTACGGGGGGCAGAAGCTAAACCTCGAGGTTTCGTAACCTCGAGGTTAAGATTCGTCGTGTGGACACACGTCGTAGTTAGGGGCCAAGAGCTAAACCTCGAGGTTTCCTAACCTCGAGGTTAGGACCTGCCGTCTGAACGTAACTTATGTGTGTGCGACAACGCCTTATCTCACGCCTATTGGCATATTATTTAGTATCTCTTGGAACAATACTCCCCACTTGGAAAATGACTTTATTTCGCCAAACCGATTCATTTTTACAAACCAATTCATAGCTATGAGCATCAACTCTAGTTACGTTCAGACGGGAGCCCTTAACCTCGAAGTTAGGAAACTTCGAGGTTAGAGCTTGTAGTTAGGGACCGTGAAGACGCACTCGTAGTTAGCAAACCTCGAGGTTTGCTCGATGTTTCGAGCCACGAGAAATCTTATGGTTAGCGCTCTAACCACGAGCCGCGGGGGGTCCCCACTCGTAGTTAAGCACCGTGTGGACACAAAAAACAACGAACTCGAAGTTAAGAGTGACCTCGCCGTAAACTCCAGCCCCCCCCCCCCCCCCACAATTTCCCTCTGCTTCCGGGTCAACCTCCCAAACGTACACCACAAATACACTACACATGAAAAACCTATGACGCACGACACAACAACATCATCTTTTCTTCCCATGCGCTTGATCTCTGAAACTGAACATGTCGAACTCGCTACTGTATTCTATATTCTTCTCCGACGCTAAAAAAGAAATGTTTTCGACGAATATCTTCATAAAGGCATAAAGTCATCAGTGCAGTGCTATCTCTGCATATCATGACAGAGAAAAAGAGTACCTGTAAGCGAGTCCGACAGGGTTGGACTAAAGAATAAATAGACGCCTTGTTAGCAATGTGGGCTTCTTCCGGTTTTGTGGTTTTAACATCGAGTGGGACCCACTCGTAGTTACGGGGGGCAGAAGCTTAACCTCGAAGTTTCGTAACCTCGAGGTTACGATTCGTCGTGTGGACACACGTCGTAGTTAGGGGGCAAGAGCTAAACCTCGAGGTTTCCTAACCTCGAGGTTAGGGCCTACCGTCTGAACGTAACTTCTGTCTTCGCATCATTTTAACGACGTTTGCTGTCATCTCTTGCTGGATTTGCACTCAAAATGTCTAATTATCGAACTTTCAAAAACACTTTCTAACGATATCGAAACACGTACACAAACGCACTGGGACACAGTGGTCCATGGCCTTGAATGCATGCCTAAGTCTACCTATGGATACACAGTTATATAGGGGCCTAATGGTATCGTTTAATCAAAATTAATGTTTGTACAGATTCGCTAGTTTTTACATTTACTCATTAAGCAGGGTTTTTTCTCAATCAAACAGCAAAGTATTTGGTATTGAACGTGTAGAATGGTATAGCTCTTTATCGTTATTCATCGTGTACATCCACTTTTAATGAATCAGTTTTTCCCACACGTGTATCTTTTGTCAGAGCACCTTTTTTGCGTCACTTCATGTCGGGATTTTTTCTATAATAGCTACCAAGATCGACATTATCAAACTATCACAACAGTTACATGCTACTGATACCCATCATTTTCACAAAGACAGCGTATTCGCGAATTCTAAGACTTTGCCCTTTCGACGTGTAAGAAATGTGAAAAGTTCACTGATATTCGAGACAATGCACTCGTGGAATTTCCCCCAAGTCTCCCGTCAGTTATTTCCAAGCAACTTTGGACGTACCGTGTTGAAATTTGAGCTATGCATCAATTCTAAACTAACTCCAAACGCAAAAACTTTACAATTCAGAGGAAGTAAAGAGTGGAATAACTTCATACGGGTTTCAATAATTCATGGTTCATTAAATTAAAACAACGGTACACTGTTGTATAGTCCCACATTAATCACACATGCATGTACAACAATTATCAAGGCCAGAAAGCTTATAATGCTGAACGATGAGAACCAATGTTGTTTTCTGTCTTTTGTCCGTATGGTTGTATTCTCTAAAATTGTTCTGTGACACCTTCATTTTCTCCGTGTGATTTCTTTTCCATTTTGTTGTACTTTGAATCTATTGCGCCGTGTTTCTACTGTCATATTATCGACACGGACTTGCAGAATAATCAAACAGTCACTGGCAGAGCAAATTCCTTCTTTTCTCTTCTTTCTTCTCTTTCAGAACTATTTTGAAGCACTAAAGCTGGGGTTTTTGTTTCATCTGCAAATGGTAAACAATGCCTTTAATGATTTTCGCGCTGATATCTCTTCTTTCTTCCTTTAAAATAACAACAACAACAAATTCCTTTTTATCACCGCGTTGAAATCAAATTGAAATGAAAATGAATAAAATGGATTGCGAGGGTAATCCAATGACGCACGATCATGCTTATACTTCCAAAGTAAATTTCCCGCCAACATGAACACTTCTCTTATTCAAACTCTTTACGTGACTTAACATGTAGTGCAAAAAACAAAAGAGCCAAACGTTGCTCATCACAGTGTTCATACGTGATGAAAACGAATAGTGAGTCTAATAATTTATATAATGAGTTTGAATATTGTAGTTGTGCAGGCTCATTTGTGGTTTCCTTGAGCAGACGGATATACTCCATTACAAAATGTCAATTTCGATTTGGTTTGTCACATTACACTATACACACACATATTACATCCCTCACACCCCCCCCCCCACACACACACATACACATACGACAGGAAGAGTCCAACTATAGTATAATGCACAAGAGTTATGACCTTTATCACATAACTATTATATCACCATGCAAACCTAGTGGATCGGTGATGTGTTATACCTCATCATCATGACTTTATATTTGCACTTAAGAATCTTCCGTGCAATTTTCTGCGTCACACGTCCTAAGAAAACGAAGAGTCTCAATCAAAAATAAAGGGAAAGAATTTGTGGATTTGAGAGTGCTATAACGCCAGGGAGAAGTGATGGAAACCTCAGAGCTTTATCTATTTGAATTATCGAGTCACGCATAATAAATCCACATTTAGCATGCAAAACCAGACTAAACACAGAACACAGTATCTTTATGTGAGGAATATCAGCGCGAAAATTATTAAAGGCATTGTTTACCATTTGCAGATGAAACAAAAATCCCAGCTTTGGTGCTTCAAAATAGTTCTGAAATGTGAGTTAGGGCTAGAAACAACCTGTGTAAAAAAAGTTAATCAGCACACTGTAAAAACATCGGTGTTATATTTAACACCACGGGTGTTAAATCTAACACCGATCAAACTTCAATAAAGGACCACACCCACAGGTGTTAAAAATGCACTGTGATGGTGTTGAAAAGTGTTCACCTGACACTTCGTGGTGTTAATTTGACACTGTACCTGGTGTTATTTTGACACTGTACTGGTGTTAATTCAAAAATGACACCACACGGTGTTGATTTGATATTTGTTGGTGTTAATATCAATGGTCTAACACCCGTCCAGCTTCAATAAGAGACCACACCAGCTGGTGTTACTTTGGTGTAAATTTAATTTCACATTTTTTCAAAAATCTAGTATTTTAATGTAAAATTCTTGATCGTCTTGTTTAAATTAAAAATCAACAAGAAGTGCAGTTACTAAGAAACTCTTCAAAGAACAGTTGGAAAATTTGGAAAAGACACCCGGAGGTGTTAATTTAACACCATAAATGAGCACCGAAAATTTAATACCAGCTCGGTGTTCACTATTTAACACCGGACTTTTTGCAGTGTATAATCAACATTAAGTATAGTTAAATATGCAAAAATGTTAACAATGGTTATAATAAAAATATTTCTAGACTAAACCGTCTACAGTTATGGTTTATTGAGAAAAATAATGATATCTCCTTATTCTTGAGGCTTTATTGCAAAATTTGTATATTGTAGGATGTTGTGTCATACACTTGACCTTCACATATGCATCAAAATGTGATATCTCGAAACAATTTGAAATCACTGCTTCCAATGGTAAACAGTACCTTTAAATCCTCTACTTTGTTGTTGTTTTAACAGGCAACACCGAAAAGGAAACAGACGATAAACACGAAACGATAACAATCGTGTGTGATGATGATTTCGCTTTGTAATTCTGCACGCGATTATCATTTCTGGAACTAAAAAAAATACGACGAGGGAAAACCGTAATCTTACACTCGTGAGCTTATTTATTGACACGCAAGTCGTGGACTTTTCGAATGTAAGAGGAAAAGTGGCCAAGTCGTGAGTGGGATTTCCGTTGGACTTTCTGCAACACATCCAGGTATACCAACTTACCCTTTTGCTGTATAGCAGATCTTCATTCGACACTTACAATAAACACAAACCACTATAGAAACAAGTCACGTAGTGTGATTTTGTCGAGTCATTTCTGGGCACGGCAACAATTTCCCGAGAAAGTCCGAACTATCAGAGTGTGATCACTGACTGAGCTTGTATCGAATCACTGTATAGATGTGTTTTCCCTTGTTTGCAGAGCTCTCGGGAATAAAGTGGGACAATATGTAAGGATTTCTTTTGGGATGTCTGCGATGAACACTAACCTTTTACCCTCCCTATATTAAGGCGAGGACGCATAGCTCAAGGTATAGGTTCCTATAGTGAGCAAAACCTGAGACGAAAAGTAACAGAACGATGAAATTAAAGAACAAATATCTTTAAGCTTGGTTTATTTGTAGGATAAGGATGTCATGGCAGCATGCGTCATTTGACACTGAGTCCAACAGCCATCTCTGCGAGAAGCCACTGTACTTTATTATCATTATCATTATCACTATTTATTATTATCATTATTATTATTCAGGTTTTGAGACTGTGACGTCACTTGAGAACTTCTCCTTTGCCTTCAATAATCACCAATCGTCAGTAAATTTGGATTTCTTTCTAGATCTGTAAACACACACACACACACACACACACACACACATCACGCACGTGGTTGCACTCAAGATATACACAAAGGAGAAAAGCTGGGCCTTTGTCAAGGCATCGAAGCCTTATGACCATTACTAGTAATCTGTTGTTTTGCGTTGTATTTCAGCGCGAAGTCACAGGAAGTTGGCAAAGACAACCAACTCGCAGCGATCATGGCCATGGTGGAACCAGGGAGGCTCACCTGCCTGGTGGAACGTAACCGATTATCAAACACTCACTTCTGCATAATGATAGTCTATTTAATAAGTCATAACCTTTTCTGTGCCCCATTGTTATGCTAAATTTATCAATGGCGGGTTTGTTTGTTTTTAGAGGGCTTTTTTCCGCTGAATTTGAAATGAATGTTAATGGACTTTCTCGGAAGAGAAAAATGTTCTCCGGAGGGTCACAAAATTACTCGAACAGGTGGAAATTTATTGTATTATATACGAACAAGGTGAAGTGTTGTCAAAGCAACCATGACGTACACTTTTGAATATTGTATTATACATTAGGCCTATATCATTCAACACTATATCTTCTCCTGTACCATGAGCAGGTATAACTGGCAAAACATTACGTGCAATGGAACACAGACAGTGCTTGATACCATCTATCGACCATATCACGTCATTTTGTTCATTCCCGGATTTTCTTTCTTATCGTGCGAATGTGGTTGCTGGGTTTAGATACAGAGTATGTTACTATTCTAGTAACTTATCTGCAATGTATATAGATCGCACGACTGTCCTATTCATTTAAAATCGGGCCATGTCATTGTTTGCGTGACTTTTAAATTTTCGTTCTTACTTTCGCTCATTGCTTTATTGTTATTTGTTGGCGTTCTCTTTTTGAGGGTGGGGACGGGGTGGAGGTATATACTTCTACACTTACGTGGCGATGAGCGGAGAGTTCTCGAGTACGACGTATAATGCAAGTAGCTATACGTGTATATCATGAAACTTCATTAAAAATACAGATCTGGACATTCAATCCATAATATGGCCATACCACTTGGCAACAGTTCGATGAAATTATAACTGGACTTGGACTACATACAATACCAACACGGATACATACACGATCGAGTGTCTTCGTTTTACTATGAGGTTTGTGTTTCTTCGCTATTAATATTCGTTTTGGGGTTTTATATTTTGTCTTTTCCTTCCAGATAGTTGATGTTGAGAGAACAATTCCCTTCTATTATGTGCATACAGAAATATTCTGGTCTGCACTGGTCATGATTAAAGGACAAGTCCACCTTCATAGACATGTGGGTTGAGTGAATGTAGCAATATAAGTAGAACACATAGTGAGCTAGAGCCTGAGGAAAATCAAACAATCCGTTCAAAAGTTATGAATTTTTAAAGTATCTGCGCAATCACTGCTGGATGAGAAGACTACTACAGTGTATACTATGATGTCACATGCGTACAACGATATAGGAAAAATAAAAAGAGAATTTCACAAAACTTTACTTTTTGAAACAAAGAGCAAATTTCATCAACTTGTTACTGATGTATGTAAGGGCAATATCATTCCTCCTGCCTTCTAAAAGAGCAAAGTCAAGTGTTCTTTTGTTATGCGAGAAAAAGTGAAAATAATTCATGTTGATTTTTCTTTATACTTTCTCTATATCGTTGTACACATGGGAAATCACAAGCTATAGTAGTCTCCTCATCCAGCCGTGACTGAGCAGAAACTTCAAAAATTCATAACTTTTGAACGGATTGTCCGACTTTCCTCAAACTCTCAGTGATGTGTTCTGCTAGTATTGTTGCATTCACTCAACCCGTATGTCTATGAAGGTGGACTAAGTCCTTTAAATATTTAAGGTCAATACTCATCACCTCATGCATCAGCGCCTAGCCTACCCTGTCGACGTCATTTCTACTGAATATGATATCCACACGGGTTACTACTACTTGTAACTAAATCACTGTTGGCAGTAGTACACGCAGGGACAGATTATGCTGGAACGATATATACGCGGTGTGAACAGCCCCACCCACCCCCCAAAACATGGCGGGGTTTACCCTTCATGCTTCTAAATCTCAAAATCGGATCATCATTTCGCGTATTGACAGTCATAACAGGAACACAGGGCTCTTATTCCTGCTTGGAGGTCGTGTAATATACCAGTCGAGCATTTCGACAATATAAACAGCATGCAAACGGAAATGCACATAATTATTTGCAAAGACATTAATTAAAATAATATAGCGACATCTTTAATATCTTAATGACAGCTATCAAAACGGATATACGACTGTATGATGGGACTCCCTATATCTAATGAGTGATATTCGGGTCATCTTTAATGCCATTTTAGGTTTTAATCTCATATACACAATTCAATCAAAGCTGATGGCAGCAACGGCGTGCAGTGAATCAAAAAGGGGAACCGTTTGCAAAATATTTTGGTCTTTTCCACAATCCATGACCAGTCAACAGTGTGAGGCAGTGTAAGGCAATAAAGTGCGAGCTCTCGCATTTTGCATGTACAATGTACATCTAAATGTAGACACACATTGGGTTGTTGTATACTAGTAGCCACAAGAAAATATATCACACAACGTTGATGATTAATGCGCGTGTGACCTTTACATAACTAATGTGATGGCAAGTAAATTCAACCAGCAACACATTTCTACATGCATACGATTTTACTGCAGCGAGCTTATATTGCATTCTGTTTGTCTGAAATTTTTGGTGCGAAGCAGAACGTGTCGATTTTCGACAATATGAAAAAAGAGTAATATTTGCCTCTATATCTTTCAGAGTGCTTGAGCAAACAGCCAACCATGACCTTGATGATTATAGTAAACGCCACAACAAACCAACCTTCGGCCTCACGGGTCTTGTTGATTTTAACTCTTTTGTTACGTGGCTGAGGCTCTGTGTTTGGTCTGACTTCAGACAACCACGGTGACTATACATAAAATCTCGATCGGAAGTCGCAGGGCGCATTTTAATATAGGGCCCATAGTGTGACTTGAAATAATATGAAACCTTAATGACGGTACGCGACAGAGTTCAATATTATATAGATCATTATTTCGCTCTAAATGGGTTCAGTGCAGATCTTCTCCAAAGACACACGTATTCAGATTTGAAAACCGAAAGTTTCTATCAAATACAAAAAGCTAGTAATTCAATGTCTATTCGTGTATATCCGCGACTACTTCAGAAGTTCAGTCCTGAAGTTTGCATTTTGTTTTGTTTTATTTGTTAGTTCGTTTTTGTTGCTGCTTTTTTCCTAGACTCTGCTCAGAGATCCTCGAGAGAAGAATAAAATTTCACAACTTCAGAGACTGCACATGGTTTCTGAATTTATCATACGCCGAAACAAATTCCACAAGAATTTGAAAGAGACGTGTCCAACCCTCTTAAATGAGGAAAGGTCCCCCCCCCCCCCCCCCAATAATACTGCCCTCATGAAGAGCAGCTAGTTAGCGATTATCAAGCTGGTAATATTTGTTCTTTCTGTTTTTTGAATGAAATTTCCCCGATTTGATGCTTGATTAGGGATGTTGCTCAGGACGTTAATTTATATTAGCATGTAGCCTAATTATTCAGGAGTTAGACCTGCAGATCTGAAATGATATTTACGGGAATACTCCGTTATTTGTTGACGAAAATATGAAGGACGCGTTTACTGGTCTTCAGTGATCACTGACATGAATTGTATGCTAATACCGACTCTCCTTGAAATTTGGTGGAGAACAAAGTAACTGTTATTGCACTATGATCTTTGGTGCCATCATGATAGTACAGCAGACTTATAACTTCTAAGGTCAGACTCTAAAGGCGTCGATATAGTGTAAGCTGAGTTGATGTCTGCCAAATGCGGTATACAAACATAATTATGACGTGTGACATACAAGGCTCATTCTGAATGAATCATGGATTATAGCTCAAAACTAAAACCACATCTCCCCACCTAGCCTTTATTTCTGTTTTACAGAGAGTACGAATTACCCAGAATACATGAATTTGCCGTAACTTCGAGTCCATGAGCAAAACCGTGCAGTAAAGGTAATATGTGTTGGATCCTCAGTGTTATAAGTGCAATGACCTTTCGTGGACATCGTACCACTGATTTGTCGATGAGTGGAAAGCGATACTTAAACAGCAGACACACATCGAATTCTACTAAATGTACGTCCTTTCTGACCCCGTCAAGTATTGATAACTCAAGGTATCCCATAACTTAATACAAGTACTTGGCATTCACAAGAGCCATGAAGATTCTACAGCTCCCTTGCTCTCAAGGATCTTTGCAATAAGGTATATCAGCGCCTTTATTATAGAATTCAGCTGGGTATTATAATACATCCAAATAGTATCCCTTTTTTCAAATTACCCATGTGATAGAATAGAACTCAATATACAAACATTGAGAATGTGTATGAAAATAGTAAATATATAAATATATAAACATAAAATAAGTATATAAATATGAATATAAAGATATATAAATACATGTATGTACACATAGATATGTATATTACTAGTTATCAATGCAACTTTTGATAACACTTCCTGACAAATTCCAGTATTCAGACGACAGCAGCTACAATGCACCTTGCCATATATACTTGCCGTGCGCCAACTTCACTAAAAAAAAATCATTACCTGCAGCACAATTCTGCTATACATAAGCATCAAACAATAAAAATGCCCTTACATCTGCACTAAGCGGAGCGTTGTGAAATTTAGTGCTTTGATGCTGGGCAAAGATTTCACAGCAGAGCTCGAACCCTACACGTGGTCTACAGAAATGATTCCACTGTATATAGCATGACTGATTTACTTTAAACGCCTAAGATAGCGACTTGTCAATTCACGGTGCCTTCAATTGCGTCTTATCATTAGGACGGAACCTGTTGACACAACCATGACAAATATGGCTTGGTTTCGTGTTGTTTTATTTTCTTTTCAATGCACGAAACTTTTCACTTCTTTTCCGGGTTCTCCATTTCAGTCTTAAAACTACTGAGTATCCAATACACACTCTCCTTGCGATGACTCACAACGCTTTCCCCCCTCTCCGTAGGAAATGTATAGCAAGACATGGCATATATTCAGTCTTAGCTTTGACACGATGATGTCCCATATACAGCTGACATTTAATAGTCAAGGTGACATAATTATATTGAGAACATACAGTGTACCTAATACTGACTGGCACTCACGGGGGTCTCGAAATATTATATTGGCATGGCGAGGCAATAAAGACAAGCGCGCTGGTATACTTGATTTGCCCTCCAAAATCAAGAGGCACAAAACATTACGAGTGTTCTTCATCGCCGATTTCTGGAATTCAAAGAAGAAAAGCGCGGCCAACATCTAAGCTTACGGAACATTTTCACGGTACAGCAGGGGTACCTGATATTAAACAGTCTGTATAGTGTATCCCCTTTAATACCGCGGTCAATAACATCGAAGTATACAAGAATTACTTTCTATCGTATACATTTTAGCTCGGACTAGCAAGAAATGGCCATAGTAAGCTAAATCTCTGGAAAAGATAACGTTAGTTGTTTAAAGACTAGTACAGGAAAAAAAATGTGACATCTGAATGAATTTAATGCAAATGATTTCGCTAGCAAAAAGTATTATGTCCAATGAACTGTTATCACTTCATTGCACGAGGTGTTCTACATGAGTTGGCGCAGTTTTCAGTGCATGACATGCATACCGATACACACCGTTCACCGGCTAATCTCGTGAAATCAACTCCTAATCACAGAGTCAAATCTTCACACATCATCCAACACCGGAAGTGAATGTATAAAGGTCACATTTTCTCGAGTGACCTGCCAGTGATATTCATATCCTCTAAACTGTGTCGGGTAAATTCGGGAGGAAATTCGGCACATCCCGTGCTCTGCATAGGCCGGCTGCCATGTTAATACTTTCTTTTCCTCTCTCCTTCTCTCTCCCTCTCTCTGCTGTATACGTCACTCCGCTTTGCACAAAGAAATGAATGAAAGAGTCTTTTCGCATGGACTGTATACATTTAAATACAACACGCTGCGCTTTATACTATACCCTCAGAGAGCGGGGGGGGGGGGGGGGGGACGCGCAAACTGAAAATGACACCTTTCCTGAAAATCAACTCGTTGTATTTCCTGTTTAACCTCTCATATCACAGCCAAACACTCTCAATTGCCAAACATTGGATTGATATTGGAGGATTCAGACTTTTCATGTGTCGGTATATAAACGAGGAACAATTCAGTCTCACATTATACGTAAGATCTTCATTGGAAGAAGAAACGCTTTATGAGGATATTTGAAAGAAATGAGATTTTTGGTACTTTTTTTTTCTTTGGCGTCCCCTTAGTTAGAAGAAGGGTTGAATTCTCGGAAGATATGTTTGGCATGCCTCGCAAATATATCGTATTCCGTGTTTGAACAGAAAGTTTAGCAGAAGCTTTACCTTTAGGTTGTAGTTACCTTCTTCTCTTAACGTCTTCAACTTGAAATCAAGGTTTTAAGACATCTTGGCTTTTTGACACTTCAAATCCTAGTTTCAATTTGCCAAACATACACTGTATTCTGGTATACTATAATCACAATTCCTGTCTCCGTTCCTGCACGGAACTTGTGATTTTGGAGGTTTTCATTCGGTCAACTTTGGCGTTTAATACCTCAAAGAGGAGGAGATGTGTTAAAAATATGCACCTTTAAATAGCTAATATACATTATTGTGACGGAGGTTTAAAGTTCAATACTTTCCAGGATATGCATGTTATGTTTCCCTGCATAACACACACACACACACACACACACACACACAGAGGCAGTGTACAATAAAAACAATAATAAAAATTATAATAATCAATAATATCGACAATTATAATGAGAGTGACAATTATAATAACGGTAATAACAATAAAAATGAAAAAATCTTACTGATTTTTATTATTGTTATTATTATCATCATCACTTCTTCCACTACTACTACTACTATAGAATATCCTCATCATCACACATGCATACATTGATACAAATAGAATGGGGTAAGTGTTATGCAATACTTACACTCCTAGGTCTCCATAGGTAATAAAGAAATCCATATTGCTGCAGCCCTGTACCCATCCCACCTCCCACGTGTCACTGGAGCTAACTGGAGGAAAGCGAACTTTTGCTGACGCCCGAAAGTGAGGCGTCTGGTATTTCAGCACCGTAGGCGAAGTCTCTATGAGCGTGGTCGGCTGGGGATCGATGCGGGCATGGAGGTCAGTGACTTTGATATCGCCTTCGAGGCCGTGGTTCTTATTCCGTTTGGATAATATACACCCCATGGGGCTGGTCGGTGTGTCGGGGAGGTGGAGGTAGTGAGGTCGGGAGGGAGTCGCGGGAAAGGTGGTCGGTGCTGGTCGGCTCCGTCGTGAGGTTGTTGGGGACGACAACGGGTATCCGCAAGGTGCTCCGGAGGCTGTGGTCGGGCCACCTCCTGCTAAAACTTTGGGAGAGGAAGAGTCGCGATCTAGTGCCGGGTTGTTGCTGGTCGGGGACGGGTAATGACTTCGTCCGCCCCGTGAATATTGCCTGTGGAAGTCCTGGTCGTAGGTTGCCGGTTGTCGGTGGTGTCCAAAGTACTGCTGGTAGTTGGCGTCGTCTTCGATCCCAGTTGATCTGCTCGAAGACGGAGTGGAGATGGGGCTTCGACTGCGAGGGGCACCAGGTCCTTGTGTTCGTGACTGGCTGGGCGCAAACTCCCCACTCTCTCTCCCTTAAAGATGAAGAAGAAGTTGAACAGATCCAAACGAAACAAAGTAGCAAAATATGAATCCAGAGGAGTTTTATGTGATTATCCGGGGACAAAGAAAGACTTTGGAGTAAACAAGCTGTTAAAAATGTGTCCCTACCACTTCTGAGCGCGAATATATCCCACAGCACTAAGTTTGGGCGTACTTTTACAACTTGGCCAACAACTTGCCCGGCTTGTGTATCAAAGTTTGTCGCTGCTGGGCGCTCGCAACGCGACTCGGCTGCTGCGAGAGAGGCTGACTTACTGCACAACGCGATAAGCAAGTCTGCCCCAGCTATGAGTATCACGGCCCCACCGATAGACTGACTATGAGAGACTTCCGCTCGCTTCATTTCCACTTGGTACATAGTGCCTGGCTAGCTCTGTGAGCTGATTTCGACTGAGGAAGCAGTAATCAGGTGGACTTGCTGAAGCACTGAGCTGGCAGAACCAACCAATTCTAGGCAGCTGTGTACAAAGAACATAGCTGGGCCAGGCTGTGATATTTTGACACACGAAATATACCGGGTTACTACCACTCCAACTACGCCCAGCTGACAGACACCACGGCTCGGCGTGTGTGTTTGTGTAGCAACCGATGGCTCCGGACACCGACGAAAAGTTTCAGGCAAATTGTACTACACGTGATGCTAGCCAAAGCAGAAATACCAAGGCCTCCAGATTTCGTCATTTGTAGAATTTGGGCCACATTCGGTGCAGATTGTCACACGGTCCAGAATGTAAGCAACCGACAATGGAGGATAAAAACAGCTTGTCGCTCGTAAGACCAACACTACAAACGGGATGACACTACCAGCATGTTTCTACCACAGCCACAGCCGTACGGGCGATCGAGTTTCGATGGAATTCCGGCAGCGAGCGGAAGATGTACGGAGATACGCGCCGCCTCGTAGGATATACCAGTGGTATAAAGCAGAGTGGCGACGTACACACGGGATCGGAGGTTATACCTTCCGTAACCAGAGCGAAAGCTGTCTCATCTGGTAAATACAGACTGTTGGCATGTGAGCTGTTGGTCTACAGAGCACAATACCAGCTGTGTCGTGGGTGAAGCGGCAGGTAATGGAGAGCGTGCCTATACAGTCGTTGAAATGTATCAATGGAATCGTTCATCCGTACGGGGGCGGAGGCATGTATGAGAATACAATGCAGACAGCGTGGTTCAGGTGGAGATGTGTTAACACACCTACGACAACGACAAAGCGATTTGCTGTAGAAGATCTCCCCCCTCCGAGCTCACTCATGCGTGACAGGAATCGTCGCTATCACAACTGACCAGGTATCGGGAAGACAGACAGTTGGTGACAAACTGTATGATGACAGATTATTTCAGCCGCCCACCCGAAACAGCGAACATCACATGTGATTTATTGAATCATTGGGGTGGGAGTGGGTGTGGGAGGGGGGGGGGTGGGAGGTTCTTACTACCTCTCTCGAAACTTCAGACAACAACAATAAAATATAGGTATGTGTATATAGAAGTAAAAATCATCGTGCTGCATAATTTGAAGGACTGAATAAAAAGTAATTTGTGAGGAGATCGAAGCAGTCACGTCAGCCCAAACCAGCGTCGAATTTATTTTTGTGTTGGTGTGTTCGGGGAGAGTTCTCCACACACTCGAAACTTCTGTCTGCATACCAGTCCCTGGATCGGATGACGCGGACCAAGTTTCCACCGCTCTGAATAGAGGGACCCCTCCTCTCACAGCACGACCTTTCTTTATACTAGAGTTATCCGTTTCTATGACAACCCCGAGAGCAACGCCATGAATTTGTTGCTGGGATGGGATGATGGCTTATAAGGGCATGACATGTCGCTAGATTCCCCTATTCTTAAATCATTATTTACTGAAAGTACGGGCATCTTTGTCTTTCGAACTGCTCAAATTCCAGTTTTGAAACATCCCCCTTGCCCCAAACCTATAGTACCCCTCCCTCGCTTACAGCCAGATACGCAATCACTATTTTTCGCTCATGTCTTCAATATTGCACGCACTGTCTTGCGAAGTCGTTCATGCGTCTGCTACAAGCCATGTAATCAAAGAAGTATACTTCACGCTCTATTCATCATCGAACAAATATATTGTGCCTATACGTAGATTGTTTTCGTACTTCCGAGGACAGTGGGGAGAGGTTTTCACAAATGCAAACATGCATGACAATGTGTAGCAGACAAGAAATGCGTAACGATAACACAACGTGACAATTGCTCACGCGGATGTTTAGTTTACAGAAATATCCTGAGTTCAAAGGTCACTAATCAAGAATGACTGTATTCAGCTCTATACCTTGGCTGATATTAGTATATTTTGTATCGTATATATCAAGTTATCTATTATTCTATCATTGAGCAAGTAATTTATATATTTGTCAATTCAATCATTCAGTCATTCATAATTTTCATGTTTGTTTATTTCGTTATTAACTATTTTATATTTGTTTAGTTATCTATTATTCATTTATTTATCTATTTATTTATTTATTTTATTTTATTTTATTTATTCATTTATTTTATTTAATTAATTATTTATCTACGTGTGTCCGAGAGTGGTTGTAGACGTGAGATACCATCAGCAAACAATCGCAGAAGGAGGCAGACCCATAACATGACGTAATCATCGAACTGAAACACGCTGGTGTGCCACGTGAGGAAAGTAAAGACATGGAAATGAATCGAGTGGAATGCCCGGCTAAGGGATTTCCTGAGAACTCTCTCCATATTGATGGAGTGGAGCGCACTGAGAGAAGGATCGACTCGTCGGGATGAAAGGCGACTTCCATACCCCCAGAGACACTCATTTATATCAATCACACAGTTTGATCACTTCAAATTCAATGCGATTGCGTGCGAACGATGAAAAAACGAAGATCACAACATGAAAATCGTGATAACAAATGGTAACACACACAAAAAACTACTACAAACTAGTAATCCATATCTTTATAATGGTAATGATTTCAATGATGACGATATAAATTATGAGAACAATGTAAGATAATCATAGCGATCTGATTTCAAATGTAACAATGACAAAATGACAATAGTTAGAATATAGTAAATGCAATAACGATACTAAATGAAAACACCATCAAGACACCTCACACCTGATAGTTATTGTGACCAAGATAATCATTGTTTTATCATTGTTTATATTAATCATATACATGTACTGTCATTACAATTTCTGTGACATTGTTATTATCATTATTATTAGTAGTAGTAACATTATTATCATTATTATTACTATTACTATCAGTATCACTCTTACTATTACTATTGCTATTGCTTTTACTGTTCTTAGTATTACTATTGCTATTACTACTGCTATTACTATAACTACAGCTGTATTACTATTACTATTGCTATTACTATCACTGTCACTATCACTATTCTATAAATATTATTATAATCAATGGTTAGCGTCATCTTCATGGGTAAAGAAAATTTAGTACAGATTGATCTCATTGGGACGATCGAGAGCGTTTTTGCCTTTGATCATGCAATGTCAGTCGCTAGATGGCGACATGACATTCTGAGCCGAGAAGGATTGTTTTTTTCTCCTGTCTCCACCGAGGCATCAGGTAAGCGCGGGAATAAAGTCTTTAGTTGTTTTGTTTGGTATCGATTTCAATGAAATACTACATGAATTCAAGGAATCATCAAAAGTTAGGGTAATGATAATGATTATATTGTAACTATGCAATATGAAAGCAACTCTAAAGAAATTAATGAAGGTTATTGAAGTTATGATAACAAGAATTTTGACAGAATAAATAAGGAATCATTATCGCATTGTTACTATCATTATTTACTGTTACTTCATTTTTTCTATCATACCCTATTATTATTATCATTATTATCATTATAATAATAATTATTATTATTATTATTATTTCCCTTATAATAATCATAATTTTTAATAATAAAACATTCATAAAGAATAGCCTTGCACGATTTTTTGCTCTCGGTGAGGAGGAAAAATAGTAAACGTTCAAAAATTTGCCACAACAATGAAGATTACAGCAAGGTCATTTTCCTTCAAGTACAATTTAGTTACTGCGCTCCGTTTGAAAAGGTTATAAAACTGAAACAATGAGTTAGATTTTAAGCTTCAGTTTATGCTTTCCTTTAAACCATTTCACAACTGCTATATAACAAATGACATGCATGCATGTACTATGACAAGCTTAGCGAATCACACAGAAAATCGTTTAGAGGCAGACACTTTTGCACTGAAAAGGATCAACTGAACTTCTTTGTAATTGAGATTCAATCGAATCAATCAATTTGCTGGTCTAAGGAAAACCATCTGTTACAGAGGAGCTTCGGCACATAATGATATCTTGAGCAAGTCTCGGCGTCTTTTCTTCCTTTACAGCAACCAGACAAAATATTGTACATAATACGAAGTGACAATTCTATCGACAATTCACACAGTCTCCCATCTAAAGCAAAACAAAAATTAAAACAGTTACTAAGAGTTCGGAGAGTAGTAGGTGAACACACAATTCTGTAAAGAATTTGGTAGTGATCTTAGTCGGGTACAGAGAAATATAGATTTTCCACATCAGTGCTCACAATTAGCGACCTCAAGTTCAAGGTCAAGTTCAAATTTATTTCATTTCTACATAATGAAATAATATATAAACGTAAATCTCTCTTTCTTCAGTGACAGAAATAATACACGTAAATTTGTAAAGAGAACTTGTTTTGATTGAAAACTTACAGTATAGCGATACATTGCAATAGGTGCTGGGAGATAGCGAAAGTGAAACAATTTGCAATATGCACTGTGCGGAAAAAATAACGCATGTAGGCCTACTTGGCAATCGAAAGAGAAGCAATTTCAGCTAGTAATTAACAACGTTGCAGTGGCGGATCCAGAGGGGGCGCACGGGGTGCGCCCCCTTCATTTTTGATTAAAACAAAAGAAATAAAAAAGGAACTCCTGGATCCGCCCCTGCCCCGAATGCTGAAGGAGGGTCCGTATGGCTGCGTGGTGTATCGTATCTCGTGGCATTCAATGATAGTAGCAGCGGCACAACTGCTAATGAATCAATGAATTACAATTTACTACAATGAGATGAATATCGAAATCTGCGCATGTTCTAAAAAAAAAGAGTTTTTTTTTTTTTTTTTTTTTTTTTTTAAATCCAGCGTTCCGCATCATGTGTAAATGAAATCGGCCATTTCAAATTCTAACAGTAGCATACAAAAATTCGAGAGGCGTCTGAAGTATAGTACCGGTATGTGAACCATTTTTTTTTTTTCTACAAGGAGAAGCATCATTATTGACTGCTACAAATCGCATTTAGAAGTGTTTTTTTTTTAATCAAATATAAGTCTCAGTATGCTGGTATAATTTTTTGACAGTATAAAAGTCGTTTTTGCAGAGATGGAGCAAAGAATTCTGTACGGTCGATAGACAGACGTAATGCATAATGGATCTAATTCAGATCTAGATCTAATGGATAGATCTAAATAATGAGAGAGGGGACAAACGAATTGGTGATATCAACTAAAAGTCATATCTTACGTTAATCCTTTCGTTGCGTTATGTACAAAATAAACATACCTCTGTGACTTTTCGAAGTTTTCTTGCGCTTCAGAAAACGAGAAAAGGGTTCTTTTCTGCTCGTCATCTTAGCCTTTTTTTCTTCGTTTCAGTTCTTTCGATAAAAGTACTTCTTTCTCTTCCCCCCTCCAGTTTTCGTCTGCATCGTAACACCAACTTTCAACAGATTCATTTGATTTCCGACAAAAGTACTACTGGGAGTAATCAAAAAGCTATGTCAAACATTGTCAACATACACACATGACTTTAATTGCTCGCGCATTGCTAGGTGACGTCATTATAAACGACGCGCATTGTGCGCTCACACGCGACAATGTTTATATGACGTAGTAATCAACAAATACAGGAAGGGTCAACGAACTGCTAAATGTACTGACATAACGCCATGAAAAACACTTCTGTACGGCATATAGTCTGCGGTCATTTCAGAAGGCCTTGAATATCTGTAAAACCCTTGAAATTACACGTTTGTACATGCAGTTTTTTTTCGGCGTGCGCAGCCAGCACGACGGTAGAGCAATATCATTTTCCACATAGGGCCCGCGCCCGGGGATAGGGCTTGCATCTCTCTTGCTCTCTCTCTCTCTCTCTCTCTCCTTCTCTCTCTCTGAATTTTACTGGTATGCACTTTATCAAAATTAAAACGGTTTATATTGAAAGTCATTGGAGTATTGCCTTCGCATTTACAAACAAAATAATACGGAGACTTCTCTGCGCAAAATCGGGGGGGGGGGGGAGGTGTTTCATAAAGCTGTTCGTAAAGTTACGAACGACTTACGAGTGACTGGTGATCAGTTCTTGTGCTAAATTATGGAAATTCTGATAAGTATAGCACATCTGCAGAACTGATCACCAGCCGCTCGTAAAGTTGTTCGTAACTTTATGAACAGCTTTATGAAGGGCTCACACCCGTAAATACAATGGAATGTCCCAGACCCCTTCACAAATTCGTACCAAAGATGCCAAAATAAATGAAGAAAAAAATTAATTAAAAATCAATGATGTAGTTTGGCAAAAAAACTGAATAGCTGTAGATATTGAGTATGAATTCCTCTACAAATTGCATTTTGGTTGGAAGATGATAGCTTTTCTGGTGGAATTTGAGGGGACTATATTTCATTGGGTACGTGTACGGAAAATTGGTGATTTTTTTGAGTGACAAGAACTCGTAGTCTGGCTTTGCGGACCCCTGGACAGAATTTGAACTGAATTATCCACCCGGAGAATTTGATGGATGAAAGGGTATATCTAACTTATCCAGGTTAGTGAAGCTGAAACACCTCATTTCTCCCAGCTATTTTACAGAATTTTTTGAAATTTGATTCTTAACACACATATTTATGGGTGTGAACCCTGAAACAGAGCCTGTTGTGCACAGATTGAAGAGCGCCAGCTTTTGCTGACTGTAGTTGCATGTGGTGCACCGGCCTATATTACTACGCTTCAAATATAGTTCTCCATTTAATCCATTTAGTTGGTTAAAAACGTGAAACATTCAATATTCAAATCAACATGATTTGATGTCAATTATAGGATATTCCTTTTTTTAAACACTGTAGTGGTTTATACACATAACCTGACATTTAGTAAGCCGAGCTTCACTAAGATATTATTACGCACACTGCCAAGCGGTCTTTTCCCCAGTCCCACGTACAGAAGGAAGGTACATGTGACAATTCATTTGCGAGAAAATCTGTAATTTGGGGGATAAAACCAATGAGTCCTGTAATGAATTTGTTATTCGATACGTTGAAATAAGTATAGAGTTTGTGTGTCTTGATTACAGTTTTGAAACAAACGCAAAATGACCCAACAATGTGATTTTGAGCCCAATGTCATGAGATGACCATTGACACATCGTATCCACGACACTGCGTGAATGGTGGCAATGCAATGCATGCTGTACTGGTACACTTATCACTTCTCACGGCCACGGAGCCTACATCGCATTGCCATTGGCTTGCTCACTTCGCGCTGGGAGGTGGAAGAGATCTCTCTCTTCCACCTCCCTGCTTCGCGCAACCTCCTGCGTGTGTAAATGTGTGTGGTGGTGTTCGTGTGGTGCCTATCAATGGCCGTACCCGTAGGCTTATGGCCGCTGTCCTGATTATAATCCTGTGATTTTAGCCAAAAACGGGTTGTTGGTTTGTCATGAAAACGATGCACAAGTTGTGTCGAGAATTATGCCATTTGGTGAATAGCAGAAATAACAACTGGTGCCTGTCCTTTTGCACTGGGTTGGGAAGGTCTAATGCACTTGTCAATGTAATGACGCACCCCACTACCCCCGGACATGGGTGCGTCATGGTCATTTTTTGACTGACCACACGGGGTTTTTGACGCACCCCCACAGTCACTTTTTGACGGACCACACGGGGTTTTTGACGAACACCACAGTCACTTTTTTGACGGACAACACGGGGTTTTTGACGAACACCTAGGTCACTTTCTTGACGGACATCCTCGGTACATTTGACGCACCCCGTAAATACTGAAAGGATTTTTGCATACGCTTTATTCACGCAATTTCATTTTCTTTCGGTTCGTAAACACAATTTGTCAAAGTTTCGGCAAGTTTCCCTTACCCTGGCCCTGTAAGCACCGTACCGTCATTCACCGTACATCACTCTGCTGCTACGATATTCCGAATGTATGTGTGCATGCAATCCATAGTCACCTAGTACCTAGCCATGACTTGTCTGCAGATGCGCTGTATGTGCGCGGCCATTTCTAGTCCGGTTGAATGCAACACATGGACGATGTACGTTCGATGAGGAATAACGAACACGCTGCTCACTTGCGAATTGCACAGCCATGACAGCATTAGGGAGCGAGTCGCGCACCACTAACACTCGACTTGCCTGCTACTATACTGCAGGTACGCGCAGTACGCACCACCACGCAACGGTATACCAAAGATCGTATACGGAATTCCGTATACGATCTTTGATTTTACTATTTAGTACTGTGAGGTTGAAATCGTTATATCGCTAAACAGTCCGTCTGGCTTGAGATTGAGTATGCGTGATTTCATGAGTTTGTTGGAAAGAAAATGTGAGGAGAAAGGGTGGCTTTTAAATCATTTGCTTGCCAGATTTGGGCAAGCATTTTTCCCTCTTAGGCCTACTCCAAAACGCTTCCCGACTTTGATTTTCACTTGCCGCGGGAAAGCGCTCACTGTAAATTCACTCGCGGTACGTACGTGTATCCGGTACTGGTAGCGTGCAAAAATGCGTGCAGTTTTCCATAGCCAAGTGCATACCATGACGCACCCCTCGGTTCAGAATAATGCGTGTTATTTTCCATAGCCAAGTGACGTACCATGACGCACCCCTCGGTCAAAAATTTGACGACAATGATGGGATTTTGACGCACCTCTCGGTCAAAAATTTGACGGACATAGCTAGTAAAATGACGCACACCTGGGTCACAAATTCGACGGACCAAACGAGGAAATGACGCACCCATGTCCGGGGGTAGTGGGGTGAGTCATTACATTGACAAGTGCATAAATTCCCTGTTTTTGTGTGCAATGTTTTGCCATCTAATTCGGAATTCAGATGTACCAATGCAATCGCCACTAGACCTTGACATTTTTTTTTTTTTTTTTGAGGGGGGGGGGGATTTGGGGAGACGAGCGTCATGTTTGTGGTTGGATATTCTGACTGGGGTATTAATGAATGTTTGTACTCGTAGCTAGCGAGCGCTTACTGCTATACTGGTGTAGTGAAGTAGATTGGACTGCCATAGGCATACGACTGGCAATTAATGCAATGTTAAAAACGTTCACTTGCAAAAGACTCGTGCGATAGCATGGGCATGTGCGCACTGTTTGGGTACAGAATTATGTTTCATTGTAACAAAAACGATGAAGAAACAATTCCGTTGCCTGTAAAAATACTGAACAAGTGCTTGGTGGACTATTCTATATATTTCTGTTAATCTAATTCAACTCTGCTGCTGCATTATGTATGCCTTACAAATTAGCAGCCAGTCATTTATACAATGTACTGTCTGCACCAAGCTTATTTTCACTATGTATCCACAGCCGTGCCCAATCTTAATGTGATTAACAGTGTGTAGGCTTGGATGGTGTGACTATGAGGAGTCATTTATTCCAAAAGCTTGGCAAAAAGAAGAAGTGTAGAATGGTGCATGTAAAGTTGTAAAATTATGTGTGCAGGGTCTTGCTCAAAAACTTGTATTTTCTCCAGTAATGCAGGTGACTCAGGGACTGTCCATAACAAAGTCTGGGGGAGCGGCAGATTTCTTTTGCTTTTTTTTTTTTTTTTTTTTTGCTTTTTTTTCATAGCCAAACATATGAATTATATAAAGATAAAGCTAATTCCTTATGGAGCTGAAATTTCATTTTAACGAATTTTTAGCCATTATGATGGGAGTGCACTGTACAAACGCATGGAGATCGGAATCTCGTTATAACAATGTACCAGGTACCAGGTACCAGGTACTGTAAGTTTCATCCCAAAAAGTTACTGTGTGATTTACTGCTAAATTTCTTGTTTTAGTACAACTTGCATGCTCCATTGGTTCTACCCCAAAGAGGTTTGTTACCAGTGTGAGCGTCCATTGTATATTCATATATGCAAGTAAATTCAAGTTTGTGCTATGTATCATTCTATCTCAGACAGGATGGCATCTGCTGATCTCCAGTGGCTAATTCTTCGTGACAACTCCTGCTTCCTGAGGAAGGGTGGCGGTGTTGTGCTCAGCACGGTGAGTGCATCACACTTTTCACTTTTTGGGTCTGAATTCACATCAGTTGTTTGAATTAATCTCCATGGTATAGATTTAGTCCATGGATTAGTGACAAAACAGCACAAGGTGTGTGTACCTTTCACATGCATGTATCAGCGCATTTTCATTACTGGATATCAGTTAATATTATGTGATCTGTCACACACTTTTACGCACAGACAAAATGTGAGTAATCCACGGGCTAAATTTGAACTAGATTTGTGAATTAGAACCTTAAGTTCTCACAATCTTGTGGGTGTTCAGCAATTGTTCCTGAGTGATTTGTGATGTTTCACTATGTGTTGTTATTATTGTGACTCATATTGATCTTAACTTGACTTACGTGATCTTTTTGCTGTCTACAATTGATTCTGCATGAGTTTTAAGTAAATGCTTGAACTGAAATGAAAAATATGTTGATTTACACCATTTATTTGGAGTATTGCTTATGCTGATATTAATACACAATGCTTATTTATGAATCCCAATGGATTAGAATTATGAACCATTAGATTGTGAATAGGTAGTGCTTTGTCTCATAAAGTAGACTGTGTTTATTACGAGAAAATAATCAGTTACCTTATGTATTTAAAGTTCATTTTGCATTTATACAATGTCATAGTGGTAGGCAGAATAGTTTGTGAGTTGTATGATATTTAGAGCTTTTCATTTTAAATTGGCTGACTTTTATTTGATTAGTTTGATATTGACAATGTGTGATGTTAGGTATCAAAGATGGAAGTGTAAATGCTAGGAAACAAAATGTTTCGAGACTGGAGAATGTAGTTTTTTAGCTCTCTCTCTCTTCAAGTAACAAGAAAATGACTTGCCGTGAGATGCTGCAAGTGATCAGAGCATGTCACAAGCAAGAGTTCAGGCTGCTCTCATCTTTAATCTTTACTATACATTATGTATGTTGCTTGTCTTTGTTGACAGCTACCACTGAATTGTATTCATAGGTTTGATAGTGAGAAACTCGCTGTATTTAAGATCAGGCTGACTTGTGAATGTTTGTAAGTTCTTCCAGAGACTGTCGCTTCTGTACCCTTCAGGTAACAAGAAAATGACCTCCTTGTAGGACACAGCAAGTGAACATAACAGGCGAGGGGAAAGCATAAGTTTCTCTGTTTATCTTAAATCCCATTCATGTCATGCTTTATGCATCTTGTCTTTGTCAACAGGAGCCAAACAACTTGAAGAACAGGAACTCCTTCAAGTACAATGGTCTCATTCACAAGAAGGTTTGTGAATTAATCTTTTTTTTTTCTGGATTGTATGAACAAGTTCAGTTATTTTTGATTACTTTTTTATTAAGTATAATTATGGTGTTGTTTTATTCAGGATGTGTCATTGAGCTTATGTGTTCACAATACAATCATTATTTCATTATGTACATGATTTGATTATTCTACATCAATTTGCATAGTGGCTCTACTTATGTTTGAAAAAGGGGGTATTGTGATCTGCCTAGATATATATTTGTCAATACCTGCTCTCACAAAATTTTGCTACAATGAAATGAACATTAAGGTTCCAAAATTAATATTTACATATCTGTAATATGATTTATTTGTTCGGCTTTGACAACATTTTAATGTAACGAAAGGAAACTGCTGGTCTTGAGGACTTTAAGCCTGTAACGTGTCTGCTTTGTACATCATAGCAATGCTGTGTACCATGGATTGTCTAATATCTTATTTCGATATCCTGCATAGACTGTCGGCGTTGAGGCTGCAGCTGATGGCAAGGGTGTTGTTCTTGTCACCAAGCGGATCAAGGGAGGTGAGTGGATCAAAGCACTTCATCAGAACTTTTAATATACCTCATATGTATTGTTGAATAAGAGGTGACAATTGAAAGCCATTCTGCATGTGTGCTGTTTGAATTGAATGTCTAGGGGAGATACTGATTGACTGCATTAATAATTTCCTGAGTTGTCAATTTAAAAGAAAAAATGTCAATGTATTAGCATAATCGTCTCATGTGTACATGACTATTTTTTATTAAAAGTGTAAATGTGCTCCCAGTAATACCTACTGAAGGTGATGCATATGAAATCCTCTGAGCAGAGTTTAATTGTGGCCCTTCATTGAAGCTCTTGGCGCTGTTGAACCTAATGTAATTAGCAAGAACGTGTTATGCTGTTTGTTTGTTTGTTTGTTTGTTTGTTTGCTTGTAAAGTTTCATCTTCATTAATATTGTTTTAGTAGATCAGGCAAGGTAAATGAAACAATGTGATACAGTAGGGAGCTATCCAGATATGATGTCTTCTCTTTTTATTGACAGAGAGTTCTTGACATCTTGAAAGCAAGGGAGCATTAGTGAAGCATATTACTGGAGGAGTTATGTTTTATATGTTAGGGGGTGTTTTGGTTAGAATTTAAACGTGATTTACATTTTTAATACATGCCCCATGTTTGCCATTTGACAGCAATGAACAAGCCCGCCAAGATGTACAATCGCGTGGAGATGAAGAAGGACTCCCGCCGCACCTTGACCGCCATCCGCCGTACCCTGAAGAAGGGATACCGCAAGGACCTCAAGATGGTGAGACTTTGCGAATCTACACTGCCAAATGAATGAAATCCTTGCCCCTGACTTCAGTGCTATGCATGCAGGGCCGTGTATCATAAAATTTGAGATCAAACATGAATCAGAAAATTAAACATACATGTAAGTCTCCCAGTATTCAATTCTGATTGGCTGATACCTGACTTATGTTTGCCTTTCTGACTGATGTTTGATTACATCTTTTTGTGTAACAGGGCCCAGATGTCAATTTTCTTTTCCTCCCCCTGGGATATTTATTTTTCTATGTCATATATGATACTCACCAAAGCAAATGCCTATCATATTTCTTCTTTTAAAAAAGATGCTATATTGGGACATACTATGAATCGCTGTGTCACAGAACAATGATAACATGATGTTATATCAAGGAAAGAAGTGTCTGAGCAAACACCACTTTTTTCTGAAATGCTTGCAGATTACAATTTTTTCTCAAAATGCATTTTTCATTATGATGCTCCCTAATGATATCCTTGCATGGATGGAAACATCAAATTAAGAACTACTGGTGCTTGTAAAAAGAAAAAAAAAATAATACTCATAATGATAAAAAATCAAATGCACTTGACCTAGGTTTGTGTCATTCTTTGCCTTTGCATTATGTTTGTTAGTCTTGTTTTAGTTCTTGGCCCTTTGTAACTTGGTGATGCCACAAAACAGCAGATGATTCTGAGCCCTATGCGAGCATACATTGACAAACTAATCAGAATGTGTCATTACGGGAAGGTTACAGTCAGAGGCCAAACATTTATGTTTCATTCAAAATATGTAAGGAGAGTATTCATATCCAGACTGTTAATTGGGTAATGGTTTGTACATTCTTTGTGATTCCCGAACCTTAGGACTTAGATCTGAATTGGTAAATTGAACTATGGTTTGAAGAGCATGGTACTTGAGTGACTGTGAGGAACCATCAAAAGCAGAGACGAGAGTAATTTCAAATTTTGAATATTTTCTGTGATAATACAGTCAAAATATTTTCTAAATAACCCAGCTCCGTACATAAAGATCATAAGAGAACTGTCAAATTGTTGTATGTGTGACAAGAGATGAGTTAATCGTTTGTGTCATGAATTTGAATCCTTCTCTCCTTCCAGGCCGCTCTCCGCCGAGCCAGTGCCATCATCAGGAGTCAGAGGCCGGTCACAACCGTTCAGAAGAAGCGCTCCGCCAAGAACAGGAGAACATAAGCTCCGTCTCCCCTCTTTTCGGGCGACTGGTCGTGATTTGTGAACTTTCATGACGTCATGTTGCTCATCCACCATGCTCAATAAATGATTGTCGGTCTGTACATGCAGCAAATGCAAATCCTCCCACAGTTTTTTTCTTGTTTTATTTGTTGTAACCTGTGCTTAACTCGTGAAATTCAGATCTGTATAATCGCATCAAGGAGGTCCAGGAATTTACTCTTAGAAGTGCAGTGACAATGTGCATCAAGTCATGTGTAGATTATGGCGTGTGTGTGTGTGTGTGTGTGTGTGTGTGGGGGGGGGTGGGGGCTTTGGTAGGGAGAAAATAATGATGCTTACACCAAGTTGACAGTAGCATGATTACCCTTCAGCTTTTGATGAATGTGTTGTTGGCAGTGGAATGACATGGAATTGAGTGCAATGATCAATTAAATTCTAATCCTATTACAGTATATTTTACACACACTCCTTCAGAATAAGAAGAGACAAATTCCGCCATGATATACATTACGGTAGCATGTATTAACAGGTACTTTTTGCTATCTTCACATGTATGTCTACTTACATGATGTTTATACATACATGTATCAAATATTACGATTTATTCCTTTGCCAATAAGGCCATTTGCCACTCCATGATGCAATAAGGACAATGCAAACTTGGACTTCACCACCAGCAGAACAGAAAGAAGTCCTGTGTGCCCAAGTGTATGAACAAGTGTGTGTGTGTGTGTACATGCTTCCATGTGAGTAAATGTCTCCACTCTCCTCTATTTATTCAATCTCGATGGTGAAATCAATTGACTCGGGTCTGTTCGCAGTACGTGTATGATGTGTGTTTTACTTTGTGCTTTGCAAGCATTCACACTGGGATTTTGCACAAGGACAGTGCAAAGGCAAATCCACTCATTTATACTTTTGCATTGTCAAAAATACACACCACACAACAATATTGCAACACATAATACTACAATGTAGTAGTCAAAAGGAGTGAAGGGAACAGATGAGTCAAAATTCCACGATCAACCACCAATACTCGGGGAAATGTGTGTTTATTAATGTATCACGCCTACTCTAGCGGCAAAACTTCTTCAAATCAAATTACATAAATCATGACTTCCATTTCTGATTTTGTTGTGCTTCAGATGAACATAAGCCTTGTCTCACTACCTGTGTCTCACAAATTGTGTCAGAGAAACCGTGGTGTCTCTGTTGGTATTGTCACATTCTAATTGTCACATTTTGTTGTGTTTGCATCTAATGTAACAGTACTCCCATCAACTGGAATACAAACAGTGTTTTCAGTGCAGTAATATCCATCGTTGCATAAGGCAGAAAACACTTGGGTAGTGTCAAAACATTGAACAGTTTTACTTAACTGCTGTACACTGCAATTAGCAAGCTTGTCTTGACATACAATAATGATGCACTCGGACAACACACCTAACAACACACTTGTATCACACAAGACAAAAGAAGTATATACATGTTGTACACGTCCAACCTATGTCAACTTTGGTCTTTGATATCTTTTTAAATCTTTTGAACGAAATGTGCCTTGAACTTACACACGCTAGTAATTGTCAATGTCTTAATATCTGTGGTTTATGGGAGGACCAATGTTACTTTTTTGAGTATTTTTGCCCTTTACCCTTCTGCGCTAACAGATAGAGAATTAGCAACTCTAAACGTAGAGCAGTTTATTGACAGATTCTCCGACATCGGAGATCTTGTCATTTGATGTGTTGGCTAACATGGCCTCAGTACTCTTGCCATAGAGGGCGATAGCACCTGTAAACAAATCAACAGAAGCAGAAGCAACTTAGCATGATGTCGAAAGAGAGAGGAGCAAGTCAGAATAATCATTAAACGTATTAGATTGCATTAATTTTTTTCTAGTGTGGTGGATTCACAATACATTTTGTTTTAATTGTGCCGTAATGCCTTTTAAAGACACTGTGTAACATAATGTATTATGATTGTGCTTGCTCAATTAGACGAAAATGAACAACTTCGACTGCTCTTTATAATGACGTTATATAATTGTGAAAACACACTCTGTCCATACACAAGTTTTGAATATTATACTTTCATTATGAGTATTATCTAAAAAAAAAAAAAAACAACATGATACATGTAACATGCACTCCCGATGGTAGGAAATTTTTGAGTCTGCGAAAACTGGTCCCTTCGATACATTTTTCATAATTTTTTTTTTCGGTATTTAATACATTTTAAGCAAGCATACCTCCATAGTTTATTATTATCTATGCAATTTCAGGAACAAAGCTTTTTTTTTTAGAATTGTAACGTCACCTTTTAGATAATGTATTGCCAATATCACACGACTGCCTCATATGATGCATTTCTCATCAATTACTATGTGATTGCATAATGGATAAATATGACGCAATGGGAAGGTTATTGAATAAGCTTTAGCAATTAGAATGAATTCTGAGAATTGGTTATAAAGGAAATTGATATCCATTTACTATTGATCATACTGATTATGACAGAACTCGTAATGATCGTGTATCTTCGTACCTGCGACGTGTGGACAAGCCATGGAAGTTCCGCTCAAAGTCGCGATGGCCGTGTCGCTGGTGTACCACGTGGAAGTTATGCTGACACCAGGGGCGAAGATATCAAGGCAGGAGCCGTAGTTAGAGGAGGATGAGCGAGTATCGGAGCTGTCCGTGGCGCCAACGGTGATGGCCTGTGCACAACACATAGTTTTATGTCATTATCCCTTTGTGTGCTTCGGTGCCGATTGACGCCGAAAGCCCCACAGCCTTGCACACACTGTCCATAATAATTTATAAATCCATGACGTGGTACATGCATGCTGAGTTCATTCAGTGACGTCACAAATATCGGGCATGTTCGGCGAGTTTCGGTAGGTTTTCGAAATACATGTAGAAAGGATTCTTCTCGCTTCATGTCACGCAAATCTTTTCCGTGAGGTCGGGAATTGTAATAACTGGGGCTAGCTTAAACTCTATATGCAATTTCATGAAATATTATTCATGTTTAACATCTTAGAATGTACAGTTTAAACCGCTCAAAATTGTGTGACAACGTAACAGAAATAGAAATTTGGCCAACACTTTCAAGCTCTATCACAGATTCTTAGCGGGCCATATACTAGTATATTCTATATTTCATAATGTTGATCTGTGACAGAAACGGTTCTAATATGCGTTATATGCTAGAATAGTGTGAAGCACCGTTGAACCAGGGTGCGTGAAGCTGCTTGATCGAACTGACCCTAATCCACTTTGACTTATCCGGTGTGTGGGTCGCTTCTCTAACAGTTTAACGACTCCTTACCGCCGAGACGCGAGCTGGAGAATAGTTGCACGCATCTGCATTGCTACCGCCAGCTGAAACGGCGGTTGGGATACCCGCTGCAATCATGGCCGAGACAGCGTCGTCGAGAGAAGTAGATGCTCCTCCACCCACAGACATGGACGCGATGGAGTTACCATCAGCATTGGCTATGACGTACTCGCATCCTGTAATTAAACCAAGAAGAAATGTACATTGTATACGAGGACAGGAGACTCCAGAGGACTTGAGCCGGACTGAACTTTAGCCCGACTCCGATGCCACGTATACTCTATTCTTTCTTTATATTGGCATCTGTTGGGTAGTAGAAGGCTTAATGGTACACTACAATATATTCTTTCTTGGTTATATATGACCCTGAAAAGGGGCCTATATACTCTCGACCGCCACGGAAGACTTCAAAGATTTCATCATACGCCTCTACGGGGAGCAGGTCTTCAAGGATACACTCAGGAAGTATTTTCTTATCCCGTTACCGTTAGGCCTTCTACCACCCAACTTTCTACTGTCACGGAAGCCTTCAAAAATTGGCATGTGTTGTTTTGCACATGATCTCGTTTATGGTTTATGATGTATGTGTGTGTCTTTTCATTTCGTTTTGGTTTTGTTTGTTTGTTTGTTGTTTTTTTTTAGGACATCCGGATTTTGATTTGTAGTCAACTTAAAACTAATGAAAATCGGTATTTGAAAGCCGATATGATACCGCTTAAAATGCCGCCAGTGCTACCGCTCCCAAAGCAGTTGAGGGTCTTGACACCCCTGATCTGAACCTCCGTAGCCACCCCGTAGGAGTCCGATCCCACGATACCAGCACAGTGGGTGCCGTGGCCGTTGCAATCTTCCTGTAATAAAAGGAGTGAAGGTGTAGCCAAACAATTTGGTGTAGCAAACAGTTACTGTCATAGAATCATTGGTTTACGGTGTTCATTCAAACCTTGTCATGATATAAGGAAGTATAATGATATACCCTTTTTGGAATACAAAAGGAAAATTCGCCAAACGTTATCTCGTGACCAGTTTCAAAGATGTGTGGTATGGAGTGTACTATGTATTTTACTGCTATCCACCAATGCCTACAGCTTGTTATCTTGCAAAATTTGATGTAGATTACACGGACTTCACTTGTCACAACTAAAGAAAATGACTTTGCCACTTAATGATGCAAAGACCAATACGTAGAATGGATTGATTACGGATGCTCAACATCAATAGAAACAATACAAAACTGACCTAGCCAGGAGTGCAGAAGTAGGATGAACATTCATACTCTTTCAGGGTTTTGTTTTACATGAAGACTTACGTTTTCACCTCCAGCATAGTTCACCACCTGCTGAGCACGGCCTGAAAATTCTTCATGGGTGTCGCGAACTCCGGTATCGATCACCCAGACAGTGTAGCCACTTCCGGTACCTTATACGAGATCATTGAAAAATCAGCACGTGCCTAAACTTTCTAATGTCTAATGCAGATCCTCTCCTATGATAGGCCATCATTGCTCATCACAATCAGATTTCATTCCTTTTTATTACAGGAAATTATGAAGTTTTTGATCATGCAAGATTTGAAAATTGTTTGGGGAATCTATCGTTAGGCCCTGCGGGATGGTGTGTTTATTTGGTTTCCTCATGTTTTGGTCAATGGATATGTCTGAGTTTCGTTTCATTCACACTTTTCGCTCTCACATAACTATACTTGCCTAATACGCTTCTGGTTTGATGGATAACATAACTATGTCATGTCTGATTTTCGTTTCGCTTCAACTCTATTTTCTCACAGAAGACGAATGCCTTTCAAATCTTGCCTACCCCTCGGTCCATAGTAGTTATCAAGGGGTAGATCCCTCTGGTCGATACGATCCAGACCCCAGGTCACCTGAGCGCGGTAAACGCCTTCCTGCTCCACATATTCAACGGCTTCAAGGCTGCGGACCTGTCAGGGTGTACAGCAACAAGAAGTCGAGAACCACTACTGAGGCCCTATATTATTGCTTCTCCAGGGACTCTGGAGGGAGTGGACGGAAGAGCGTATAGAGGGACCAGGAGAGTTGGGGAGGGATCTAGGGGAAGTTGGGTGCATGGATTGGGGCGGGGAGGGAAAGGATGGGAGGAGACATGAAGAAAGGGGGTCCGAAACCACTGCCGATGGTCATCATGTTCTTGGTTAATTCTTTTATTGCAGTTCGCGAATCAAACACAACAAAACATAAATTCATTCGACAAAGTACAATCTTATCAGCATTAACATAAGAAAGAAAAGGTTTGTACAACTGGCACGTACACATGAATAGAAGTCTTATACAGCGCTTGGTTTTCTACGAGTCTCTTTTCACACTTACGACATCAAGAACCCTGTCGGACAGATCCGCGGCGAATCCTCGCAGGACGCGACGGAACTTGTTTCCAACACGACCACCAGTAAGACTGACAGCGGAAGCGATTTCGTCGATATCGTACTCGTCCTGAAGTGGGATGTATTTTATGAAAGACACAATCATGATATTGATGCAAATGGAAAAAAAAAAGTTTAACAATGAATTACCCTGAAAGGGCCTATGATAGTTATTTTCTTTTTAAGTTTTTGTACAAGGAGGAGGTGGACACCATGCACCCTTCAAATCATCAACAGAAACCAGTAGTAAGGGTGCATACAAAATTTGAGAATGTTTGTTATATGTTATCAAGGTACATGTATGATGCATTAATACAGAACGTATAGCAATAACGAGACTCTCTATGAGACTGACCTTGAGTTTGATGATGTACTTGCCCGGGATGGGTTCCGAGTGCTTGAGTAGCGGAGCCAACTCGGCTGTGGCAGCAGCCACGAGAAGGAGAGCGAGAAAAGCACGCATCTTGCTATACGAGAGAGGTCACAGAATAATTATGTGCTGTTTGCAGTTCGTTATTTCGAAGGTTCGTTGATCCGAAAATGCATATAGGGGAGGGGGGGGGGGGGGGAGAAGGGGTTTCGTATCTCAGAAAGTTCCTGTATCCAAAATGAAATAAGGTTCTTTAATCCGAAGGTTCGTTATTCTTCTAGTTCGTTAATCCGAAAACGATGTAAGGTTCTTTATTCCGAACGTTTTATAGTAATTCCGAAGGTTCGTCAATCCAAAAATGATGTAAGGTTCGTTATTCCGAAAGTTCGTTAATCCGAAAATGAAATAAGGTTCGTTATTCCGAAGGTTCGTTAATCCGAAAACCAAACAAGGTGCTCAATTCCGAAGACTCGTTAGTATGATAGGCACTTTCTTCATGGATTATTTAGCGTTTTTCTACAAGAGTTTTGCCTTCTTAGTGAACGGAGATTGAGTTTGGTGGCGATGCCCACTTAGGAAACCTTGAATGAATATTGAGCAAAACTGACTACTGCACTATCAGTGTATGAAGAGTTTCCAAAATGTTTGCACAAAGACTCACCGTTTATGAAAAGCACCGGTCGATTTTGCAAAATATAAGTGTAATAAGATAATTTGGACGCCTTTTCACAGGAATATCTATAAAATGCGTCGTAGTTTTTAGTGTGCGCTCGTCCAACACTTATTATTTAATGCGCTTTGAGAGATACAATATGCGACGCATCAATGTTCAACTAAACCTTAGATAAAGCTGTTTACTCAATTTGTATTGCACGCATATCACATGACAAGACAAGCTGTTTAAACTCCCACAATATCATCCAGAAGATGATATTATGATATGTGCATATTCAGTAAATACTACTCATAATTTGACGAATTACATATAGATTCATGCAGGGTCATTATGCTTCATTCAACTGTGGATCGTGTTTCGGCATGAATCGTACATAATTTTATGATTTCAGTAAGTCACAAAATATGCACGTTGTCATTTTCTGATCACTAAAAAATCAGTAAAGAGTTATACCTTCCAGTTGCCATCATAGGCTAAAGAAGAATAATTTGTCAATGGAAACACCTCTCGAATTTCTCGTCGTATTTTGCTATAAAAGGCGAATAACGATATACAAGATTGTGAAGAGAGGGGTTTACGTGTATGTTCGAAATTATATATTACTTTTGTTTTTCCATAACCATGAAGAGAGCTTGCCTATGTAAATGTTCACAATCACAATGATACAAGCAGCAAACAGTTAGTAATGATACAGACTGTCAGACTGTTCCTGCAGAAAAAAAACACAATATGAAACACAGTGGGACCGTTTTAACAATGGGATCGCGAACACACCTTAATGGAACACTGTGTTCTTTTCTGCAGAGATGGTCCAATATACATCTCAGTACGACTGAGTTGGTCTGTCAGAAGAGCTGTATCTGAATTATCATGAACCATTAAACTGGCCTAGATAGATCAAGGCAGGCATAAGATTTGCATGTCAAGAAAACCGGTATGGTCGGCATCAATAGTGCCGAAACTCATAGGTTACTGATATTATGAAGGCTACCATGATCAATCTACAGATGTCTTACTATCTCATTTGACCTGGATCTGTCACATTTTGATGAACACATTATCATAATAGAGATAAGCACCATCTTCCACCCCAACGTAGCCTTTGTCAAATGCCCTCTCTATGTTAGTAATTGGAAGAGCAGCGAGCAGAGGTCTTCACGCGAGACTAATTCAGCGACAGTCGAGCCTCTGCGACAGGTCTCGAGCTGACGCGCTTGACATGAATGCTTGCTCACAGCTGTTTTAAGGACATCTAAAAAGAAAAAAGAAAAAAGGTAAGTAAACACTTGTGTTCATTATAGTTTATATATCCCTGTCTGCATAGCTTCTCAACAACAAGACGTGAAATAAAGGTTTTGATATTGTAAAAGGGGCATCTATCATTTTTTTGGATGCATAATGGGGGGGGGGGGAGGACAAAACTTGAAGGATTATTACCGTATGCGAGGGAGCGAGAGAGGGGGGTTCCTCCAACATGAGGGAGCTATTGATTTTTTTTTTTTTATTAAACACGATCTGGTGCACTCTTTCGATGGAATATTTGGACAATTACTAAATATTTCATAAGTTTTATTAGCTATCGGCCTATGCAACGCTTGCTCAATTTGCCATTCATGTTTTAGCAGTCTATACCTGTAACACAATACATGTACAATGTATATATATTTTTGCTCATTTCTGGAAATGGGGGGGGGGGGCAATATAATGCTTGCTCTCCTCACCAACTTTGTTTATTGGAGGAACATCTCCACCTGCTTCCCCCCCCCCCTCCCCTCCCATTGACGCCCCTGTAATATTGAAGGGATGGGGAGGATAAGGTTTTGGCGAGAAGTGCACAATGTTCACATAATCATATCGATATCACTTCGGGACTGCGACCAGTGCGCTTTTATGGGGTCCATGCGATAAAGAAGTGGTCCTCAGATCTAAGTTCTTCCCCGAGGGCAGAGATGACACATTTACGTATAGTAACTAACACAGCACAATTCCTGTGTATGAAATTGGCATGCTGTGATTCAATGAGTGGAGAAGCTGGCATTGAAGATGGGATTGTAGTGAACGAGAGAGATCGAGATGACATGTGTAGGCCCTATACTTCGCGATAATCAGCGAATAATTGACGGTTAATTGATATAGTATAGATCTGCGTCCGGGACTGCGTGCTTTCGTGTCGAAGTTTATCAAGAAGTGTGTAAATATAGCACGAGAATGAATGACCGAGTCCACATGAATGTTCAATGGGAAGTTGTAAAAGGCGAAGGAAACTTCTTCGAGAGTTTTAGCGCAAGAAAGAAAGTGATTGGTCAATAGTAATGTCCCTCTCGCGTAGCTATGGTAACGCAAGGCGTGACTTGTGGTGAAACGACGAACATGCATCGTCTCGAAACAGTCGAACCGTGGCGTAAAAGCATTCTTTGAGTCAAACCAAGGAGGTACTAGCTCGCCTAGTACCTCCTTGGTCAAACCAAGGAGGTGCTAATACCTCCTTGGTCAAACCCACTGATCTCCCACCGCACCCATAACCCACTCTAGAGATCATTAGACCATGGTCAAACCACGAGCAGATGTGATCTCGAGTCCAAAAACGAGAAGAGAATGGGCAAAACGATTTCAATGATGGAGGTGACGAGTTCTAAAAGTGAGGAGAAATGACAGTGTTCTTGATAGTGGCGCTACAATATGATATCATGGTACACTGTAGTTCTGATTGTTCTGTTGTCATTGCTCTAGGCAGCCGCTTTGTCAAAGGATATACTGTATTAGTTACTCTCCGTATTGGCACATTCGGATTAATTAATGTCCTCGTATAGGGGGTAAAATGGATGCTTGTAGCCCTGCATATTTTTGCTCCTATAAAAAAATCACTGATGGTGAAAATGAACTTTGAAACGAAGTGGAGGGTGCCATCATGGGACAAGAAGGTCTGACCTCTGTATCGGATGTAAATGAACGATCGACACGGGGAAAGGTAAACATCCCGACGATGGCCTTTGCTTTGACTTTGTACAAAAGGGAGCCTTCGCCCCCTCAAACTCCGACTGCCGATCACCGAAAAGTTACTGGCCTGCCTGCCGTCGGATCCCATCGATGCATATCCATGTGGGGAACGTAACCATATGCATAGCTAGCTAGCGATGTACCGTATGTACTACACAGCGTGCGTACGCGGTGCAGCCATATCCTAAAAATTCATCCAGCAGCGAGGATGTGGTACACAATCGCGCAGGCTTTCCACGTGCTCTTCTTACTTTGATCGTCATATTTAGTGCAATATATCATTATCTGGGCCCTACTTACAATGCTTCCTTACACTACTCATCGACTTTTGCTTACGCAAAGTCGTTTCGTCAAAACGTCGCGATGTTTATCCAGCACATTCTGGGATCAGCCGCTAAATTTTATCGGCGGCGAAAGGGTACGGCCCACCGGCGATCAGCGCAGCCAGGACTTCAGCGTGCTGGAGCCATCAACAGGTACTCTCGGGCCAGAAGTGCTCAGCGCTGTGATCAGATTTCTTTCGGCGTATCAATCAGATTCTGTTACGATTTTTATTGATTCGTTGCAAAAAGTATTTTTTTTTTAACTTTTGATTGATGTCTCACATCTCTCCACTATTTCACGTTAAATTTTGATGATCATTTGCCATTCTCAAGTGTAACACTAAATGCCATGGCATTAAATGAATGTTAACGTTAATTGTTACTTCTTTGTTTTCAATAGCTGAGGAGGACACATCAAACATAATTTCTCTTAGAAAAACGTTTCTTTTTCTCTAGACTCTAAATTAAATACCATCTGATTTGTCTTTTTTCTTACAAAAGCAGCACAATGTGAGAATGGAATTTCCCTTTAATTCATGTATGTTATCTGTGATGGTTTCTGAACATCTGTTTCCACTCCAACAGGTCGGTTGCTCTGTGAAAGTCCCAGCTCGGGGAAGGAGGATGTTGACAGGGCAGTGGCTGCAGCACAAGACGCCTTCGGGGTGTGGTCGGAGACTCCTGCCATTGAGAGAGCGCGGACGATGCAGCGCGCTGCTCAGAAAATGAGGGTAGGGCCAAGCAATTCAACCATCGATCTGTAGAGACTCTGTAACTGTAATGATAAAGTTAAACGTACCTATATGTAGTGAAAATGGCACAGGATATCACGATACTCTAGATATCAAATCGTATTGCCAGTCACGGTGGCTTTTATCAGTTTGGACTAAAATTTTAGTGAACATTGAAAAGACTCAGTTTCTGATTATGAGTACTCAGTTTGATCCTAGTCTAATTTTACACATATGATTGCATTATAATTTATGCGAGGCTCTGTGATTCCCAAAGGGACCCTGCTACAATAGGATGACATCAAAATCTCTTGGAATATTTCTTCATCAGTTTTGACTGATGTATATGCATACGACTTTGTGTCTGAATGTGTCTGAAATGCCAGTAACAGAAAAGTAGGTGACTGTAAATGAGCCCTAGAAGAAGAAGAAGAAGAAGGAAAGAAAGAATCACTTTTGAAACTTGATCTGTGCACCCACTTAAAGGACAAGTTCACCTTCATAGACATGTGGGTTGAGTGAATGCAGCAATATTAGTAGAACACATCAGTGAGAGTTTAATTGAGGAAAATCGGACAATCCATTAAAAAGTTATGAATTTTTGAAGTTTCTGCACAGTCACGGCTGGATGAAAAGACTAAGTAAGCTTGTGATGTCACATGAGTACAACGATATAAAGAAAGAATAAAGAAAATTAAACAGATTTCCATTTTTCTCACATAACAAAAGAACACTCGACTTCTCTCTTTCAGATGGCAGGGGGAATAATATTACCCTTAACATACATCAGTAGCAAGTCAAAGAAATGTGCACTTCATTCAAAAAGTAAAGTTTTGTAAAATTCTCTTTTTATTTTCCTTATATAGTTGTACGCATGTAAAATCATACACTGTAGTAATCTTCTCATCCAGCAGTGACTGTGCAGATACTTAAAATATTCATAACTTTTGAACGGATTGTCCGATTTTCCTCAAACTTTCACTGATGTGTTCTACTAATATTGCTGCATTCTCTCAATCCTAATGTATATGAAGGTGGACTTGTCCTTTAATAGCTTCAGCTGGATTATTTTCTCCTGTTGGTCTTCCTTGTGCTTCTTGTGCACTGCAGGATAACCTAGAAGATTTTGCCAGGCTAGAGTCGACCAACAATGGGAAAGCCATCTGGGAGGCCAGATTCGATATTCACTCTGCCATTGATGCCATCGATTTTTACGCCGGATTGGCCCCATCTTTGACTGGTGAGTCTCCATGTGAAGCTATCACCGTGACCCCTTTGCTGGTAAACATGCATGTGTCTGATTTTGAAGTTCTTGCTCTGAAAGGTCCTTTTGAAGATCACTGCATTACCCATTGAGGACGCACTGATTTTGCTACAACATGTATTTCCCATAGACACTTGCCAGAGTATACTCTGACTCGTCCTCAATGGGTTACAGGGAAGATTCATCTTGACATTATGTTGCTTTCTATGAAAATGGAATTAAACCAGAGGAGTAAGTTGGTGAAAACTTGGGGGGGGGGGGGGGCGGAAATCAAACTCCCCCTTAAACGTATGATTTGTAAGAGTTTAAAAGTGATACATTTTGGCAACTCTGTGTGTTTGAGTTGTTGAGCAGATCTCCATTTGTTTTGTAATAAAGATTTCACCAATTCATATTTTCTCAAATATTTGAGCACAGACAGAACTCATCCCATGAGGAGGACACACAAAAATGTATCACTGTTTGTTATATACCACGAACAGGTCTGGAGAAATTTATCCTTGGGAGATAAATTGAGAATTAGTGAAATTTCCATCATGTCTTTAATGGTATACTGTAGCAGTTGAGTAGACATTAAAGTTCCTCCTTTCATCCCATGTTCAAGTTTTTGGTATTACATACAGATAAATCTGACCAAAGAGATTTTTCTCCTCCCCACCATGAGAGGGTGGGCTCTACAATGGTGTCAGTGATTTCATGGGGGCTGCCATTGTACCCACTTAGTAATGGCGGACTTTGTTACTAAGTAACATTTCTACAGCGCGTATTGCGCGAACTTCTGAACTTTTACGTGAGTACGCACTTCTTGATTTTGCTGCTCGTTGGTTGCTCGTTTCCTAGCGTGTTAGCACAAGGGGTGAGCCTACCGCCTCGTTGTCATCCTGTGCTCCCCGTGTGCTCACAAAACAATAGCACAGGGCGTATGAAGAGTCCGCACTCTAGCAGTCACTGGGGAAAATCTCTTTGTATCAGGCAGACAAAATGGTAGCATTTTCATCAAATTTGGATATAAAATCAAGGTTTCACATGTTTTTACGAAATTATGATCAATGAGTCATAATGCATGTGCAAATCAGATGAGGGAATGATGAGTTTAGAGCAAAAACAATTTCCACCCAAGAGATATACAGGGTGCTCCTGGTACAAGTAAACAAAATTTTGTTATAACGAAGTAGAAATTCAGGTCCCAAAACTATTGTCACTAAAGTCTGTGGTGCAAATGTCCCTATGATTATAATGGAAATTTTGATGTAACTAAAGAAAACTGCCGGTCCCAAAGACTTTGTGACAATGGGAGTTGCTGGTATGAGTCAAGATTTTGTAGCATTGATTGTCATTTCGCATTTACTGTAAAACATGATATATTCGCGGCATGAATTTTTCGCGAATTGGAGCCGACAGCCTTTTTCGTGGCATGAAATTTTCGCGAAATGCCACTGGCGTTCAATGCGTATAGTGTAAACAAGGACTTTCGCGTGCATTTTAATTTCGCGAATCTTGGCGCTCGCGAAATTCGCGAAATTAAAATGCACGTGAAAATTCCTCATTTTATATCGTAATTTCGTGAGAGATTACGTCATATATGAGATCCCGCTAGTGCGCGCGCCACTCAATTCGTTAGTCGCCGCCATCTTGCTAACACGCGAATTTCTGTGCTCGGAAAATTCGCCGGAATTGCACTTGAATATTCAAGTTTTCGTTCGAGTTGGATCGACGTAATAGCGAAAGTTACCTCTACGGGAGGTTTTGCCAGGTTTTTTCTGGTTTTAACGATCATTCTTCAGCTGAACAGCAACGGAATTTATGTCTTCGACCAACGTTCCAAACGTGGGCGGCGCAGCCGCACCACCGCTGCTGACAGCAGTCGCGTCCCCGGCAGCCACCGGCGGGGGTCGCGGAGAACAGCACGCACAAGAGTGCAAGCAGAAAACTGCGACAGCCAAAGGTAAAACGCCTACTAGAGCCGGCAAGGCAGGTACTAGTAATAGTACTACTACAACAAGCAGTGCTAACCCTAGCGGTAGTACCGGTGCAAACAAAACAGTGAAACCACCTGCCAAACTGGCCTCTAAAGTTTCAACTTTGGAAGATAGACTCGGCAAGCTTGAAGGCCAATTAGCTGTGGTTGTTCAATTTGTGGAGGCACAGTCGGCAAAGCAGACACCAGCCCGTGAAGGCGGTGGCAATGGAAAGAGTATCAGGACTCGTTCTGAATACTCCCCTTCAGACTCGGCAGATACTGACTGCCATTATGATGATGAATATGCGGCACCATTTCTGGGCCGAGATATGGATGAAAACTCTGTGATTATCCAACCAGGTCAAGGGGATAGTCGTGATAACAAATTTGATATTGAAGAAGGCGAAGTTCCCCCTTCTGTAGTGGAGAAAGTGCCAAACATTGCAGCCAAATTTGCTGTGGCTGAGGAAGTTGGTCCCCCCATTGACCCAGAAATTGCTAAGTCTACAGCCTACCTTCTGACCCACCAGCTCGAGCCCAAAGTGGTAGATGAAACGATCACTAAATACCCCATTCCCAGCAACTGTGAGCTGGTGGATGTGCCGAAAGTCAACCAAAGAATCTGGAATGGGCTACCTGCCTTTTCAAAGACACGAGACCTCAAATTTCAGAGACTCCAAAAGAATCTCACGAGAGGCATCAATGCCTACATACATACAGTGTCGGCACAAGATATCACTGAACAGCAACAAGATGCACTAGCACTTCTGTGCAGTGCGAATTTCGAGCTAAATTCCTTGCGTAAGGAATTCATGAAACCAGACATTGGTTATCAATTCCAGCATCTCCGGTCTCCAAATTCCTTTTTGGTGACGACCTGGGAAGGCAAATGAAAGACATAAGAGATGAACAAAAAGCAACTGAGGGTGTCCTCAGGAGTGAGCATAGCAGACAATACAAAAAGCAGCGTTTCAGCCCATATGACTATGGCAGGAGTGCATATGGCAGGGGCAGGAGCAAGATTACATCAGGAAGCTCAAATTTGCCCCAACAGTACCGCGACGCGGGCTGGACTACTTCTCGTGCAAGTACAAGTGATGTCACTAGGCCTACAGGTGCAAAAGGACCGTGGACTGGAGCTACCAGCCATGCTTTTTTAGGCCAGCGCCCCAAGGGGAGGGGGAAGCCGTCGGCTCCCCACACCTTCACACATCCCAGCCAGCACCAACCGCACTGCGGCAGCAAGCAGGGCTCAGGGATGAAGAGAGCACGATAACCTCCAGTTCAACTGACGAGGTAAACATGACATCTGATTCTAGTGATTATGCAAAGCTATGTCATAATAATGTAGAACCTATGGTAGGAGGTCGACTGAAGCAATTCCTCCCAAAGTGGCGCAAAATTACTTCAGACCCACATGTGCTAAATGCTGTAAGTGGCTACAGGCTTGAATTCAGTAAAGAGATGGGTGCACCATCTAGAACTAAACCCCCTTACCTTTTTCGGTGTAATAAAGCCGAAGAGGCTGATATTGATCTTGAAATTTCTAAACTCCATGACAAGGGAGTAATCGAACCGTGCCAGATGGAAACTGGAGAATTCGTGTCTAATATTTTTACACGGCCTAAAAAAGACGGGGGTACACGCGTTATCCTAGACCTGTCTGATCTCAACAAATATCTCCAGTACCAGCATTTTAAGATGGAAAATATCCATACTGCTATTGAACTCATTTCAGAAAATAGCTTCTTAGCTTCAGTCGACCTTCGGGACGCGTACTATACAGTACCTGTGCACCCAACACACAGGAAGTTCTTAAAGTTCTCCTGGAAAAATCAACTTTGGCAATTCAAAGTACTGCCTAATGGCCTGAGCACGGCGCCAAGGTTATTCACTAAACTACTGAAACCTGTATTTACATTACTGAGAGAGCAAGGGCATGTAGTAATTGGATACCTTGACGATGTACTCATTATTGGAGAAAGTGAGAATCAAACATTGCAAACGGTTTTTGAAACCACTAGCATCCTTGCACAACTTGGGTTCTTGGTACACCCAGAAAAATCAGTACTATGCCCCACTCAAGAAATACAATTTCTTGGTTTCATTCTCAATCCCAGGTAACATGCCCATATGGGTTGCATATGGGCCCAATATGGGTTTGAATATGGGTCCCACATGGGTATGCCCATATGGGACCCCTAGGATTTTGCACCCAAGATTTACATGGGACCCATATGGGCGATCCCAGATGGCCCATATGAGTTCCCGCTGGGGCCCATGTGGGTAATGTATGTGGTAAATATGTGGGCACTATGAGGGTTTTCCCATATGGGCTTTAGCTGGGAAATCATCATGGGTCCCACATGGGTATGCCCATATGGGGCCCCTAGGATTTTGCACCCAAGATTTACATGGGACCCATATGGGCAATCCCAAATGACACATATGGGTTCCTTGTGGGACCCATCTGGGCAACGTATGTGGTAAATATGTGGGCACTGTGTGGGTTATCCCATATGGGCTTTGTGTGGGGTTTCATCATGGGTCCCACATGGGTTCGCCCATATGGGGCCCCTAGGATTTTGCACCCAAGATTTACATGGGACCCATATGGGCGATCCCAAATGACACATATGGGTTCCTTGTGGGACCCATCTGGGCAACGTATGTGGTAAATATGTGGGCACCATGTGGGTTATCCTATATGGGCTTTTGGTGGGGTTTCATCATGGGTCCCAAATGGGTATGCCCATATGGGGCCCCTAGTATTTTGCACCCTAGATTTACATGGGACCCATATGGGCAATCCAAAATGACCCATATGGGTTCCCAATGGGACCCATCTTGGTAATGTATGTGGTAAATATGTGGGCACCATGTGGGTTCCCCATATGGGCTTTTGATGGGGTTTCACCATGGGTCCCACATGGGTATGCATATATGGGGCCCCTAGGAATTTGCACCCAAGATTTACATGGGACCCATATGGGGGATCCAAGATGTTACATATAGGTACACCGTGGGTCCCATCTGGGTAATTTGGCTAACATTTTTGCAAACGGTGAGTTTACCATATCGTGTCTTTAACCTATGGAACAGGCCTACCTCATTATGATTAACCACAGCTTGCCCAGCGGCAATGGCAGGAGACACTGGCACGTTGAGTTGATGGAAAACTGACACCAAACCTCTGTTATGAGCAGTCCACTTATTGTGTAGATTTTGTGTTTATTTCTTCGATGAACAGCCCTAGTAAGGTGGCACATCTTCGAAATCTACCTAAATACCATGTAAACATACTGTAAATACACTGTACATCCACCACCACCAATGACCTACACATAGAGAAGTATTATTCCCCTCAATTCACTCTTGAATGTATGTAGTCAATAGATCAAGTATCTTATTCTCAAAGTGAATATACAAGTACAGTGTATTTGTGCATTGTTCTAATTGAAAACTGTTGACCTGTGTCCCTCAGCTGGATATAGGCATTCATATAATATTACTTGATAAACAAGCGTAAAAGCTATAAATGGTGAGATCTTTTTAACAGCTTCTGTAAGGGGAAAATACCCAAACTAAACATGTTGATTGAGTGAATGCAGCAATATGAAAAGAACAGTTCAGTAAGGTTTGAAGAAAATTGCACAATTCTGTCAAAAATTATGCACTTTTGAAATTTTGGTGTTGCTATCTAATTCTCCCTGAACCTGTGCTGCAAACCGCCTCTGTTTTTGTTCATCCTGCTATTTTATTCCACTGTTCTGATTTCTTATGAAATATTGTGTAGACCTTAAAATGTGTGCTGCGTGAAGTCTTGCTGTGTTTTTCCATCTTTTCTCTTCGCCAGATCTGCAAGGACAGAGGAAGAAATATATTCACGAAATTACAATCTTCATATAGAATGTGTTACACATGTTATTCATCAGAAATATTGCTAGATTCAATTATTGAGAGATACAAAATCAGTCCAAGGATAAATATAGTTGTTATACATGCAGAGCAAAGGAAATTACAACAATTACGAATTAGGATAAACGACTTAGAACATTGCATATTAAGTTACTGCTTGAGGGTGAGTAGAAAGATATCAACTTACACCTCATCTCATTACGTAGGATTTTTTTTTTTGAATGAATCTTTTAATTCATTTGATTGTAAAACAAACCCAGGAAGATCAAAGGACAAGTTTTGATTATCCATGAAATGGTAAATGACAATTAAGATTTAGGAGAAGCTATAATTTGAGTAAATTTTGAGTATAATTTGATTAAGTGAACAGAAAGACAGACACAGACAAAGGAATATGTGTATACATAAAAAAAGATTGCGAGTGGTCAATAAATATTTTGGACAAACGATATGAAGTTAAACCTACAATTAATTGCTATTTACTCGATATTGACTACCAGTAGGGCCTTTTGAAATTAAATCTATTTAAGCTCATAATCTGGTATGATTTATAAACCTATATATGACTTATTTCTTAGAAAGGATTTGAGATAACAATACACTATAGATAGCCTTTAAACCCCCCAAACTATCTTACAATTGTACTTCTATCATAAGAGGGAATGCATTGTGGTTATCAATTACCTCTTTAGAGAAGGAGTAATACAACTTAAACAACATAAATATATTTATAGTAGATAGAAAAAAAATATGCCAACTAGAGCTATGATGACACAAATATCAGTAGGCCTATACTTGTTTTCATATATTTCCAAATGCCACTGCTATACTGATTACTATACTGTGAAACGTATATACTGTGTTTAAAGTGTTACGTACACGTTATACACATCTCTGATAATACAGGAGCATGGAAATCGCAGTTAGGCTTCACTCAGATCTCCTCCTAAATACATTTTATGCATGTCACAGTAAAACTAACTGCAGTATTTCTGAAGCTAAGCCTCTTTCTCACACTAGCACGCTTAGTATTTGGTAACTGCAAAATACTTGTGCTTTCCAGTTAAAATTGTCAGGACATACAGTCAATCTAGTAATAGAGCCAAGCTAAATATGCATATGTCTTCCACTCATTTGAGAATTGGTGTTTTCTTATGGAATCAGGGAGGTGAGTCTCCCTGATGGAATGTGACCTTTGTGACTTTATAACCCAAACAACTGACCACAGCCTTCTGCAGAGATGCTGTGGAGTTGGGGAGTTGAATGACCTTGCCAGCTCCTCATACTAAGTACCGTACGGTGTGGGTGTGTTTAGATGGTTCAGGATTGAATACTACACAGCTGTACTACCACTACTGTGTGGGACGTGTTCATACCAATGCATTACACAGTACTGCGCATAAACTTATTCTCCACTTGGGCTTTCGTGGTGAACCCGAAAATAGCGAGTCTAGTTTTTTAATGTTTCCATTATAATACATGTATGTAAAAACGTAATTTCTGATTTGATATCATCATAATGTATACTTTACTTTAAACTATGAGTGAACTGCAATTGCAATCACTGAGTGCTTTCAGCAGCTCCCTTTGTTTCAATACAGCTCACAGCTAGTGTTTTCCCTCATTGCAATTATTTGTAAAATTTCGTATGCGTAAATGCTTTCTCAAATACTGTTACTGCATTTTTTTTAAATGAAGCTCAATGGTATGAAGTATTGAAATGAAAATGCAATAATGCTAGACAGGTTGAGCGGTATACAGCATTGATTTCTATACACAGAGTACGAGATTAAACCCCAAATCAAATCTATAAAGCAATATTGACATAAGAATTAAACAAAATCATATAACACAGCAGGCATATAACCTTAGAATACACCTCTCTATCAACATGACTTGTGTATAATTCTATGGATGATCCATTGAGGCAACATGCTCACATACCATCCCAACTTACATATTTGTTATATTGCCTATATAGCTTGCCGACTTGGGATTAGCTTTTTCAATAACTCGCAATCAACATCTTTACCTGAAATACAACATGCTGACAAAAATAAGTTTATTTACTTACCTAAAATGAGGCGAAGACAGATGATCATCAAGCTCTGACTGTACTGAAGGAGATCAATCAGTCCTAATGCCAATGCATATACTGCACTGCATAACGGGCATGAACCAGACCCTCTTTTCAAATTCTGGGTCAGTTCCATTTTTAGGTAGGGGTGTGTTATGATGAGCAGGTGGGTTAACCCAGTTCATTCCCATGTAAATCCCATATGGGCATTTGCATATCTTACCCAGATGGTTCTACCCAGGTTGACCCCATATGAAACCCATATAAGCATTTACATCTATTCCCCAGGTGGGTTTGCCCAGGTCATTCCCATATGATACCCAAATAGATATGCTCATCTCCTACCCAGATGGGTTCGCCCAGTTCATTCCAGTATGGTACCCACATCATCCCCTACCCAAATGGGTTTGCCCAGTTCATTCCAATATTTTACCCACATAAATATGTTCATCTCATGCCCTTATGGGTTTGCCCAGTTCATTCCCATAACGTACCCAAATAGATATGTCCATCTCTAACCCAGATGGGTTTACCAAGTTCATTCCCGTATGGCACCCACATAGATATGTTCATCTCTTACCCAGATTGGTTGCCCAGTTCATTCCAATAATATGGTATACCCTCATAGATATGTTAATCTATTACCCAGATGGCTTTGCCCAGTTCTTTCCCAAATGGTATAGCCAAAAAGATTATGTTCAGCTCTTACTCAAATGGGTTTGCCCAGTTCATTCCAACATGGTATACCACATAAATATGTTTATCTCCTACCCGGATTTGTGCTCAGTTCATTCCCATATGGTACCCACTTAATTATGTTCATCTCTTTCCCAGATGGGTTGCCCAGTTCATTCTAATATGGTACCTACATAGATATGTTCATCTATTACCCAGATGGGTTTGCCTAGTTTTTTTTCCCATAAAGTTCCCAAAAAGATATGATCAGCTCTTACCCAGATGGGTTTACCCAGTTCATTCTAATATGCTGCCCACAGAGATAATTATGTTCACCTCTAACCCACCTGGGTTTACCCACTTCATATCCATATGAAACCCATATGTATATTGACAGATCTCACACAGATCGGTTTGCCCAGTTGTATCCCATATGGTATGCATATGGGCATTTGTATATCTCATCCATATGGGTTTGCTCATTCCATGCCCATATGGAGCCCATACGGGCATAGGCCTATAGGCTACATGTATTACACGGGTGGGTTAACCCATTTACTTCCCATTTGGAGTCCATATGGGCATTTACATGTACTGCCCAGATGGTTTCCCCATTCATTTCCCATGTGAAACCCGTATGGGCATTGACTTATTTTACCCAGATGGGTTTGCCCAGCTCATTCCAATATGAAACCCATATAGATATTTACATATCTCACCCAGATGGGTTTACCCATTTATTTCACATGTGTAACCCATATAGACATTTACTTATTTTACCCAGATGGGTTTCCCCAGCTTATTCCCACATGAAACCCATATAGATATTTACATATCTCACCCAGATGGATTTGCCCATTTATTTCTCACACGAAACCCACATGGACATTCACTTATTTTACCCAGATGGGTATGCCCAGCTCATTCCCATATGAAGCCCATATGGATATTTACATTTATTACCCAGATAGATTCACCCAGTAGATTCCCATATGGTATGCATATGGGCTTTGCATATTCTACCCAGATACCTTTGCCCAATTTATACCCATATGAAACCCATATGGGCATTTACATATCTCACCCAGATGGGTTTACCCATTTTGTTCACATGTGTAACCCATATGGACATTTACTTATTTTACCCAGATGAGTTTGCCCAGCTCATTCCCATATGAAACCCATATGGATATTTACATTTATTACCCAGATGGATTCACCCAGTAGATTCCCATATGGTATGCATATGGGCATTGCATATCTTACCCAGATAGCTTAGCCCATTTTATACCCATATGAAACCCATATGGGTATTTACATATCTCGCCCAGATGGGTTTACCCATTTTGTTCACATGTGTAACCCATATGGACATTTACTTATTTCACCCAGATGGGTTTGCCCAGCTCATTCCCATGTGAAACCCATATGGATATTTACATTTAATACCCAGATGGATTCACCCAGTAGATTCCCATATGGTATGCATATGGGCATTGCATATCTTACCCAGATAGCTTTGCCCATTTTATACCCACATGAAACCCATATGGGTATTTACATATCTCGCCCAGATGGGTTTACCCATTTTTTTCGCATGTGTAACCCATATGGGCATTTAACAATCTTACCCAGATGGGTTTGCCCAGTTCATTTCCATTATGATACCCACATGGGCAGTCCCATTAAAAAACCCATATGGGTTATCCCATATGGGTCTGATGCTAAATACATATGGGATTCACCCTAACCCAGCTGGCCCACGTGGCCCGGAGTATGCCCATATGGGTCCCATATGGGCATGTTACCTGGGATACTCAGGCCATGACAATTCGACTGCCTGATAACAAATCAGAGGAAATACAGTCCTTGTGCAATGAACTTATGCAAATGGCAAACCCCAGTATCAGGCAGGTGGCTAGAATTATCGGGAAAATGGTAGCATCATTTCCCGCAGTCCAGTATGGACAGCTCTATTACAGGGCTTTAGAAAGGGACAAAATCAAAGCACTCAAAATGAATAAGGGGCATTTTGACAGAAAAATGAGCCTATCTTTGGAAGCAAAACAAGAGCTGCAATGGTGGACAGACAATGTGCAGTCTACTTTCTCACCCTTACGACACCCTAAACCTATGCTCGAATTGTGCACGGATGCCAGTGGCAAAGGCTGGGGGGCATCTGATCATACCACCCATACAGGGGGTAGATGGAATGAAGACGAGCTGCAAAAAGCCAGGGAGAATAAGATTAATTATCTGGAGACCCTGGCTGCTGGCATGGGACTCAAGTCCTTCTGTTCTAATTCACAAAACATTCATGTTTTGTTACGGCTAGATAACAGTACTGCTGTTGCGTACATTAACAACATGGGAGGCATTAAATCCCTTGACTGTGATCGGGCAGCCCGAGAGATTTGGCAGTGGTGCGAAACTCGTAAAATTTGGGTCACTGCAGCACACTTGCCAGGAAAGCTGAATGTGGAGGCAGACCGCATGTCTAGAATTTTCAATGACCGCACAGAATGGATGCTTGACCACACAGTTTTCCAAGAAATAACTTCACGTTTTGGGACACCAGAAATAGACCTATTTGCCTCCAGACTTAACAAGCAGGTAGAGAACTATGTCACATGGTTGCCCGACCCACATGCCAAGGCTGTTGATGCCTTTACTCTCGATTGGGGAAAGTGGTACTTTTACGCATTTCCTCCTTTCTGCTTAGTTGCTAAGTGCATTCAAAAAATCAAATCTGATAATGCAACTGGGATACTAGTAGTCCCAAAATGGCCAAGCCAGCCATGGTTTCCTCTCCTAAACAGGATGATGAATGAGGAACCACTTGTTATTCATAGGAGTGAATCCTTACTAACATTGCCAGTTTCTAACACTCCTCACCCACTAAACACTCAGATTGATCTTCTTGCTTGCAGGTTCTGTGCAAGCCCTTCAGAGATGCGGGATTGAATGCACGTATAACTGCTGTAATGGCCTCCTCTTGGAGAAAAGGGACTAAAAAACAGTATGCAGTGTACATAAACAAATGGAAAGCATTTTGTGACAAAAAATGCAGCAACTACTTGTACTCGGATGTTCAAGCTATCCTGGAATTCCTGAGTGACATTTTCTTCGATAAAGGGGCAGGTTACAGTGTCATAAACTTAGCACGGAGTGCTCTATCTTCATTTGTGATTCTTCGAGATACTATGTTTACAGTTGGAAACCATCCCTTTATCCAGAGGTTTATGAAGGGAGTCTTTCAGCTACGCCCACCCAAGCCTAGATACATGGAAATGTGGGACGTTAACCTTGTTTTCAATTTTCTTCGTTCTTGGTCCCCAGCGCACATTTTGGACCTGAAAAAATTGACGCTTAAATTGTGTGTGATTATTGCATTAATCTCAGCACAAAGGATTCAATCATTACACTATCTAAGCTTGGATGGTATGGTGTTAAGAGATAATGCAGTCAACTTTCACCTTCATGATCTCCTAAAACAGAGCAAGCCTGGAAATTACTCACACAGTGTCAAGCTCCAGGCATACCCGCCAGACAGGAGACTTTGTGTAGTCAGGTACTTGCAGGAATACATCAGCAGGACCCGCAGAATCAGAGCTAGTGAACGGTACCTTTTTGTTAGCTACAAGAAACCGTATCACAGGGTATCATCTCAAACAATCGCTCGCTGGATTAAGGAGGTTTTGGAGGCTGCGGGTATTGATACAGAGATCTACAAGGCGCACTCTACTCGGGCAGCGTCTACCTCCGCAGCCAATAAGGGAAATTTCCCAGTATCTAAAATACTTGCGCAAGCCGGTTGGGCCAACGAAAGAACATTTCGCAAGTACTACAACAAGCCCTGTCCTGCTGAGAAAACCTTTGTAGAAACAATTATCAAAAAATAGACTGTGAAGCCCTAAGATTTGGGCAGACATGTCTTGAACTGCCTGAACTTGTGAACTCTTGGAGACACAATATCTCTGCAGCATTCAACCTGAATGAGATTTGCAATGGAACCTCTTGTAAGGTATGCTTCCTACCCCTTTTCGGGGGGGTTGCCTCGAGAATGTAACCACTGGCTTTGAAATCTCATATATGACGTAATCTCTCACGAAATTACGATATAAAATGGAAGATTAAACGAGAACTTACCGTTTGAAGTTTAATATTAATTTTATGAGTAATTGGAGGGTGAGATTACGTCCCACCTCACCCTCCCCCAAATTTCAAACGGTAACTTAATCTCTCGTTATCTTCCTACATCAGTGGTCACATTCTTGCTTCTAATATTGAGTGGCGCGCGCACTAGCGGGATCTCATATATGACGTAATCTCACCCTCCAATTACTCATAAAATTAATATTAAACTTCAAACGGTAAGTTCTCGTTTAATCTTCCATTTTACAGTATCTATTCATGTTTTCTGTTAAGATACAGTGTAGACACACGCAGTCTGATAATTAACTGCTTTAATAATGCCTGCAAATAAAATGATATGTACATCAAAGGTGGAAGAGAACTTGGAGTGGGACAGAGTAGAAGTGAATAAACTGAAGGTGTTGGATTTATGGAGTACTTGTAGATCTGAAGCACTATGGATAAATCTTAACAACTTGTTTTAGATACATTAGCTGTACTTGCCCTGTTGCTAGTCTGAATAACACATATATTTTGCTCATGTACAAGAGAAAGTACTTTTGTCCTTGCTTCCTTGTGTCAAAGTAGAGTTTATCTGGCTGTCAAAGATTATCAAAATACTTACATAACCAACATGATATGTACTAATTTGGTGTTAAATTATTGGAGAGCAACCAATCTTTCATTATCTGCCCCGTTTCCTGCGGTGCTGTGGTAGGTCATCACATACCCTGCCCCGGGGGATCCTACGCCTACACGCGACGGGAGCCCCTGGGAGTGTGTGCGGGGATCGGGGCATGGAACTACCCCATCCAGATGGCGGGCTGGAAGTCGGCCCCCGCCCTGGCCTGTGGGAACACCATGGTCTTCAAACCTTCTCAGTTCACTCCAGCTACAGCACTGCTCCTTGCTGAGATCTACAGTGGTCAGTCTACATATGCAGCCCTGAAATGTAGTCTTAATGTGTCTATCCAGCTATTCATTACCTCCGCCAAGGGAGGAGGTTATGTTTTTGTTACTGTTTGTTTGTTTGTTTGTCCATGTGCAAAATAACTCAAAAAGTTGTAAATGGCTTTGGATGAAACTTATAGGAAAGGCTGAGAATGACACAAGGAACAGATTATTAAATTTTGGTAGTGATCCGGGAATTTTTATGGATTTTATGAAGGATTTTCGTTATTTTTGCAGGTAGGGTCAGTGAACTTGGGAGTTCAAGCTGCGTATTTTTGAGGTTTTCATACGCGCACTAGGATGCGTGCTCTAGTTTCTGGTCCAGGGTGTGGCGCGCCGCGCAGCTGGCATTGATGACGTAACAAAAGATTTCTATATTGGGATGGAAACTGGGCGATTTTCAGCATGCATACGTATGGGAAGAAACCACTGATCTCTATGGAAGAACAAGATCAGTGGTGGAAATGAGCTGCTTGGCGGAGGCCTGCGCTCTCAGAGTGCTTAAATCTAGTTCATTGATAAATTCATTTCATTGTTTGTACATTCCTTCCTTCATTTATTCTTTCATGCATTCATTTATCTATTCTTTCTCCATTCATTCATCATCCATTTCAGTTTAATCATCCATATTCATTTTCCTTCATTTATTCTTCCATTCATTCATTCATTCATTCATTCATTTATTCATTCACTTATAATCATTTTTTAAAGCCAAATACTCTAATGGTAGGCAAATTTTTAGAAGTACTCTCTCTCACTCTCTCTTTCTGTTTAGATTGTGGCTTGCCCAAAGGAGTTTTCAATGTTATCCAGGGCCAAGGTGAAACTGGTCACCTTTTGACCTCCCACCCTGGGGTCAGCAAGGTCTCATTTACCGGCAGTGTGCCAACCGGCAAGTTGGTGAGATATTTTTTTAATTCTTCTCAGATTTCTTGAATTGGTCTGTGAGCATAATGGTTGACATTTCCTGTTGTGATATCCCTTTGCTATTGAGGAGTGTGCATGCTGTAATAGCTCCAACCACTGGGTTTTATGTTGTGTTTTCAGATCATGAAGACTTGTGCTGATGATGTCAAACACCTGACCCTTGAACTTGGGGGCAAGTCTCCTCTTCTGATCTTCAGCGATGCTGACCTAGACAATGCTGCCAAGGGTGCTGTGATGGCCAACTTTCTCTCACAGGGGGAGGTAAGAATCAGTGGCTAAGTAGTTCATGGTCACCAGTGGCCATGATAAAATGCTTGTTTTTATTCAATCGGCCCGTACAAGCAGTTTCTACTTTAAAGCTTCTATTCCTTCATCTCCACCACTATACTATTTGAGAGAAGTTGATGTAACAGGATGTGAGTAGCTCAGTCAAACTTGTCCATCATCCCTGTGTTGAGTATGAGTGTTGAGTCTTTGTACAATTTTATGAGCAGATTGAGTTTGTGTGTTGGGTATTTGTATATTTTTATGAGCAGACGGTCAACAATGAGTAAAATTCTTTACTTGTGAGGGGATGATATCGATCATCTAATCAAAATCACATACACATGTAGTTGTAGAACACATTGAACATAATACTCCATTGGTTTCTTATCATTTATCCACTTTGAATGCATACTTGCACTGCAGAAGTTTTCTCATTTTGTGTTGTTTACTCAACTCATACTCTGTGTCGATTAATATATCAGAAAAGATATTTGTTTGCCGTACTATGCTAATAATCATTTGAAAATTTTTCAAGGTACACAGAAAAACTCAGTCTGAGGTTATGGAAGATGGAAGATTGCATAGAGCATCTTTTAGATTATTATGCACCATATTCTTGCATGTTATTAGTAGAGTGAAATGAACTTTGTTGCATCACTTTCGTTTTTAGTGAATGTCTACTTCTCTTTATTTGTTTTTCCCCACCTTACTTATAGCTTTAACAAGACATTGCATATGCTAGTAGTAATGTACATGACATTAATTTATGAAAGGTTTGTGAATTGTAGAAATACACAAACAGAAAACTTTAAATGTCTATGCATCATTGTATAGGTATGCAGCAATGCGACTAGAGTGTTTGTCCACCGCAGCATCAAGGATGCCTTCGTTGAGCGCTTCTTGGAGCGAACCAGGAGGATGAAGTTTGGCAACCCTCTCCTGGAAGACACGACGGTCGGGGCGGTCATCTCGAGGGAGCACCAGGAGAAGATCATGGGGTACATTGAGGGAGCCATAAAGGAGGTAAATGCTCTGTGGAAAGTTTATGAAACAGTTATAGTAGATGAAGACATCATTTAAGTCCATGCTTCTCAACCGGTTTTCCGCAAAGCTCTCACAAGTGGGCCGTGATGTCAGCCAAAAGTAAGATAAAAACAGATTTGTTTGAGATCTAACTGGGCCTAAAAAAAAATGTTGTAAGAGCCAAAGTGGGCCTGGGGCTAAGAAAAGGTTGAGAAGGGCAGATCTAAGCGATGCATGTCTGTGTGTTTGGGTGTGTATGTAAGTGTATCATAGTGCTTGAGACAGGGAATCATGTTTGTACATAGATATTTTCACAAGGGAATCAACTGCAGGCATTTTATCTGACACCTGAATACTGCCTTTCCATGGCTAATTTTATATTAAGTAAAGAGGTTTGCCCTGATGCATACTGCAACATTCGTCCAACTGTAATTATTATTATAAAAGTAACTAGGAGAAAAACAACAACACATAACTGAAATAAAAATTAATGTTACAAGAGGCAATATTTTTTTTCTCATTAATGATTTTGCAATGAAAGGATGACTCCTGTATTTCGCAAATATAATAACACTGCACGAGTAATACAGCATAGACATTACGTTTGAGGAAATTTCCCTTTAATTCTTTTTTTGTTGTTGACAAAATGATGATCTCATATCATATTTTTCTGGTGTCTCCTTTTCTCTCTTTATCCCCAGGGAGCCACAGTCCTATGTGGAGGTGAGCGTGCGGTCCCGGAGGACCCTGCCCTAGCCAGTGGTTTCTATGTCGCGCCCACCATCTTGGATGATGTCACTGATGACATGGTGATTGCTCAAGAGGAAGTCTTTGGTCCCGTGGCTACCATCTTGACCTTTGACACGGAGGAAGAGGCAATAGAGAGAGCCAACAACACCAAGCTCGGATTGGCTTGTGGGCTTTTCACCAGGTGGGGAGGAAAAACTTGACTCATGTCAGGTCACAAATAACTTGGATGTTATTTCATCAGTGTACCGCACGATATATTCCATATAGTTTTAAGAGAGGGACTTGTTTTGATGATGTTGAAACATCAGGGGCCCGTTTCATAAAACTTGTCATCAGTAACAACTGCCGCATTTCTGTGACAAATTTGCTCTCAGCCAATCAGATGCAAGGATTTCAGTAGCTTGTCACATCTATGACAACTTGTCACTGATGACAAGCTTTATGAAACGGGCCCCAGGTTGGCTGTGCTCTGAAGCTACTACAGTTTGTGCATGCCAGTTTCTTACATTGGCTTCACTGCTTTCAATGTCAACCAAATAATACCTGATGTCTAAAGTCTCTGAAATTCGTCCATTTCATAGTTTGTTGATTTAAAAAAAAAAAAAACACCCTCCCCACATTAAAGGATAGTAGTTACTCCTTAAACTATTGTAGAGATGCTTTGCTTTGAGATGCAACAATTTTTGCAATACTGTGGGCCGAAGAGTTTTGATGTGATTAAATGTGATTGATGTTGCATGCAAGGCAGGTTTTTGTTTTCCACCTAATTTGCAAAGAAATCCAAAGAGCAGCAGTTGCCTGTGTGTTGATACCCTGATTGATATGTGATTGACATTGTGTGCAATGCAAATTTTTGTTTTCCACCTGATTTGCAGAGACCTCCAGAGAGCACATCGTGTAGCAGCAAGACTCCAAGCTGGCAACTGCTGGATCAACAACTACAACAACCTGGCCCCCGGCGTGCCCTTTGGTGGTTACAAGCAGTCGGGGCTGGGTAGAGAGAATGGACTCGCAACTGTAGACTACTACACACAGATGAAGACTATCTATGTTGAGTTAGGCGATGTTGATTGCCCTGTGTGAAGAATGTGTGACTTCTAATCTTAAAATTAGCCTTGCCTCCAGACTGCTTGCCAATTTTCCCCTCAGCTGTGCCTTGTGGTTTTCGATAAATGGGCGAGTCTGCAAAAAAGGTCATCGTCTCCAATACTGACAGTCGTGTCCAGGTCCCTAATGCATTGTAATTTGCCTAAGAAGGATCTGTTTGAGAGTGAATATCCTCGCGTAAACTGACCAATGATGCAATACACAATGGGGGAAAAGAGGGCTCAAGCCTGGAAGATGGGCTAAGGTTTGATGACTGCATCTCATATGTCTCTGTAGAAGTTTTGATAGAAATGACAAACTTTTCAATTTCAAATGCTGCTGAAATATAAAACCAAATGCTCTTTCAAGACCAGAATGAAAGAAAGTGTTCCCCAGGGAGGAAGTTATTTTTAAATCAAAGAATTATGAAACAACAACAACAACAGAGAGAAGAAGAAAAAAAAAGGAAAGTGAGTGAAAATTTGATGGAAATGTAACAAACTGGAAAAAGATTATAATCATTTGAATTGCAGCAGTTCATCTGACTCGTCATTAATCTATCACCTATTTGAGCGTGGTTGAAATTTTTACTGATAAAATTTGTACATATTAGTACTCATATGAAAACAGTTTTTCACTGAGACATAGAATATCCTGCTATACTGTCTTAGCAATAAGTTATATGCTAGAATTCCTGCCCCCCCCCCCCTTTTTCCTTTCTTTCATTTTTCTTTGCTGGCACTAAAGTGATCTCGGCATATGGATACAGCTCGTGTGCTCATGCTGATTACTCATTCTCCGGTCACAAGATCTTGTATGTGTAATATGAAGTGCGCTAAATGTCACACAACTCTCTTGAATTAAACAGTTTAGTGCCATAAAACTTTGTGTATTTTTTGAAGATGCACAGTGAATCTGCTTTGAACATTCCTTATTATCTTTGAATCATCAGTTATCTTTGAGTCTATTGAGCCTGTTTCGTACATCTCTATGTGAAAGTTTACATTTTTGTATGAATATATAAATTTCAACGATTTTGGATTTGTTTTTTTAAGCTGTTTTGGGTATATATACATGTGTAATTTAAACAGCTATCAAGCAGACAGAAATCTATTGCAGTGCAGAAGAGTATACATAATAGCACCTGCACTATACAAATATACCTTATGGTTATAATTTTATGATAATGATTATCATTATTGTTATTGCTCATTTAGTTTTTATGTTAACAGTACACAATGTGACTGAAATGTTTCTTTTGCTGTGATTGAAAATTGTAAGCCACAAAGAGATGTACATATACGTGTACATTAAACAAAAAGAAAATCAAAAAGCAGTACTATCTATCATGACAAAGATGATTTCCCTCCTTGATACTGTATAAGCTGTTATTTTTGCAAATTTTGTGAATCACTGTTGGACCGCGAATTTAGCAACACGCGAAAATGTCGCCATGCCCTATAGGGTAATAGTGCACTTACGATAGGCGTGGTGTCAATTCGCAAAAACGACATCTCGCGAAAATGTTGATGACCTCATTTGTGAAAGTATCTGTACGCAAAAAGATAAGCACATACAGTATTCCTCTGGTGATATGGCGTTAGCTTAGCTGTAAGAGAGGAAAAAGCAGCCATTATGATGGAACCCATTGCTTGATGACAAGAGTTTGCTCTTGAACCATTTCATCTGTGTTTTTGTGAGAAAGAAAAATTGATTTCAGAAAATCTGATACATTATTCTTTTGTTTCTTTTTTTCAAATTTGCTGGCTCTCTGTTTACTGTAAAAATTGGTATTTTCATACGAGTAATTTTTCGTTGCTTAAGACAAGTTTAGACCTCAACTACTGGAACATGTGACAAGCAAAAATTTTTTTGTATTTTTTTTCGTGCTAGGTTCTGGTTGCGCAAAATGTATGAAAAATTCAACACCATGACAATTTCCACTTTTACAGAATTGAAGTTTTGTACTCCTGATGTAACAAACATAGTTACAACAAAATTTCATGACAAAAATTCAGGTCCCAGAATAACTATACATATCTTATAAACTTTATTTGTTCAGCTGTAATGAAATTTCCATGTAACAAAAGAAAACCTGCCGGTTCCAAGGACTTTGCTACGACAGTTGCCTGTATGAAATTATATTTTGTGAATTATTTGTGATTCAATCACAGTATAATTTACGTTTGTGTTACTGTCCATGGCCCTTCATGTACTGTAAAATTTGTTGGCTCTCCACTTGTAGCAATAGAATTGGGAGGTCATATATGCGAGATAATTATGATAGCCTTGCTCTGTAGAATTTCATGTTAGCTGTATTGTATGATACATATCTGTATTAGATTTTGTATCAAATTGATAATTTTATGCACCATTACACACTTTTGATATCATTGTATTGCTAGGGTTCAGTGTTTTCCAGTCTGATATTGTGCAAAGATTGGTGATGATATATCTCTATGCTGCACTTTGAATGCAGCGGAGGATGCTGCAAAATCAGGCAATTTTGCAAGCTTTGATCTGTTTGTATGACATTGTTGATTGAGGCTGTGATTGTGATGATATGACTTTATTTTTCTTGCAGCTGCAGATGCCACAAAACCAAACTATTTCAGCCAGCTTTGATCCAGTGTGTGATTTTTTTTTTTTTTTTTAATTGATAAAGGATGCGAAATAGAGCATGCAATGTATGAGGTAGCCTTTATTGCAAGCTTATAGGTCCAAACAATGTTATCTATATATTTCATGTTATACATGTGAATGAATGAAACTAGTGAGAGAAGTATGGTGAAAAGATGTATATGTAGATTAAAGTGTCATAATTTTTACATACATATTGTTATGGTCATTTTTTTTTTGTCGTAGTTTGTGGGGTTGGTTTTTTTTTCAGCAATAGGCATGAAAAACAGTTGTGATGTGGGCAATGAAAGTACACAGGTGCATTTTTACCGAAAAGGATTTCATCCGAGAAACAGAGTGTTGGATGTTAAGTTGTAAGGGAAGATATTTTCACTCTTGCTACTTTGCTCCAAAGATTTCTACAAAAGAATAAATCCTGGAGCTTAGGGATGTCCAAATTGAAGTCCCAACCCCCTAGCCATTTCACTTTTTACAAAATACTTGAAGATCAATAATTGGACAAGTATGGGAAAATCATATATGCAGTACATTGTAATGTGTTTCTTCGTTCTTATGTTTATAAACAGTGTATATTTATACTTGAAGATCAATAAATGACTAGCATGGGAAAATCACATATGCATTACATTGTAATGTGTTTCTTCCTTTGTATGTACCTCTACAATGTACAGTACATGTATTAGGGGAATGGAGGGGAAGCACCACTTAAAATCATAATACATGTACAGTATTATTCAATATTCAAGATGACTTTTTTTAAAAATAGACCTGGACACGAAATACATGTACTGTAAAGCCAGAAACATACGCAGTATGAAACTTTTGCAAATTGGAGCAGCCAGCCTTTTTCATGGGGCAAGACTGTCATTCAGTGCATTGCGCAAATACAGTATGTCCACACAAAAAAAAAAAATTACAGCCGGATTTTCGCACTGAAAACTTCCAGTATGATTTAACTGTCTGAATGCTACTTCAGGGTCTCAAAATATAACATCTTAGCCATATTTTGTTGAAAACTCCATTCAGTTTGGTTAAGGAGTCACAGAGAAATATAGATCTTTGTAAAGCATGTCATGTGTCTGATTCTTCCACATTTTATAGTACTTAGATGCTCTTGGAATTGCATAATGTGTGAACACAATAGATAGAACCTAGAGGGAAGGGATTCCTGACATCCTCTACAAAACTACTCATTTCTCTTTGAACACTGAAGCAAATCGGATGGGGTTTTCAGTAAGATGTGGGTAAGAAGTTATAGTTTGACACCCTGAAATTGCATGTGGATTGATTCACTACACTGTATTTCTAAAGTTACCAATGCAGAGGGTCCCGTTGTATTTTTTTTTTTTTTTTTGGGGGGGGGGGGGGGGGACATACGGTACAAAGCTTTCGTGTGCAATCTTGGCTCCTCACGAAATTCACAAGTCTCATGCAAGCAAAAATTTTCTCGTTTCATGGTAAAGTATGGAATTTCAATATATAGATTTACTCAATAATGTTGATACTGGTCACCATTACGCATACAAATAGGATGGATTGATGATGTCATCACCCTGGCCGGCCCTCAGATCTTCAAAAAATTTTCTTTTTGACATGAAATATAAACACAAACATACATGTACTTCATTTACATACACTGCACACTGAGAAAATGCAGCGTACATTGTATTGTGATCTTCACACTTTGTAATATCACATGAACACACAATGACATGACTAGAAATAACTAAACAGACAAAAAGCACAATATTCATTAAAAACGTATTTTATCTTCTCAATTTCTCTTGACATCACATGAACAGTGTTGAGGGAATTAATACATATTACACATTTGCATTATGTTTTCAAAAATAACAATGCTGAGCTGCTTACTGGACGAAATCACAACAAATCAGAAATAAGAATAACAGCCTCCCTCACTCAATGTGCATGGCATCTTTTGACCACATCACTTTTAATCATCGATTACCTTTGTTATCTACTGGTCAGTGGTTCTTGCTTTACATTGCACCTTTACAGTTTGTGTACAACATCTGTTTACATTTGTGTTTGCATCTGTGTGTCAAGAAGGTGTTTTTGAATTTTGATTCTTTTTTTAAATGTTGGGGAAAAGAAGAATTCAACAAAGTGCATTGTAAGAATTTTGACATAAATTATCTATATTTCAGAAATGTACTATGACTAAAACATGACACTCTGTCTGTAAAAACATTGTACATGTATTAATAACTATGCTCACTTACTGTGTGACATTTCTGACAGTTGTGTATGATTTTTAAAAGGTGCCAAAAAACAATTAGTGCCAAAGGGACAATATTGTCAAATGAGTATTATCTGGTGGCATTCTAATACAAAAGTAACTTGCAAATTAAGAATGATGTTAACTTGATATGGCACTCAGATGAGAGGCACTAATTCTGGGTTTGTTTTGGAGGAATGCTCATAATAAAACAGTATACCGGTACTCTACACTGATAACTTTAAATGGCTAATGACAATGAATGAATTACAAATTAGCGTCACAAATCATATTCTTTTGTGCAGTGAAGAAGAAGAAGAAGGAAAAAAAGAGAGATGAAAATAAATAGTGAAAATGGGAATAATACTATCTCTTCAGTAAATTACTCACATTGTTGTAGGATGTAGCAAGCTGCACCACACATAATTCATCCAACAGTGCACACCGTCCGGTTTCCTGCACTGTTTTCATCCAGTGTGGCACAGCCTGACCTTACTGCCAGTAACTATCGTACATGTATCACCAACTTGAAAAGTGTGAGTGTGCGTGCTTCTCATGCATGTGTGTGGACAAAATGTATCTGTCAGGCTCTCACCAGGTCTATTTTCCACTTCACACTCAAAAAAGGAGAATATCTTTTTTTTTTTTCATGCAAAGATTACTGAATATTGCAATATTTTCTCTGTAATGTGCAGCAGCCCACGCACGTTGGGGAAGTTCTAGCTAGAACAAAATTAGAGTGCGACTGACAAAAGCTCATCTTAGAATTAATAGACCATACAGTAGTTGGCAGAAACGATAGTTACTGAGAGCACAGATTCCTCCAACATGAAAGATGTCACACTAGTACATTGCTTTTTCTATCCAAAATCTAAACGGAGGAAGACAATACTACTTGGAATGTACATGTATGAACTGCATATGAGTAAGGACATCCACGACCTGAAAACGACATCCAGAAATAATCTTTGCCCTTTTTTAGCACAGAGGGAATCAGCTTTTTTTTTGCTTTTTTGGATACAAAAAAAAAGGTCTTCAAGACAGTCTAACCATCAGCTTTTGTTAACCATGTGCTGATATATAAAAATCTATAGGGCTGTTTGTAAGGGACTTAAAAAGTCGTCATCATATCAGTCAACAATCTGCTTCTTGATTTTCTTGCACACAGAAATTGTGACAGAAACATCTTGATTATGGGTCAGAAACAGATACGAAATATTTTTATAAAAAGAGGGCTTGGAGCAAGTCATACATGGAATTTCATTTTCTGAACTGCATCTCACTTCTTTAAAAAAAAATCCAGCTGCAATGTACTAGCGCGACATCTCTGTGAGTGCGTTTCTCGGAAGCCATCTATGCAAGTTTTTCCTGAAGGAATTCTTCAACGGAGTCGGTGTTCCACTTTTCAATGTTCAGAGTCTCGACCACATTCTTGTCCTCGTCCAGGAACTTCAGGACGGGATCAGCACCTCGCACATACTGCAAAGAAAGCAAAAAAGGACATCGAGATTCACATTCTAAATCAATCTCACAAGATGAATGTAGTACCACATAGGGAAAACACACAAAAAACAACAACAAAAAAAAAACAACAACAACAACAACAATTTGTACAGGGGGACTCCTGTTGTAATGAAGTCGTCAGGACGGGCATTTTTCCTTCGTTATCCATTATAACCGAACAATTAAACAATAAAGATATATATAATGGATAATGTTGCTGCCTGAATTCTTAATTCTCTGTAACTAGAATTTGTTACATGGATAACCGTGTTCATTATAACGGGAGTGCACTGTATTGCAGACTGCACAGAATTACAGTAGAGCACTGCCCACAGCAGTGTCATGCTCATTTGTTTACTGGCACAGTAACTGAAAAGTCAAAATCTATCATAAAACATGAAATGTTGCTATGGTGGCTGGCATGCCTCCATCATCTCGCGTTATTTTCCCAATAGTTCTGTAGTACATTGTGACAATGTGAGATGACAGTTTCACGAGATTGGCAAATAATCAAAATATCATGTTTGAAAGTTTGATGGCACAACCTCACATATGTTGAGCGTTGATACATATGTATTCCTTGAACCAAGATTCAGTTGATGGGTGAATTGTTTCAAAGTGCAAGTATCTGAGAATTTCAGCATTTTTATTTAACCTTTGACCCCAATGTCCACAACTTTCCTCAAATAATAACAATGGGTAACTACTGGTAATATCTAATTTTCACAATATTTGAGCTACATCAAAAATATGGGGAAAATAGTGACATTATAACATTTTCACTTCACCTTTAACCCCATTACCCAAATCTTTCCCCACAGAATTATTGTGCAGTAACACATACTGTACATGTATATATGTACCCAGTTTTATGTACATACTTCAATCAAGTGTATGCATTGAGTAATTTCCAAAGGTAGAAAAGAGAAAAGAAAAGAAATTATCACCATTCAACTACTTCATGACTCCATTTCTTACTCTATCAGTGTGTGTTTGATGCTAGCATTTCCAAATTTGCATGATAAAATAATGATCAACATTTCTGTGTGTGTCACCGTACCTTGATCTTGAGGTTTGGAAACTTCTTTGGTCTCTCACTCTTCACAAAGGCTGCAAAAAAATAGGAGAGAAAAAAGGAGGTAGGTAATGATTGTGTGCAACGAAAAGGAAAAACATTCCACTTACACTAACTTAATAAAAAAAAAAAATCATCTTTTGTTACTGTTAATGCTGATTTTGTTAATGTTATTGTGTTTTCTAATCTATTTGTATGAGTAGCAAAGTGCGCTTAGAAACGTCAGTATGAAGCGCCATATAAATGCAATTATTATTATTATTATAAATAAAGGCAGCTATAAAGGGGCTTTGTAGTGAAAGACACTGGGTGACAGAATGGGTTTTTATACTCAAGTTTGCTTGTAATTGAACACATTTTCACATTCATACATTACTTACATTATTTGTGATTTCATGCAGAACAAGCACAACTTCATTTCTCATTGCTTCTGGAGAACAATGATCATGTTATGGTAGGATAATAATCACTCCAGTGGTGTTAACATCAGGAACAGGTATGCAGGAAAAATGTGCAATTTCATTACCTATCCCATAATATCCCAGGGTGGATGCTCCAGTTATTAATTTAGACTAAACAGGTAATGATTCTGGTTCTAAACAAACAGAAGGTGTTGTATTCCCTTCGTATGCATACAGTTTTGAGCATCCAACCACACTATAAATGTATACAAGTACAGCAAAGGTGTCATATTCATTTAACAATTATACCCCACATCTAATAACATATTGGGCGAACATAAGATCTTGACTAACAATGACATGAATGTACACCAAATTTAATACAAGCAATCTGAATTACAATCACATTTCACTACAAGAAAAAAATAAATCCACTCATGATGAACAAGACACTCTTAAACATTGTAATCTACAATGTATGTGCCATAACATTATATCAGCAGCAGCAATCACTATCTTTCAAAAAAAAAAATAGAACAGTTTCCTTTTTGCTGCATTCCCACTACAGAAACCTTGACAGGGTCAAAGGTACCTCTCAACATTGCTACTGAGATCTGAATTGAACAACTACCCAAAAAAAAAAAAATGAATTAAAATAAAATATCATAATAATCTATCTTCTCCCTCAACATTAAAAGGTCAAAGGCTGCCTGTCAGTTGCTGTTACTTGCTGTATCATATGGTTCCATTCTTACCTTGAATTTGTGGAAACCGACCCAATTTTCATCCACATACTTCCAAGTGGGCATGCTTGAAGGACTGCAGTGACCAGGGAGAAATGAATAGACAACAAATTACACAGATGGGACGACATACAAGTGTATGTCACTGACATCATTATGCAGTGCATAGTGGACAGTTATTTTCCCACCATTACTGTATTCCACAAAAGAATTACGCAGAGGCAAAACATTTCAATGCATGTATTGAAATCTAATGAATCATTCACCAGGTAGGTTTTGACCAATTATAAACCAGTGTCACTTAATGAAAGACTGTCAATTGTCAGCACAGATACAGTGCACTCCCATTATAACCTAACGAAATTCTGCTTTCAACGAAATAAAAATTCAGGCCGTAACATCATCGGCTCTATGTTTTTTATTGTTTATATGTCTGCTTATAATGATACTGCGATACAATGGAAAAAAACTGCCTGTCCCAAGGACTTTTTATATAAAGGGAGTCCACTGTAGGGTGTGACTGATGTGGACCTAGAAACAGAAAACAACTTGGTCATATTATGACCATTCCAATCTCTGTAATGGAAGAGTTGTGAAAAAAGAGTGTGGGTAAAGCATACCACCACTGCTGTGTCTTCTGTGTCCTGCTGGCAGCAGTCCTTGCACTCCCCTACCAGACACTCCAGCTTGAAATCCTTGAGGGTGTCACAAGAGCTGCACAGCAGGTTGGAGGAAAAGCCCCTGGAGAGACAGAAATCTGGTGACAGTTGCCCCTGGCTCCCTGTCGTCCTCGAGATCTGTTGCCATTAGCAACAAGAGGGCAAAGAAACACAAAACAGTGGAAAAAAAAAATCAAGTTATCAACACACAAACTTTCTTGAAGACTAGGAGTTTCTGAGATTTTCTTTTGCACAGCTTGTGAATGTAGATCACCATTCATCAGCAACCCTGTATCGACAGCAATGACAATATTCATCTGACTATTAAAGGCATAATTTACCATTGCAGATGAAATAAAAACCCAGCATTAGTGCTTCAAAATGGTTCTAAAATGTGATTTAGGGATAGGAACAACCAATGCAAAAATTTGACCTAGTATAATCAATTTTAAGTAGTGTTAAATATACAAAATGTGGACAATGGTTTATAATAAAAATGTTTCAAGACTAACCCGTCTACAGTTACAGTTTATTGAGAAAAAGAATGATATCTCCTTTTATTTTAGGTTTTATTGCAAAATTCTTATATGTTAGGATGTTTTGTTACACAACTGACCACACATATGCATCAAATGTGATATCTTGAACATTTTTTAATCACTGCTCCCCGTGGTAAACAGGACCTTTAATGTCATGAATGCATTTTGTATTGTACAATTTGTATGCCTTCCTTATCACCAGTGATTTCTGTACAAGTGACATACATTGTACTTGATCATTCATAATTTGAATTAAAGACATATTGTGCATGTGAAGATCTAAACATTACACGCTTTTAATCACAACTGACAAAAATTGCACAATAATCTCTGTGAGATCATGATTTTTAAAAAGCTCTGCATTCTAAAGGACAAATCAATAAAAACTGCTCGTGATGCAGCATTACTTCACAATGTTCCAGTGCTGCTTAATTCAATGCAGATTTCATTTTCTCTACTTTTTTCCTTTAACTCTGGATTGATCACTATAATTTCTTTGGAATGGTATATTTCAACGATTAGTCAACTGACCTGGAAGATGAGGAGGAAGAGGGCCAGGAACAACCACAGGTCCACCATGTTGGTGGTGAATACTTTGCCACCTACAGCTGTAGGTGCACTTGATGAAGATGTCACACAGCAAATTCAATTAACCTAATGGAATACAAATCATAAAGATATTTTTTTTCTGTCTAAGAAAAATATCTAAGATGTAACTAAAAGCAAGCAAACAAACAAGCATACAGCTGTTTCATTTGCCACTGAGATGAGACATACAGTGTATATTGCACACACTTGATCATTTAAATGCTCATTTATTGTTTGCGAACTGACATTCCCAATATAAGATGCAGATTTTCCATGGTGTAACATGCCAAAGTACTGTATGTTGCTGTGTCATTCATAATATTAAGGGCAAAGTTTTGTTCCAGTCTCTATCATACAATGGGTGAAGACAATTCTATGATGTCATTGGTCAAGAGCTGTGATTTTCTCTTGTTACACATTCAATATCAAATCATCACAGCGATCACGGACAATGGCGACTGTAAACATGGTATCACGCACTTAAAGCAAGTTTGCACACTTGGCTCGCCATGCATCCTACTACTTTGTCATGTGTAAATGATTGATTGATGGTCATGATTAAAAAAAAAAAAAAATCCATAGTTGTAGTTGCCTTACAAATACATGCACAATTCCTACTGATGCACTCAGGCATGTACATCACTTTCTATTAATGCACTTGTCAATGTAATGACTCACCCCACTACCCCCGGACATGGGTGCGTCATTTCCTCGTTTGGTCCGTCAATTTTGTGACCCAGGTGTTCGTCATTTTACCAGCTTTGTCCGTCAAATTTTTGACCGAGGGGTGCGTCAAAATCCCATCAATGTCGGTCAAAATTTTGACCGAGGGGTGCGTCATGGTACGTCACTTGGCTATGGAAAATAACACGCATTTTCGCACGCTGGATACACGCACCGCGAGTGAAATTACAGTGAGCGCTTTCCCGCGGCAAGTGAAAATCAAAGTCGGGAAGCGTTTTGGAATAAGAGGAAAAAATGCTTGCCAGAATCTGGCAAGCAAAGAATTTAAAAGCCACCCTTTCTCCTTACATTTTCCCTCCAACAAACCCATGAAATCATGCATACTCAATCTCAAACCAGGGACTGTTCAGCGATGTAACAACTTAGTTCAATCTTTCCTGTCGAAACGGCAGCAGAAGAATTGCTTGCCGCATGCCATTTTCTGCTCGCGGGATAGCCCGACCAGCTGGCCAAACGCGCGCGCGACGCTGTTAGCTGTGCGAATCTCTACGTACCGCGACTTGGCTGTAGTTACGCAGTACTCGAGCGGGAATATGAATGCCGTGGCGTGGTGTGTACCTACCTGCGCTGCAGCAGTATACATCCACCGCACTAGCAATGGCCGCGCACACACAGCGCATTCTGCACACATTACATGTGATTGTCATGTATGGATTGCATGCACAGAATACTACTGCACGGAATATCGTAGCAGCAGCGTGATGTACGGTGAATGACAATACGGTGCTTACATGGTAAGGGAAACTTGCCGAAACTTTTACAAATTATGTGTACGAACCAAAAGAAAATGAAATTGCTTGAATAAAACGTATGCAAAAATCGTTTCAGTATTTACGGGGGTGCGTCAAATGTACCGAGGATGTCCGTCAAAAAAGTGACCGAGGTGTGCGTCACTTTCAACGTGTTGTCCGTCAAAAAAGTGACTGTGGTGTTCGTCACTTGCAGCGTTATGTCCGTCAAAAAAGTGACTGTGGTGTCCGTCAAAAACCCCGTGTGGTCAGTCAAAAAATGACCATGACGCACCCATGTCCGGGGGTAGTGGGGTGCGTCATTACATTGACAAGTGCATAATACTCCAGGTAGATAGAATAGACTGTGGAGTTTAGGTTACAAATACAATGTACAGTGAAACCCCATTTAAATAACGAGGTCTGTGGGGCTGTCAATTTCCTCATTCGGTATATTACTGCACGCATTAAAAACAAAGAAAAACATAAGCACAAAGTCATAAAACCAATAAATCAAACTTAGAGCAGTCTTTGCTTTGTTATTTCACAAGTATGGATCATTTTTCATTTAACATGAGAATATTAGCTAAAATTATTCTAACTCTGTTACAAGGAATTAATTATATTTGTGAATTGATACACACACAAAAAAAAAGAAGACAAAAAAGTTGGGGTTGAAATAGATCTATATTCTTTATATTTCTTCCGAATATCTCTTCGGATGCATGCACCCTGCGGTGGGGCCTATTCACGATTTTGCCATGGTTTATATTCGTGTTATTTACCTAACTGTAAAGACACATTAATTAATACGACTGCACTGGCTGGCTGGCCTTATCATTTTGCCACTGGAGCTGGAGTTAATCCCCACACGTAATTATAGGTGTGGGACTACAATGGCATTATTCCATTGCATTGATCGTTTCCCTGTCCCTGAAGCGTTTTCCATTTACAGATCTCACCATAAGGAACTGCCATTAAGTAAGAAATCTAAGAGTATCCTTTCCCTTTCACACCTTCATATCTAAAACATCATAATCATAATGACAATGAAATTAATGTTTGTTAGCTTACCAATTTTCAGGTCTTCATACCCGGCGTTTTGGTTTATTACCGTTCTTCCACGTTCATACATATCACATGTACATCACATACACACGATTCATACACCGTACACATACACACACACAACTGAGTACACGCACGCACACTCCAAACACCACGTCAGCTTTCCGAAGCAGCAGGATGTACTCTGTGTGTACCAGCTCGACTTTTCTTTTCTTTCTTTTCTTTTCTTTTCTTCTTTGCAGTTGGGAATTACAGGAAACTTGAAGTTAGTACATCGTGGATTGAGTGGAAACAGCGATATTACCAGAACACATCAGTGAAAATTTGAGGAATCCTCACACGTACTCGAGTAAAAAGTTATAAATTGTAAAATTTCCGGTGCAGAAAACTACATGCATGTACTACATTTGCGTACGTGCTCAAAAGGTAACCGAAAAAAAAAAAAGCAGAAAGGGATAATTTTCCACCTACAGATGTACATGTATTCCGCCGAAAATACGTATAGAGGCCTATCTTACCCTATGCACCAGCTGTTGCCAGGTATCTTGTCAGCAAACAATCAGGGGACCAAATAGCCGACCAAACAAAGGCCATCATTTTTTTTTACTAAATTCTGTGAGGAAAGTGATGAAACACGTACATCAATTTGACCAACAAAAAAAAAAGAGAGAAAAAGTGAAATGAAAAAGAACCTGATGGCGTAAATACATGTACTCAATTCTGAGTGATACACGCCATTAAAAACAAAACAACAACAAAAGCAATCGAAGAACGACCCTTTTTAAGTCCAATTTTTGGCCAAATTTAGTTTGACATGGAAAATTGTAGCTCATGCATGGACTCATCTTGTGTATAAATGATAAATCCTAATTACCCCCGGAAGTGCCTGAAATGAATGAGTTAAATCTATCAATGTAAGAATGAAGGACTTGGGTCATTCTTACATTCAGTGCCGTATACAAAGTCTGGCCAACTTGGTTTTTGGCTTACGTGTTTTGAAGCCTGTGATTGTTCAAAAGCTGGTCCCGTGATCTACAGGCGCCATGTCGTTACTGAAGTGCGCTCATACGCAATGCCCATTGTTAACTGCCCCTTATTTGGCTTGGTTATTTTGTTACGTCTGAGCGTACACGCTAATCCTGTGACGCGTAATACGCGCGGTAACGACATGGCGTCCAAATTAGCAGTTGGCCAGACTCTCTTAATATATACTGTATATATATATATATATATATATATATATTATATATACTGCTTACATTCATATAATAGCGCCCTCTTTCATCCTTCTCCCATCTCTATAGCAGAATATATAATGAATCAAAGAATGACCCAAGTCCATATGAATCAAAGAACGACCCAAGTCCACCACACAAAATGGCCTCTCCACAATTAATGTAAATGTTAATTATGTTCTAATTTGTATATACAATGTTGCCTTCCCATCACAGTTAGATAGAATATTATTGGACAAATAAAAAAGATATGAAGTTTTTTTTTAGTTTACTCGAAATGGTCTTCCATGGACTTGGGTCGTTCTTATATTCATATACTCAATTGCCCTGCAAATCGCTAAAACGTAAGCTTCCTCGCTTATATAGGGATACGTGGGAGGGGGCAAACAATTCCCCTTAAATTCTTTCTCGCGATCGGCCCTTTTTAAATAGTCCAAGAGCATTAGGGTATAGGCTTAAACATGGACATTTCTGGTAACAAGCTGATGTTCTTTTTTTCCAGGATAGGTCCAGAAATATGTCTTCAATAATTTACATACTAAAAGTCCTCATAAATCCTCCATGAGCGTTTTCCGCAATTCAAGACGGCGTCCAAAATGGTCGCCATTATTCCTGAAATTCGTATAACTCAAGAACTCAATAAAATAAAAGATATTGACGCACACAAGTACCAATCCAAGATGGCGTCCGAAATGGCCGCCATTGGGCCTGACTAAATTCGCATAACTTTTCAACCAGGTAACCCAAATAGAAAATTTAAATGTCTAAATATACTATGTTTTTAAGGATGCAGAACTCAATAAAATTCATAACTTAAAAGAGATGATGATGCACACAAGCTATGTAATCCAAGATGGCGTCCAAAGTGACTGCCATTTCCTAAGATTCTTATAACATTTTAACCAGGCATTTTCGATACAAAATTTACTTATAAGTGTTTGAATAACTGTTTTGAAACATGAAGAATTCAATGCATATGAAAATACGTTGATGCGCACAATACCGTAATCCAAGATGGCATCAAAAGTGCCGCCATTTCCTGAAATTCTTATAAACTTTCAACCAGGTAACCTAAACGTCTAAATTATGTTTTGAAGAATGGAGAACACAGTTTAAGCTCTTCCTAAAATGCAAAATAGCGAACAAAATGGCCGGCAATGACAAATTTATCTCACAATTCTGTAAATACCTGACAGTATATACGATTAACATGTGATTTTTCATCCGGAAAATATTCACAAACTTTTTAATGAACTGTCAATTACCACTGAGGAAGGAAAAACAATTATTTTTGGTATCTTTACATACATGTTCAAAATCAATGTCTTATGTGCTACAAAATAATGTGTAATTTATCACACGACAATGAATTTCTCTGGTGCAGCCTTTTGATCCACTTATAAAAATATAGTGATTGAATTTATTCATGTCATGTAGATTAGATAGATAGAAATCAGAGAATAGCACTCATATTTATTGGCACATGGAGGAGGAATTACTCACCTCCCATACGAGGGAGTTTTTTGGGTTTTTTTTTTTTTTTTTAGACTTGAAGATGAAACATAATTTTGTAAGTGCACACGATGGTAAGATATTGAATTGTTTCCATCAAGAGTAAGAAAAGTATAACGCAGTATACTGTATTCAGGGAAACGGGCAACGGGAGGGTGTGGAAGGGGGATCCCCCCCCCCCCCATTAGGGGGATTTTGCATTTTATTTTCAGATTTGATATTCAGACATCTGATGCGCCCTATTAGTTAATAGAATATTCGATTTTTTTTTTCCATGGTGGTATAGGGTTGCCCTTCCCGCACGAGGGAGATTTTTTAATTTCGACTTGAAGTTCAGAGATCTGGTGCACCCTTTTGGTGTAATATTCGATATTTCTTTTCTATTTAAAAAAGTTGGAAAAATATTCAGGATAGTGTCGGGGAGTGTGGGAGGAGAATACTCCTTCACAGGGTTGAAATTTTGGCATTTTCCAACTTGAAATTTAGATATTTAACCCACTCTTTTGGCGAAATATTTGATATCTATTTTCATCATAAAAGTAAGAAAATACAATTAGGTCCTTTATTTATGGAAATTACCGGGGGAGGTGTACGAGTTGATTAACCCTCCCACAAGAGGGAGATTTTTGTTTTCATAAAAAATGTAGGTATTTAGAATATAGACTATATTCAAGGCAATGTGCTGGTGGAGGATGTGTTGGGAGGGGAAACCCCTTTCCACTGGAGGGATTTCTTGCATTTTTTATGGTCGCCTTTAAACGGCCTGGTGCACCCTTGGTGTTATATTGAGAAAATTGTCCATCCTCAAAGAGTATATAATTCATAAAGTCTCAGTTTCCCCAAACCCTCCAACACGAGGGAGCTTTCACATTTGAATTGAAATGAAAATGATAACATCACTTACACATTGATGGAATATTTTGAAATTGTTAATCAATAATAACAATAAGTTATCTCGTGGAACTAAGCGGCGGAACGCTCTAAAAACATCCGGGTCAACACTGAGCCGGAAAAGGTCAGGAATGAGGTCAGATGACCCCCTTCAGAGTCATGAATTGGGTCAGGGTGACCCCATTCCGGGTCTTCATGACCAAATTCCAAGTCATTTTTTACCCGGAATGGAGTGTGACACCAACGGATCCTTTCCGGGTCAGTTCTGACCCGGATATTTTTAGAGTGAAGGGTCAGGAATTGCATATATTACCCTCAAATACGAGGGAACTTTTACATATTGTAAGTGGTGCACAATTTTTAATGACATATTATTCGGAAATTAGTCAATCTCAAAACTATGCAAAGTCTCGCGTGGAAAAGGGCTGTGCGAGGGACGTTTTGCATTTTTATGATTGCAATTCAACGATGAAGTGCATATAACCCTTCAGGGGGCATTTCATGAAGCAGGTTGGTCGGATATTTTTCTGACAAACTGTTACAAGCTGCTGAAATCCTTGCATCTGATTGGCTGGGAGCAAATTTGTCCGACAACTTTGTCGGACAAAATGCCCCCTCCCCCAGGTTGAATATATCATTAGACAATAATGATTGTATATTCGGGATCCACAGCCACATACGTGTTTCGTGATCTCTGAATAAGTTTTTTTTTTTTTTTTTTTTTTTTTTTTGGGGGGGGGGGAGTGTTCCTTATGTCTCAAAATATTTACTTAAAGGGAAGGTAAACCCAAAGAACAATTGGGATTGAGTGAAAGCAGCAACATTAGTAGAACACATCAGTGAAAGTTTGAGGAAAATCGGACAATCGATGCAAAAGTTATGAATTTTTAAAGTTTTGGTGTTGGAATCGCTGGATGAGGAGACTACTAGAGGATATGACGTATGAGTGGACAACAATACAAAGAAAATATAAAGGAAATTCAACAAAAATTCACTTTTCTAGAATTATGAAAGAGAAATGGACCAACCATTTTCAGAAAGCAGGGAGAATAATTGCTACCCTTAACATAAGTCAATATCAAGTTGATGGAATTTGTAATTTTCATGAAAAATGGATTTTTGCAGAATTTTCTTTATATTTTCTTGGTATTGTTGTCCACTCATACGTCATAACCTCTAGTAGTCTCCTCATCCAGCGGTTCCAACATCAAAACTTTAAAAATTCTTAACTTTTGCATCGATTGTCCGATTTTCCTCAAACTTTCACTGATGTGTTCTACTAATGCTGCTGCTTTCACTCAATCCACATTGCTCTTGGGGTTTACCTTCCCTTTAAAGACTTAAGTGCGTATTCCGGGGTTACTTAGTTGCAGGGTTTTGAGAAAAACAGGAAATGGAAGCCATTTTGGACTCCATTTTCGATTAGTCTGAGAGTGCCTTTAGTAAAAGCGCTTAACATTGTGTGTTTCAGTATCTCTGAATAAGTATTTGGTTCCTTGTGACTCAAAACGTATATTTCGACATTTAAAGTGTGTGCAGGTGAAATAGCTACTTGTAAAGTTGTGAGGAAAAAAGGAAATGGCGCGGCCATTTTGGACGCCATCTTGGATTACGATACTGGCGTGCTTCAACAACTCTTAATATTTATCTTATTGAGTTATTCATGGTTCAAAACATATATTTAGGCCTAGACATTTACATTTTGTATTTGGGTTACTAATGGTTGAAAGTTATGGAGAGCCTAGTTTCAGGAATAATGGCGGCTACTTGGATTCCAACTTGGATTGCGGAAAACATTTATACTTCATACATTTTTTTTTTTTTTTTTAATCGATGAATGATGAAGTGGGGCTTATTTTCTCCTGAAACCGTATGCCACCCTCCCCCCTCTTCCACATCATCATCAGGATGAGCTGTTCTTTTCCACAGATTAACAACCTAAGCTAATATCTTTTTTTTCGGATTAACGAACCTTGCTGCATATTCATATTAATGAACCTTTGGAAATAAGACTGTAATTTCATTTTCGGATGAACAAACCTTCGGGATAACGAACCTTTGTTCATTTTCGGATTAACAAACATTTGGAATAACGAACCTTATTTCATTTTCGGTGTAGCGAACCTTAGGAATAATTACGAACCTTATTTCATTTTTGGATTAACGAACCTTTGGAATAGCACAATTTGATATTCGGATAAACGAACTAACCTTTTTTTTTCCCGGATTAACGAATTTTTTTCGAGTATTAATGAACCTTCGGAATCATACCTTCACACACGCATGACCCATTGCATCGCAAAGTGCATGAAGTTCGAAGAGCGCGCGCGCAACGGAACAACTCGCGTACGGATTCAGAGCATGCGCTGAGAAAACTGATATCGATATGAATAAAACTGTTCAATGCGCGCGATGTATATGTAGCGCCAGCATGCATGCTACATTTACGATGGCAATATGCTTTGCTGATTGCATGTGTATGCTGCGCGATGCGGTAAAAGATCTCGCGCGTACATCGTCCGTGTACGCGTTTATGTAGGGTTCGAAGATATCACGGATCCACCAAAGCCACAAAGGATCCACGGATAACGTGAGTTTTTGGCCTTCTCTTTCGACTACTCAACTTACAAGTACTACTAGTAACCGGTTAGGCTGACCTGGGAGAGCAAGTATTCATTAAATGTCTGTAGGCATAGACTGTATTAGTGTATTAAGTATGGGCTGGAAGCGTGAGATCTGTCCACCTGCATGACCATTTAGTCACTAGCATCTATCTGGCGAACATACAAATGTACATGTACATTCATAAGAGTCCATGTAACCGTTAGAACCCTAGACAAAGTAGACTATAGTCTATGTACCGGTATGTATGAAAGTGAAATTATCTAACTCACTACTGTTGCAAAGTTAATAGTACGGCCCAGTACTACTGGCAGTAGGCCTACGTTAGTAACGTTAGACACTAACTGTTGTGTTAGTAAAAGAACATAGCAAACTGCCAATGAATTACTGACACTTTATAGCAGCGTCTAAAACAAAAGGCATTAGGCCTACTATAGACTGTTTTAGTTTTAGCTAGCTTAGACGTTCTTTACCATGTAACTCACCATATCAAATGCCATTTGGCATCGGCGGGCTGGCACAAAAAATAAGTCTGACTGAAACGTTTAACGTTAGATTCTACTGACATAGGTACTGCCTGTACTAGTACTGCCACTAGGGCCTAGTGCCGTAGTGGTGGTTATTAGTGCCAGTGTTGAGTGTTACTGTTACATTTGATGGCGAGCTAGCAATAAGGCCTATTTTCTACACGGTATTATAGGTAGAACTAGTCATCTCATGCATAGGGCCTAAACCGAATCACACAAGTAAATTGATTGTGTATTTTTGAAGACACACAAAAGTGAAAGAAAATGGGTCTAGAGTGAGGTCTAATAAACTTTTGATAAAGCTCAGTTGGCACAGATCAGAGGATCTACAGCACCAAGTAGCCTGGCTAGGGTCTACTAGTGTACTACTAACGTTAGGCAGTCTAGATTGAGCAGATTATTGAATTTCAAAAGAAAGGAAAGTTCAGAAGTCCATATTATGGCAAAACTTAAAAGAAAGTTCTTAATCTAATGATAACAACAGTTCACTGTTCTTGACCCCTTATGGACATGAGTAGGCCACTCTCTGTACTCCAGTTCGGGAAACCCACTCACAAGGGGGGTCCCTCCTTATAAGTAACCCGTCCCCCTTATAAGTAACCCCGTCCCCCTTATAAGTAACCCCCGGGGCACCCCTTATAAGGAGTCTCCACGCTTTTTTGCAATGCAACGCGAAAATGAAAGGACTGCGGCAATTCGCTTGATTATGTCCATAAAGCTTCACAAGTTTCCTAGTTACTCACGAAATTTGAGCAAAATCGGTTTGAGGCATCATATCTAAAATCATGGATTTAAATGCGATGTCAAACGACCCATGCGAATGCTGAAATGCGAGCGATTACTGGCGTGAGTGTCGCCATGCGCGGCGGCGCGGCAATGCTTGAGTGCAGACGTGGCGACTGCCACTCAGTCGCCACGTCTGCATGGGTCGTTTGACATCGCATTTAAATCCATGATTTTAGATATGATGCCTCAAACCGATTTTGCTCAAATTTCGTGAGTAACTAGGAAACTTGTGAAGCTTTATGGACATAATCAAGCGAATTGCCGCAGTCCTTTCATTTTCGTGTTGCATTGCAAAAAAGCGTGGAGACTCCTTATAAGGGGTGCCCCGGGGGTTACTTATAAGGGGGACGGGGTTACTTATAAGGGGGACGGGTTACTTATAAGGAGGGGCCCCCCTTGTGAGTGGGTTTCCCGAACTGACTCTGCTGGTCTCCTGCATTGCAGCATGCACATTGTGTTTGCTGCAGGCCTGAACGTAGCATGCTATTTCTTTATATGACGCTTATTGACAGCTACCATCCTAACGTTAAAGAAGAAAAATGATAGGGGCCTACTTCACATAGTATTAGTAGGTCTCAAACTGACTGAGCTTATGTCTTGCAACAAAAAGTATTGTGGATGCCCCCTAGAGCATGTTAAAATGTGTTTGATCCATTATGTCTTCATAAAAACTAGCCCAACCAGACGCTGTTAATACGCTGTGCGAACTACTTACAGCGACTGGGCTGTGTATAGTTACATAAAAACATGTTACGGCCGCAGGAGATTCAATCAGATTCAGAACAATGAATAATGTACATTGTATATTTCTTTACTGCTGAAATCTTTCAAATCCCTATTCATATGATTAATTGATGAAACATTGCATTCAATAGACAACAGAAAACTCATGGAATATTTCAGCCTTTCCACAAGATCAAGCCAAAAAGAAGATTACACATTTTCCAAGAAAATGCTGTCCTTTGATAGTGAGATGATGGGCATGATTACAAATATTTTGGGACCAAAGCCAAAGGATTTCTGGTGGACTGTCTCTAGAAGAACAAGAATTTAACCAGTGATGTCAAAAAACACATTCTTACAGTGTTGATTGGGTCAAAAGACTGACAAATATACACTCAATACAGCAATCCCCCTATACAGATACATCCACATCTACCCTAGATGGCTGTTGTGTTAGTGTAAGCTTTGCAGACATAAGTTCAGGATTTTAATGTTATCATGACTTGTCAACATTGATGATACAATAAGAGTCTGAAATATGCATGAATATGAAATCTACATATTTTCAATTGATTTAGAGGTAATTTTTTCCCCTTATATGTGATATCATATTGGTAATTCCACATTTAAAAGAATATCACTATCTGAAGCAGTGAAGGAAACAGAAGCAACCCTTTATATAGTGTTTGCTGATTTGACATGCATAAAAATTTATCGTTTTGTCAACTTCTATGCATTCATGTCAGTCATATAGTTTTTCAAGCAGTTTTTTATTTTCAAATAGCAAAGGAGTTGAAAAAATGCTTTGGTTGACAAAACAATTCTTGTATGTCTTCACTCCTTACATTTCTGAAACTGACAGAGGGCAGATGTTGCTCTTAGTAGGTGTGAGTTTTGAAAAGTTATGCTCCTGAAGATTTTGTTTACTTAGTTTTATATATAATCGTTCTCTCCTTTTTGTCTTAGTTTGAGTTTGATATCAGGTGCTTCCAATGAAATGAGTCAACATGGATGAGTCAGATATGGAGATACTTGGTATTCCTGTTGAAAGGAAAACTTCAGCATCGCACTTGGGAGAAAGGTGAGTGTGAATCTTAGTCATTTACTTCCACTTATTTGTTTTCTTTTTCAACAAAGAATTTAGGTATACAAGACATATCTTGCCAAGAAGAAAAAACAATGTACACATTCTACATATCTTGCAACACAATAAGTTGTGTGCTAGTACACAGAGTTCTGTTTGCCTGCTTGAATATCAGCAAAGAAACTACCAAGCTTGAAAACAGCAAAGTGTCCTCCATTTGGAATTTTTCTCTCTTTGACATCACTGCAAAATAATTCTCCTCACAGCATAATATCTCTTACTGCAACTTCACAGCAAATCACACAGGATGTCTGTCAGGGAAAAATTAAGAGAGACTGAAGTTTATCACCACCATGCAGCTTCCAAGTGCTCACATCAAAAGAAGAAGAGGAGGAAATCCCGAGGTGAGCACAAGAAAAGGAAGACAGACAGGGAAGCGAAGGTGAGTGTCCCCTTGCTCAATGCAGCCCACAATCAACTGATTGTTAAATGAAAAGAGATTATAAGGAAGACAGGTTTGAGAATTTTCATGATGTGTAGAATTTATTGGCATGTCACTACAGTTAAACTCGCATAAGTCGATCTTCTCGGGACTGAGCAAAACACATCGACTTGGACGATTTTCGACTTGTGCATAAGTCGAAAAAAAATCGACTTACAGTTACACCACACGTACATTATGTATAATGTACATGTATGTTGTCTACTCTGGAGCCGAGAGCTGGAGAGGTGTGCCACATTACCGCAGCACGGGTCGCCCGGCAGGGCTGTGGCTAACTTTGCATGGACAGTGCATTAGTATTGGCACAGGTCCGATTACTTTACATCCTTGTTAAACCTTGGGGAAGTGAATATGAACGATATTTGAGCAGTGATTGATTCCAGTTTACCGTACCGTGGCTTGAAATGCGTGTAGAGGTGTAATTTTGATTTACCCGTGCCCGTAACTTTCCCCCTACTTTCCGCTTTTAAAACTCAGCAGCTTCTTCCATACCACTCCACTGCACAGCGCAGACTGCAAACATACACATACTATACACAGCCCAGTCGCTGTACGTACGTAGCGCGACAGGGCTGTACAACTTGTACCAGCGGATCTCCAAACACGAAGAGAGTTCAACGATTGCATGCGATCGCTTTGAATTTTGATACTTTAGATCATTTTTTTGTCACCTGTCTGGTTGGGCTAGGTCTTATGTAAACAAAAACTGGCGTCTCCTGGTTTTGACAGTGATTTATTACACAATAAAATCTTATTCGACTTAGGCACAGTGAATTCAATGGTTTTTCCTTGAAAGTGTTCTTGGAATTTCATCGACTTAGGCGAGTATTCGACTTACAAAATTCGACTTGTGAGTGAATTAATACACGTAAGTCAATGGGGAAAAATCAGGACTTTTTAAAATCATCGACTTGCGCGATTATTCGACATATGCGACGTCGACTTAGGCGAGTTTAACTGTACTAACTATTTGAGCATGTGTTTATCAGAATTTGTGTTCATCTGTCAGTGAATTGTGATGAATAACCCATATCAGCATCTGCATCAATTGTAAAACAACAATAATGTAGATGAACTTGAGCAATTGCCATAAATGTTGATTCTAAACTGTTTTCTCAAAGAATTTTTAACATTGTGCACACAACAAACAGGAGAGATCCTTGAGTAATGGATGAATGGGTTTACCTGAACCTAAAAAGAATTACCTTGGTAGTTGGATTGGCTAGTATACATGCAATTGATTGAACTGAATGAATAATGACACCTTTCTAACCTCCATTATTTATCTGCTATTCACATTTAAACAACTTTCAGACAAAATCCACTTGGAATAATGAATTTCAGAAGCACGTCAGAAGAGCCAAGGAGATATCTACTGTAAGTTCAAGCACTTTTTTATGCCTCCGCCACGAAGTGTCGCAGGAGGCATTATGTTTTTGGGTAGTCCGTCCTTCCGTCCATCCGTCCTTCCGTCCGTAATCAATTTTGTGGACAGCGTATCTAAAAAACTGTTAGAGGTATCCTAATGAAACTTGACATGTATATGAGTGGGTGAAGTTGTGCCTATCAACTTTTGGGTGCACATGCTCAAGGTCGATGGTCAAGGTCAAATGCTCAAAATTTCACTATTTCCCCTATATCTATGCAATGCCTGGAGGTATTTTCTTGAAACTTGGTGTATACATGAACTACCAAATAAAGATTCCCCAGAGAGAGCTTTGGGTCATGAGGTCAAAGGTCAAGGGTCAAAGGTCAAGTGAAAATGTTAAAATTTCACTTTTTTCTCCATATCTCACAAATATTTTAAGGTATCTTCATGGAACTTAGTATATATGCATATACTGACTGGCAGTGATCATGTAGGGAATTTAGGGGTCATGGGTCAAAGGTCAGGGATGAAAGGTCAAGGTCAATTCATTAAAATGTCATTATTTCTCTCACAGTATCTATGCAATGCCTGCAGGATTTTTTTTAAACCTAGTGTATGCATATATTACCCAATACAGATTCTCTTGGAAGTTTCTTGCCTAAAGGTCAAAGGTCAAAAGGGCAAAGGTCAAGGGAAAGTGCTAAATTTCACTTCTTCTTTAAACTTATATAAGGGTTAAAAGTTGGGTACAAATCCTCAAATCCCCAAATACCTGCACTCTTAGACAGTATAGCCATTCATCCAAATAAACCTAGTGCAAGGATAGTGAACACTCAATGCATTTGTGACAAACCTGTCATTTTAATATTTTGCCAGTTATGTGAAGCTGTCATCGCACATTGTGAAGACATTGTGCTATAGACCTATTCGGAGAACCATGCATTATGGCGGAGGTGTACCAGTCGCATAGTGACATTTCTAGTTTCCTTTGTGTCCTTTCATTCTCAGCAAACTGGCAGTGTACTTGGATGCTCTCACCACATTTATAGTACTCATAATTCTAGATGTGTGAGATGTATGAAAAGATAATCTTGACCCCTGTGCATTAGAAAGTAAAGACCATGAAATCTTAACAATAAAAGATGATCTTCTCAGCAGCATTCAGAAATTGACAATGATGGTTTTTGCCTGGTATTGATCAAAACAAGTCTGTTTTTAGCCGTATGTTTATGAATTGTTTTTGTCGCTCTGCGTGGTGTTTATCCCAGCATAAAGATTATGATCAGTCTGTCTCAGTTCTACATGTAAACTGCTCCACAAAAGATTTCTGTTGCTGTGGCATTAATACTCATGACATTCTGGGCTTTTACTGACTCCTATCAGGAAATCACCCCAAATTGGAAGTTCATTGCTACACTCCAACATTTGCAAGTGTATAAGCTGTGCCAATGTGTGAAACACACTCTTAAGTTCCAATGAATTAATTATAACCATAATAATTTATGTGTTTACACCTGCCACCTATAAAGATTAAGCTGAAAATCTTGAAGGATTAATTCAGTGTTCACTGAGTGTGAGTTATCACAGCTATAAGTGAGGATGCTGTGCAGTGCTCAAGAAGTTCAAAGGAATTTGAAAGTGGCTCGCCATTCTAAGGCCCTGAGATTCACACATATAATGTTTTGATATACTATTGGTACAACCCAACATGCTCTGTAATACAGTGCTGTAAGTACATTGGGAACTGTAGTTTCAAGTTTGTTCACGGCATTTGGGGGGGGGGGGGGGGGGGGGGGGGGGCACTGGACCAATTTTCACATCTTCATGAACAAAACATACTAACGGGTATTAGGTAATCGTTAGAAACAGACTGTGTTCTTTAACACAGTTTTTGCTGTAACTATCCCATATCAATCTCATCACCTACCTTGAAGGTTTTCCTGTCTGCAAAAGAAAAAAAAAGATTAAGAAAAAAAAATGTTGCTGATGATTGGTGAAATCTGCATTTGCACATAGTGTGTGTACATTCCCACAAGCTTTGGTACACTTAATCTCTCAGGATGTTTATGTGGTTGCCTTTATCTTCCTGATAGACCAGCAAAGCAGACAACTCCATGGCGACTGATCCCACAAACCGCTCATTTATCACTCAGAGCAGGATTACAGTAAGTATCTCATCTGATTTATGGTAGAATGAGTGCTAAACTGATAGTGAGGATTAAATCGACAAAAACTGGCTGAACATGAATGATCACATGAGTGAGCAAATTAAAAATGTGTTTTTGAAAATATGCTTCCAGCCATGTGTTCATAAAATGCGAACAGATATTGGAGTATGTTAAAGCAGGATATTTGCTTTTCTTTGAAGAAAAAACACAACAAAAAAAAATGTTAGTACTGTGACTTTCAACGTTCTGGTCCGATCTAAAATACAAATTAATATCCAAACTCTCCTTGCACATGCTTTGTGTGGCATCTTCTTTCATGTGATCGTGAGAGTAAAGTTGAGTTGCACGGTCTTCTTTTCTAGCTTCCCAAAATTGCATCTTATGCAGCCCCTGTGTTTGAGCAAATATTTGATTGTACTCAATTAAAACTACCATTCTGTTTGGCCATTTCTGATGACATCTTTCTAAATGTTTTCAGTGTCATTATGAAAAGGAGCATTCTGGAGATATCTGAACACATTATAAACAGATACCGAGTAGTAAAGATAATTCATATTGGTGTTACATAAGCATACCATCAGGAGGCCTTAAAAATCAATATTAGAAGTTAGGCATAATTTAACAGATGAAGTCTTAGCATAATGTCTACGTAATTTGGAACTGTCTCTTTTATCTTGTTTCTTGCTGTTCTTTGTAAATGTTTAGCATTCAGAGTGATAAAACGTCTTTCACTTTAAACCCTCTGTTGCTCAAAAGTGATCACTTGCTTGCAAACTTGTTAAAGCTATAAATGATAATCTGTATGTTTCTAATCGATCTATAAATTGCAACACAGTGTGGAAGATAATAATTTCTTTACCTCTCTTAGATTGACTATCCAGTTTAATGGCAGGGTGATAATTTGTTTGCAAATTGCCTTAGGATTTCATGATATGCTGTTATGTCTTTGATATATTGTCAGCTGGTGACCACTGTTGGTGCATGGTTTTCAGGTCTCGTAATATTTGAATATGATTATATCTGCTGATCTAATATCTTTATCACAGACCTATCTTGGCATTTACAATAAGGCAAAGCAGAGTGACAAAATTTCAAGAGGTAAGCGTTTTTCATTCCTCTGCATGTTCAAACAACAAAAAGTGGTTATTTTTTGTTATGATTACAAATGCACAGTACAAAACATATTAAAATGATGTCCTTAGCATATGAAAATAGCTTTCTCACACAGTGCCCCTGGTTGCTTTTACACAGCCTTCCAAAATCTTTTCCTGGTAGAATGCATGTGAAATTAGCCTAAGTGGAGATTTGTAGTTATTGATTTTTACCTCTGTTTAGTATGGATCTTATAAATTAGAAGTGAGAAGTTTGAAAACCCTTTTAATTTTGTTCTGTTTTCATAGAGACATTGCATCATATAATAAGTGTTATGGATAGATTAATCTGTCAGTGGCAGAGTGAACATGTCAAAATGACTTTGATTTCAAAATTCACAGACAGTGACTCACTGTGTGTGCATTTTGAAATCGAAGTCAGTTGGCATGTTCATATGTCCTTTTTCAGACAGATGTCTTTCAAATACATTATATTGTGGGAAGTAATGTACTGCAAGCTATTCATGGTTAAATTGTACAGCAAAAAGAAAAAGTAAATAAAAGTAATTTGTGCACGAATTGGAATATACATTCAACAAGACTCAACAGGAACCTACTGTATTCCTACAATGTACATTATTCATAGTCTTGTGCACCTGATGTAGAAATACGAACCTTCCCTTGTCCTTTCAAATGTTCAGTGCATCAGATATTGTAAAGTACAGTTTATAGTCAATCTACTTCCCTTTGTTCAAAGAAGGAACTTCTCCGATTGGAGACTTTCTAGTTGATGAACTTCCTTATTTTTAGAATTACCATGACAAATTATTCCTTTCGCTCTAAAAATGGAAGAAGCATTTTACCTGAGGGCAGAATTGGAAATCTACAATGGAGCAGTATCAGCCCCCAATGAAATGTTGTTTTCATCAAGTTGAGATGAAGATAAAAAATGCAAGTGATGTTTATCCCACCAAAGATGTGCAAGTCCCACCTGCTGTGAGAAGTACAGCCAGAGATGGTTTACAGCACATCCTTGATGTCTCCGAAGCCAACATTCCACCTGCTCCAAACCCAGACTCGCCCCTCTTACTAGATGATGTTTTGATCGAGACAAGAAGTGCACGGCAGTCCACTCCCAAGGCTCAGCTCAGGAGACCGGTCCCAGCGGCCACCCACAGGTGTGTGCGTAGTCTCACTTTGCAGAGCACCATGGTGTGCAGGGGTAATGCTGTGGATTATAAGCACCAGGACCTTCGAATCAGATCCCACCATGTGCATTCATTAATAGACACAATGCTGTGTCAACAATGTGCCGCTTGACCTAGATGTATTAGCAATCATGACAGAACTCCTTGACTGAACAGTGTCAGCACTTCAGAAGTTACCTTGGATAAAGAGGTCCACATTAATATTATTATCGTGATGATGATGCTCACAACGATGATGATAATGATGATGTTGATGATTATGATGATTGTAATGATGATGATGATGATGATTGTAATGATGATGATGATGATGATTAGGATGATAATGATTATTATCATTATCATGATACTGGACGTGTCATTTCCCATTCAGGTTATGTGTTTCGTGTTTTTACAAGTATGTGGAAATTTGTACCACCATAAGAGTTTCTGGTCAACCCTGTAAGTTCATATGTAATGTGTATCGTTATGTACATTGTCAATAGGATCCAAAGATAGTGATTCTGAAAGGGTAAATACCAATATGTTTGTCTGAATTATTGAATGCATGTGTCTCATTTTGTTAAGTATACCGAGTTGCCACAGTTTTTTTTTTTTTAATATTGATTAAGATGGAAATACCAAGAAAGAGTTTTCAGGAATTAAAAAAAAAAATGTTTCCTTTTCTCTTTTCTTCAAGCTCTCATGTAAAGGAGGTGGGAAGTGCAAAGATTAGTAATCAACATGATGCTGCCATGGAAACGGACTGCCTGCACGTAGAAGAAAGTGTAAACCCAAGATTCAGTTCTAGTCCCGAGGTATGATGTTGTCTTCATGTATTCTTCCTGTATTTATAGTTGAATAGACTTGTAATCAGACTAAGATGGAATTCAGCACCACAGTTCAGTTGCAGTTTGTAAGTAGAAAAGTAGAAATATGATGGATTGAGTGGTGACGCTTTCATCAAAATTTGACCTAAAACAAGGAAGTTATGAGATTTTACGCTCTCATGTTTTCACTGTAGCAAATAAAAAATTCTGTGATTTGCTTTGCAGCTGTGAAGAAATTTGGGTTCCACCTTTATAGAATTAAAAATTAGAATAACAATAGAATACAAATATAAAACCAAGTACAACAAATCATGTCAAAATGAAATGATGGTCATACATATGAAAATACTCGAGAATTTCAAGGCTCTAGCTTTTACAAATCATCAATAAAAATGTGTCAAAGGGGCATTTCATGCTCTGCCATTCATTTAACTTTTGATTTTGAATTTGTCATGCATTCATGTCAACTAAACTAATCATTTAATGACATTTAAGGTTATATTGACCTAGTTTTCAGAATGAACTTTAAATAAAATTGGTTATTGTTTAACGTTATCTAATTCTTTCATATCCAGAGTAGATAGCAACCAATTTTGTAGGTACATTGTATATCAATGATTCGGGGTTTGCCACTTTGAAGAATTCTGTTTGTGCTTAAGAAATTGAACAAATGATGGATGGCAAAATGCAGTTGATCAATGTTTATACCACATGGGTTAATAAATCATTAGTAGAAGCAAATCTAAACAAATGATGGAATAAAGTGCAAAAATGGAAAAGAATGAGCTGCTTCAGCTGAAATAAAGTTTTGCATCCATTCATACTACAACAAGATTCTGTAAAGATGTGGTTTGCCCCAGTAAGTTCCGTCTGATCTCTTAATGTAGCAACCATTTGTTACTTAATGATTCACATTTCTTTGCTTTCACTGACGTATAAAATTAGTTATCACCAGTATCGGTGGCAGCTGATATGATACACTCATCATTCAGTCTCAGTACCATCTTCCCTGGAAGAGGTAAGATGAACTATTCTTCATTCTTAGTGCTGATGTGACATTTAAAGTGTACCATCTCCCATCCCAACTTAAGCCCTAGCTTAGAAATTAATTAGTGTTTGTGCACCCAAAGCAGCAAATGTCACTTTGACAGGGCATGAAAGCAAAGTTCCTTGCTGTGAGATATATGTCAAGTCTCTTGCATATTATATATCCACATGTGTAGCAAATTACAAATTGAAGAGGGCATTGTTCCTCATGTAGACCACTACTAAGAAGAAAAGAGAACCACCAAACCAAGAGGACATATACGCAAAATACTCCCTTATCTTTATTAAGGAAGTCATAACTGCAAATAACTGAAAACAAACAATAATTTCACCCAAAACAGAATTTTAAACATAATTATGAAGAAAGAGAAAAAGAATCCAAGACACAAAAAAGGAGATGATTGTGTTTAATTTTCACTTTCCCATCATATGGATTGATCATGAAAGTTTGTGAAATGGATTTTGTTTTATGAAATTGAATAAGTCACAATTGTTCCTTCTTATCAGGACATGTGCTGGCATGTAATGATAGTAAAATGTTCAATACGGTCTTTTATTTGTTTATGTCACTTTTTTGTTTAAAAACCCGTGTGTGTCACGTATTTCTTCACTTTATCTCAAGGCTATTTTGCAGAAGTAAAGAACGCTCTTCAGAAACAGTTGAAGAAACAGAAAGCAAGGTAAATATACTTTCACTGTATAACATATTTCTTACAAGTGTGTACAGATGTGATAACTTAGTGCTGAAAAAAGCACACAAACAAATAAACATGCCACTGAAACACAACATGAAGTTGCCGTAGTGCATTACTGTTCTTGTCATCCATTTTATATGATCTTTCATTGTTTATTCACATACATCGTTGTATCATTCCAAGTCTTGTAACAACATAACACATTCAGAAAATTCATTATTTTGTCATGCTGTAGATTGTTTCACAACCCATACATAATCAACTGCAAGCATTAGAAAGGGGCCATTCTTAGAAGTGTTTTATATGCCCCTTTCCGCTTGTATGTTTGATGATAAGATGTACATTGTAATGTAGACTCAGATGTTGATTTTTGTTTGCTAAAGAATATCTTCGAATATAAAGTACATATATATTTAGATATCACAGTTCAATAGTGCCCTATTCTTTTTATTTGTATTGAATTCTTCCTGTAATATCAACATAATTTACCATTCTGGTCAGCTGGTATACACTGCACATGAAACTTTGCTATGAACCACAACAGGTAAGAATCTTTGTTATTGTAATTTTATCTGTCTAGAAAGGTTTTTGCTTTGTAACCTGTTTGATTAGATCTTGATCTATTACAAATGTGACCAATTGCTTGAGCATCTTAGTTTGATTTTACCTGGAACACAGTGAAAACCTTATTCAAATTAATGAAATTCTTACATTGAGGTGTTTTTATTGCAACTGATTGACAAATAATGTCCTACATTGACATGAATATGATTATTATCATTTCCAATAAGTGAAAGCCTTATATGAATTGATGTTCCTAACTGCACGGTATCCTTTCCTTGTGTTTGAATAACACAACACTCTTCTTTAAATGAACCTCCTCTGTCAGTGCTGCCATCCAAACACCAAGAAAGATCGTGCCTTCATCGAAGCACCATTCCTCTGTGAGAAAGAATTTAGAGATGGACTTCAGCAATTACTCAGGTATCGCCAATATTCTGCACAGCGTAAATGCCACAACAGCCGTTTGCCATGTTACGTATCTCAGTACTGCCCAGTGTGACTTGGTGCAATTTGATTAAGTGTCTGAATTGTTTTATGACTTTGTTGACTGATACAGATTTAAAAGGCTGTAGTCTTCAATGAACGAGCACACTGATGAACTAATTGATTCAGGCAAGAATACCAGAATTCCAGTCTGTGCAGCCATATTGCCATAGCTCTTTCCACCAAGTAAAATTCTGAAATAAAGATTATGAGTATGATTCTTTGCTTTCATTAAGTTTTCTCTTTTCATTTTTTTTCCTTCTGTAGGCACTTCCACCTCCAAATCAGGGTCAACTAGTAGAAGCTCACATCCAGGGAGCATGGTTAAACGTTCAGATTATGTCGCACGGGTCAGTACACTTTATACTTAAATTCAAACTCTTATGGATTGACCACCATGTTCTGTATGTTTTATTATCCAGTTGTGCATCCTAGCTGGATATCATGTATCATTTCATTTTGTTGTTGTTTTTTTTCATTGGGAAATATGATAAAATTGAGATTGAAATTGAAATATTATGTAAGATATGTCTTTCATGCTTGATTTAATCTTGTGTATCATATATCACCCCTCAAAATTAAGTTATGGTGAATGGTAAAGAAATATGACCACAAATATAGGCGTGAATCAAGTGCTAGTTGGTGAAAAGCTGGATGGAGATTTCAAGTGTAAAGTGTTAATATATGAATTACACTTGACACATGATTTGCATGCACGTGAAATTTCACTTAACAGCAATAACAGTCATTACATACACACATTTTTTTGAGACTTTAATTTCATCTCGTCAACAGTCAAGGCCTTTGAAGTATTGTCTATGAAGAATGGGTTCTCTCAAGCTGAAGTATTTTGTTTATAGTGTGATGTTCAGTATCCATTTCAGCACTTGCTAAGTCATGTTTTTTATGATTGGTTTGAGATATTCTTTGACCTTTCTTGATCACTCTGTTTTGTGTCTGATGATCTGTTTCTGAGACACAATGTCCTTGCAAGTGAATCAAGTGCTTTGTAACATTGATTTGAGTTTATAGCGCAGTCAGAAAATAATAAATGCCATTTTCTCATGTCATCCATTTCAAACAAACCGTTTTAGCTTTGAGGCACCAATCAGATTTATCATCAGTAAAGAATGATTTTCAAAGCTCTAACTTTTTCTATGACAATTGCCTTGTCAAAGTCGGAGATGTTTCTGTACCAGCGATATTTCTTGGTATCTAAGAAATAATTGTATTACAGACTTATGCATCATTTATTTATTTTTTTTTTGATGATTGTATACACATCTATCACTTTTCTTTCATGAAGTCATTATTGAACATATGAATGTTTGTATGCATGCGCTTGCATATATTTATATCCGAATGTTTTCTTGTTTTCAGATAAAGAACAATAATTTATTGATCAGCAAGAACACATGTTTCCACAAGCTGCTTGTAGCAGCTGTACAATCTATGATAAAATCACCTTTTCTTTTCTTTTTTATGCCACAGGGTGGTGGTGTTCCCAGGTCCCATGACCTTGCCGAGTCCGCAGCTACTGCTTTGTACCCGCTAAGACAGGACTCACGCCCCTCTGCAGCCAGCTCCCACCACCTTCCCCCTGCAGCCCCTGGCAGCAGTGGGCGTGTCAATCTCTTCCAGGAATGCACCCTCACCTTGCAACATCAGCCTCAGGTGGACACAGTGGTTGAAGAGGACTTCTTCCCCAACGTGGAGACTCAGGTATGTGATATTGGCTGCTTTTATCAACTCCCCCATATGTTTGAAACACGTTTCAATACCCTGCACTATCAAAACGCATTTGCGAACACCTTTCAGATATTGTGTTTCTCAAGTTGTTGCATTTATCAACTTTGTCATGAGTCGATTGGGAGGCCTTCTCACTGCGCTGTGACCCGAGGAGTGGAGATGCATAGTTTGCAGTGGTTGGCATGGGCAGGTCTGAGTTATCAACACATTAGAATAACTTTACATTTATCATCTCCACAGAAACGCATTTTGTTTCTCTTTTTTTTTATGCAAGTGTTTTTAGTGAAATCTATGGCAAAAGCCAACTACTGCAATCAAAGTGAAACCGCATGAAAACATCTCTTTTCAGAGACATGCCTATTTTAACAACAAGGTGATAAAACTGTTCATGTGACTTTCATATCACATTTCTTTTCTGGATCCAGTTCTTGGAAATGCCTCAAGTGATGCATCAGGTTGTTTTTGTATCAAATATTGCTTGGCTGTTGACTCTGCATGTTTTAAAAATATTCTCTGGATAGTTAAAGCAGATATTGTATAAAGTCCAGCATAAAGGTAAATGTCTCAAACAGCAGCTTGTGATTTGCTTATGTTTTATATTACTTGCTAAAAGAAATTTTTCTTTGCTTTGAACATGTGATATCATTGTACAGGTTCTACCTCAGAAGCCCATGGTAGACATCATGGACTACATCTATCTCAGTGACGGACATGACAGTCTCGGCCACCCTGAATCCCGTCCAGTGGACTATGACCTCCTCAGTGCCTCTACCAGCAACCTGTCTTCCCAGACCCTCAGTCACGGCCACTCCTCGATCCTCCTAGGCAAGCCCCACAGGATCCACAAATTTGGGGCAGGGTGCCGATGGCAGTATCTTGAGGAGTGTGACAGCAGCTCTGGGGATTCCCCCCTGGGCCGGATATATGCCCTTCCTCCACCCCCTCCTACCCTTCCCCTGCCCCCCAGCTCACCGAGCCCTCCGGCAATGTTCCGACACCGGCTATACTGAGCTCCCATCTGGCTTTCGTGGAAGGATATTTTGTTGAAATTGGTCATATCAAGTTCAATGGTGGTGTTTGAAATTGCTATGTGTAATATGAGACCCAACTAATCTCCATGAATACATGTCGGCACAAGTCATGCGAAAATATATACCAGGCAGCAAACTTTCAGATCGTTGTATTTTGAATATGTTAAAAAATTTGTGTCGTTTAAATCCTTTATCACTATAATTTCTGTCTAATATAAAGCACTCATGGTATCATCTTAACATACCGTACTTGACTTGAGCCAAACGCAAACACCTTATCATCAAGCACGTTTCATGCGATCCTGTGGACATTGTAGTAGTGTGAAGATAACACAAGTGTCATGAATCAGTAGTTGTGATCATATTGCTTAATTGCGTAACCGTGTTCATTGGTGCTGTTGGAGGTCAGTTTAGCGCCGCTATATGTAGGAGACAGCACCTGTGTCAGCTCTAGCACAGTACTTGATATCACATACTGTGACTAATTGTGTTAAAACAAACTGGCATGTAGAAGAGTTGGTTGCAGACTTATGTATTGAGCAGGGTATCCTTGGTAAAATTAACTCTTCTGGTGCTAGATATCCTCATTACATGTATCTCCATCTTTTACAACCTAAAAAAACAACCCCGCCAAAACATAATAAAATGTTTTTATTGTGTATGCTGACTATCCTTAGAGATTTGAATATGTGTGGCTACGCATAGTGAAGTTACTGTATATGCCATATATTTATAGCGACTCTAATTTTTTCATGAAATCAGGAGTTCTTGGCAGTGTCATATGAATGTCCAGATTGTGATCCTGGAGTAAATTATTGAACGGAGAAATGTATGCTTGCACACCTTATTTATGTCAGGGTCAGAGTTGATATTTTTGAGTGTTTTTTGTCCCCGCCGAACGAGTTCGAGCAGGGGACTATGAAACGGGCTCCGTACGTGTGTGTGTCCGTGTGTGTGTCCGTCCGTGCGTCCGTGTGTGCGTCCGTGTGTGCGTCCGTGTGTGATCAAAATCTTCAATTTGCTACTTCTCTGTCATTTATCAGCCAATTTTGATTCTGTTTGCTTTATATGATAGCACTACATGGGAGCTTTGAAACTTCTACACAGAATTTCAGTTGTGACCTTTGACCTTGACCTTTGACCCATATTGTACATTTTGCTACAAAATGCTACTCCTTCGCCATTTCTAACCCGATTTCGATTCCGTTTGCTTTATGTGATGGCACTAGTGGAGGGCTTCAAAACTTCTACACAGAATTTTGACCTTTGACTTCTTTGACCTTTGACCTTGATTTTTTGACCCGTATTGTACATTTTGCTACAAAATGCTACTCCTTCGCCATTTCTAACCCGATTTCGATTCCGTTTGCTGTATGTGATGGCACTAGGTGAGGGCTTCAAAACTTCTACACAGAATTTTGTCCTTGACTTCTTTGACCTTTGACCTTGATTTTTGACCTATATTGTACATTGGCTACAAAATGCTACTCCTTCGCCATTTCTAGCCCGATTTCGATTCCGTTTGCTTTATGTGATGGCACTCATTGAGGGCTTCAAGACTTCTACGCAGAATTTTGACCTTTGACCTTTGACCTTGATTTTTGACCTATATTGTACATTTTGCTACAAAATGCTACTCCTTCGCCATTTGTAACCCGATTTCAATTCCGTTTGCTTTATGTGATGGCACTAGGTGAGGGCTTCAAAACTTCTACACAGAATTTTGACCTTTGACTTCTTTGACCTTTGACCTTGATTTTTGACCTGTATTGTACATTTTGCTACCAAATGCTACTCCTTCGCCATTTCTAACCCGATCTCGATTCCGTTTGCTTTATGTGATGGCACTAGGTGAGGGCTTCAAAGCTTCTACACAGAATTTTGACCTTTGACTTCTTTGACCTTTGACCTTGATTTTTTTACCTATATTGTACATTGGCTACAAAATGCTACTCCTTCGCCATTTGTAACCCGATTTCGATTCCGTTTGCTTTATGTGATGGCACTAGGTGAGGGCTTCAAAACTTCTACATAGAATTTTGACCTTTGACTTCTTTGACCTTTGACCTTCATCTTTTTACCTATATTGTACATTTTGCTACTAAATGCTACTTCCGGCGGGGACATATATTACGCACCGCGTAATTTCTACTTTTCCTTGTTGTTTTATGGTTGATCATAACTCAGTGTTCTGCAGTAGGAATCTGTTTGTTTTGAATGTTGTTGCATATACTTCACACCAATATCATTATAAATATCTTATATATCATGATTGATGCCTGTCCCACATTGTCATAGAACTCAGTTTATCATTTTTAGTGTTGTCATCAATTTTATACAATGTTCTATATGGTGGATGATTTGACCAGCTTGGCAACTTAGCTGATATCATCACTGAGTCATATACCAGTATTCTCCCAAGAATTTAACTTTAGTAGATTATCCATGAAGTGTTTATAGAGATGTAACATGTTTCAGCTCCACAGGAGTTAAATTATATTTTGGAGACATAGCTTTGTAAATGCATGTAAAGCATGTACAAGGCTTACTGTTTTGTTTGTCCAAAATGTCTACAGTGTGAAAGTTTTTGTTAGGCATCAGTTGCCTTAATCATCTTAATACCTTGTGCATTTTAGCATAGGCATCAAATGAAGAAGACATTTTGCTGAAAGTGAAATGTTTAATTGTGTGAGGATAGATGCAAAGGATAATTCTGATGCCATTTTGTGATTGCAAACACATCTTTTTACTCAACAATATATGTAATGGTTCTCCTGGAGAAAAAAAAAGCACTTTTGTAGGTATGGAATAAAAGAAACAATTCTAGATGGATGAATTGAAAGATGATTTTTTTTAATTGAAAGATGATTTTTTTTTTTCAGACTACATTCATTTCATTGTGACATTTTCACACACTCACAAAAAAAAGGAATGAAAAGAAAGGAAAACAGAATGTGCATTGATCATTTTCCTTCTCAAAGTATCGGAAGCATCTCATTACGTCATGTTATTTCCTCATCAAGTATCAGGTATCTATTAAAGCTCTTTAAGATGAGGATTGAGAAATTGATTTAGAGTAGAATTCTTCATATGATTACATTCCTGATAACAAAGATCCGAACTGTCTGATGATATATGTATTATGATTGGGTATGTTTTAGACTTAGACAGGCTGAAGAAAAAGAGAACTACACTCTCTCTGAAATAAAGTGCCCATACTATTCAAATGTCATTGGTGTGTAAATTTGCATAACTGTGTGTTATACATGTCTTTGATAAGTACTGTAAAAGTGGATATTTTTGCGCGACTAATTTTTCGTGCTTGGCAGGGTAAGAAGAGTTTCTCATGTTTTTAATTCCACAGAATAAAGACAGCAACTACTGGAACATATGGCACGCAAAAATATTCCCGTGTTTTTATTTTCGTGCTAGCTTCTGGTTGAGTGAAATGCGCAAAAATTTCAACTCCGCGAAAATTTCCACTTTTACAGTAACATTCTCATTGTGAGAATGACATTTGTTTGAAATTACAGACAACACCTATATATTATATCTTATGTGTATAATTGTGTGTGTGTGTGTGTGTGTGTGTGTATGTGAGTGTGTGTGTGTGTGTGTGTATGCATAATTAGCATAATTATTATGTTCTGAATGCGAGCAGAAATAACTGTGTTGTGGTGAGTGAATGTGTGTGCAGGGGGTGTGGAAGTGTGTTTAAGTGGATGTGTGTGTGTGTGTGTGTGTTTAAGCGGATGTGTGTGTAGGGTAGGTGTGTAAATGGGTGGGTGGATGGAAGGTGGATGAGATGAGAGGTGGATGAGGTGGAAGGTGGATGAGATGAGAGGTGGATGAGAGGGAGTGTCTGTCTCGGGTAAGGAGGTGGATGTGGTGTAGAGGGTGGGGAGGTGGTTTAGAGATGAGAAGGACGTTTTTTTTTTTTTTTTTTTTTTGGGGGGGGGGAGGGTTTAAAGTTAAAAGTTATGAGTAGTTGAGGGTTGGGTATGGTGGAAAGGTGGGAATGAGGGTGGTTTATGTTGTTGTTGTCATCGTTCTTTTGATATAATAGAAATTTCATTTCCTGTTTTTTTAGTGTTTGGCTAAATTGCTCACAATTGCATATATGAATTCTGCTTGTTTGTTTTGTAGTTAAAAAGGAATGATCGGATAATTCATTCTATTTCCTCTCTTCTGTTTGATATCTGCCTTAAAATGAATTGAATGATTATTCTTGTTTTATGGATTATGGATTATGTCTCATAACTGTAGGAATATCTATATGATTTATGACAGATGTTATGTAGAATGTGTGTAATTTTTTTTTTAATTGTTATATTCTCAAAGGAAATGGAATTAATAAAAATATCACTGAAAACAAAAAAAAAGTATCTTAAATTGGTAAAGAGAGAATTCACCTGAAAAGGGCTCTTTGATGTGAAATTAAAGATATATATGGACAGTTACCACCCTCCAAACAACCCATCCTACAAATGCATGCAGGCCCACACAAAACTCCTGTACACACTTTCTCTTTACTGACTGAGGCAGCTGCACCAACCAATCTATAGCCCTCTGATCATCTTGTTCTATCCACAAGAGTTTCTTTACGTCATCTTGAAGCTGGTGAGTAGATAGGGTCTCAGCAGCTATTTGATGATCTCAAGAGAAGCAGGGTTGTGTATATTCATCCCTACAATTCCATCATATTTGTTTAATCAATTGATTAATTTGTTTGTTCGTTCGTTCATTCAGCAAAATATGAAAAAGCACAGTTCGAGCAGACCTCCCCACACCCTGCAAATTTAGATCCTGCAAATAAAACATTTCCAAATCGAAAGTCTTACCTGTGTGTATGGAAAATTATTTTCAGTAATGAGACCTACAGTCCAGGGCTCAACATTAGCAGTGGTCCAACATTAGCAGTGGCCCGGTGGCCGAGGGCCACTAAAAGTTGATGCGAGGCCACTAAATCTCCTTGGTGGCCTGATCGGGCATCAAATATTCAAAGAGAATTATATACAAAGCACAAGTCTTTTTATTTTGGGCCATCAGCATTTCATATTTAAAGATTTCAGAGGCCCGAATGGGCCGTCGGAGAAAAATGTTAGTGTCAAACCTGGAATAATATGGTGCAGCCATGATTATGTGTACAGATAGTCAGTGCAAGTGCTGTTTCTTTGTAGATTTAGAGTAGGCATCTACTTTTAATACTGCAGTGAACTCTCGTAGCAGACGATGACAAGCGCCGTCAACGAACGTACTAGTACACATAGTACAGAGTACTGTGTATCGGAGGTGGGGGAGCAAGGGGCACGCATCACAATCCGCCCACTTGCACAGGACTCTACTAGTATTCTGCGAATCTGCCTCGTAAGTGCGTGCGCAGTGCGCGTTGAGTTTTGGGGCTGTGTGCGGTCGGTAGCGAGCGCGAGATATATATGGAGGCGGACACCGCCACCAGGGCATCATGCACCCACTAGCACCGTATGCACCGCGCCGCGGTTATAGTACGGTAACTGTGTGTGTCACATTGGTGTGAAGTGTCAGTGCATAGCATGCGTATGGTAGATGATTGGACAGGTCAATAATATGCGTAGCGTAAAAAGGCGAAACTAAACTTCACAGCTGGAGATCCCGAGCTATATTTCGAAAACGATACTAGTCGAGCTGGAGGCAGTAATTATCATGTTGGTGAGTATGTATTTCGCTCATATTGAAAACATTTGGGGTATTTGGAATGTATCATGGAAACATTTTGTCGTGGAATCGGTACCTGCGCTGCCGCAAAATGTGACTGATTGTGATTGTGATTGAAAGGATGAGTAGACACTCTCTTCACATGTTGTTGGTACAGTACTGTTTTAGGGAAACTGTCTGTAAATTTACTGTATGATGATGGTGCCAGGCTATTTACGTGTAATAGTAAGTCTGAGTATTGTCACTAAAAACAGTAAAGAGAAGTCAACTCATCAACGCTGACAGTGACACTCTTTTACATCTAGACTTCTTAGTTCTACTTCTTGTAAATGTCTATTATTGAACCATTTTCTAAACGTTAGAACACACATCAGTGAGACTGAGAGAGGTCCACATTTTTATTCTGAAATGAATTTAAATTACTGTGAATTTACCTCGAAAAGTGTGGTACCTCCATCTTCAGTAGGATCTAGCTCTACTACATCTTCTAAAACAGCAAAGTGTGTAGGGTTTTAGATTCTAATGGGCTTTGTACTGGAAGCCTATTGAGTATTGGTACCGTAACCTAAATTGGACTAGAAACATGATCCATTAACCTGCGTGTGGTAACAGTGGTACCTAAATGGTAGTCTACTAGGCTCTTCCTGGGTGCTATATTATGTAATTTACATCGTAGTTTGTGCTTTCGCACATCCTTATCAAATGATTTTCAAACATGCAAAAGCTCACCCTAGTTATTCAGTACCAATAACCTACAAATTGTACTTACCTAGTGAAATAATTTTATATGAGCCTCCAAAGTTGAATAGAATAAGTTTTAGCACTTTTTCAAGTGTCTGAAAATCTCAATTGCTTGAAATGCTGCACTGTACACAAGCAGTCGGCACAGTACGAATCCGTTCAGCGCATGGCCGATCGTTTGATCTAAATGTAGTGATCACAGCGGCTATTCTATGGTGTCTTTGAAAAGATAAAATTTGTTTTCCCTTTTTCCTCAACCAAGTAGCAGCTGTAGCTTCTATACAAAGTGGTTGAGCGCGTGCGCATGTGTGAACAGCCCCTTATATCTTTTTCTTTCTTTTCTATCTTTGCTTCTTTTATTTTCAGCAACTCCTAACTTTCCCTTTCCTCCCTAATTTCATATCTTTGTGGGTTTCCTCTTGTCTAACTTTCATTTCCTATTCAATCTTACTTTCTGCCTAATTGTTCTTTGTTTCTTTTGAGGGTTATCTTTCCCTCCATCTACCTTTCCTTTCTTTCCTGTCCAATCTTTTTCTTTTGTTTTGTTCTGATGTATCATTTTCTTTATTTCATTTGCAACCTGTACAATTCCTTCTTTCCTTCCTTTTCATCTTTGCTTTCATTCAATTTTGATTCATGTGTAATTCTATTATTCTCCCTAGTGCTTGTTTGTTTTCAATCTTTTTTTCTTTGCCTTCTTTTCTTTTCAAACATATCCATCTCCCCCTTGCCTTGCTTTCCTTTATAGTGCAAATTTCTCTTCTTTCTTTCCTTCCATTATCTTTTGTTTTTATTTTATGTGTACTTTCTATGTAGTGAACCTTTTGTTGCATTTTTTTTTCCAGGTTTACCTTTTTAATACCATATCTCTTCATTCATTTCCTTCCCTCCCTTTTTCCTATCCTTCCTCACTCACTCTTGTCTTATAACCACATTTTTCACAATCGTCTTTCATTCACACTTGTACACATGCACCCTAACACACACACACACACACACACACAAACACACACACAACACGAACAACAGTCCCAAACCTCAATCAGTCGCTACCCCAAGACTTGAAAAACAGGTTTATCTTTTCAAAGATACCATAGAAGAACTTGCTGTGATCGCTATGAGATCACTACATTCAGATCAATTGCAGTGCTTACTGCCATGCCGTTAAAGTATTTTGTATACCATGCGCTGCGCCGTCTGCTCTTGTGCAACGCAGTTATAGCATAGCGAACTAGCTGTGATCAACTTATTCCGACAAATTATAAAAGTGTCAAAAAGGCAAAATTCCCTTTCTACTGAACTTGGGTCTCACACAGATGCAAAAATTGTGGTTGTTCGATATTTAGAGTGAGTTTTTGCATGTTTGGAGATCAATTACCTAGGAGGTGTGAAAGTGCACTAGCACCCCTTCCTGTACCTATCAATGTTTTATCAATATCATGCATGCCTGTGTTGTATAACCTACTCATCCGTTTAGATAGACTCTAAAAGAACATTGCTATTTTAGTCTGAACATGATAGAATGGGGATTCTAAGTATTCAAGATGGCAGATACACTGTAGAATAAAATTAACATCTCACAAAGACTAGTGCTGCAGCAGTAGGGCCTAGGCCATAGGCCTAGTAGGGTAGTAAGCCTACAATTGTAGGTGTAGTATTGCCATCACTAGTCAAATAATGTGAAATGTTGTGTGTTTGTGCAAGAATTGTTATATATAGATTTCTATCATGTTAGTATTTTATGTAAAGAGCTTCTTATTGTTTTCTAGTAGTAGCACGTCTAGATTCTAAGTCTTGGCAGTTTCTTGCTTGTCAGAGAATGCTTGTCCCAAGCAAAAGTTTTCAGAAATATCACGCAAACGGATGAGGTGGGAGTGATAGTAGATCTACTTGTAGACCAAGTGAATCTGCTTCAAATAAAGCCATTGGTTTTTTTTTTCTATTTTTTTTTTCAATCCGAAGCTGTGTAGTGACTTTAGCAACCAATGCGACCATCATGATGTCCCGAATGTGACTGCCGGCTACATGTAGGAAACAATGCTTTTGCGAGCGGTCAATTTTGGCATGGGAGGTCGAACCTTGGTACAGATTTTTTTTTACACATTAAATATCTAGCATCTCTTTCGTGCACAAAAGTGAAACATTGCAACCTGAAAAGACAAATAAAAACAATGTGATTGCATTTTCACTCACCACCATTCAGACTCAGAGAGCAAACTGAGCTGAGGACCGGATGTCATGCACATGTATAAAGGGCTCTAGATCTAAAACAAACTCTGTCAATTACAATTTTACTCTGTATTCTCCTTCCTCTTTTGATATGAATTGTTCAGTTTTTTGAAAAAAAAAAAAATAGTCAGGAAATGTAGTCTTGTTAATATGCAAGTTCCGCTCTGAAGACTTCCTTCTCAGTATTCTTTTACAAAATTATTTTGAAACAAGATTATTTTAAATTGCAATATGTACATGTATTTCTTGTGGATATATGTAGATGTCAAGACCAGTATGAAGTTCTGAATATAAATTTATTCCCTTGTTGTGCAATATTTTATACCACTATGTTTTCAGGAGATACATGTAATACTCGATGCCAATACTGGCACAAGACCCAGTTCTTAAGATTCTGTCCCATTATACTAGGTTTATTCCAAACTTTTTTGTATTTTAGAACACTGTCAAGAGGGCAATAAGTTAATGTTGGAATTCATGAAAAAAAGAAAAGAAAAGAAGAAGAAGTGAGATTCAATAAGCTCAGACCAGAAACTTTACTTCACTCTGTAGAACCACCAAGTGATACTACCAGTAGATATTTGGCTGTGTACTTGTAAGTTCAGTATTAGTGACACAATATGGGCGGTTATGTATTTGACCTTCAGCAAGTCATGTGAAACTGGTATCATCCACACCTCTGTTTCAGTTTTGTTTTTGTTTTGTTTTTTATTTGTTTTGGGTTTTGTTTTTTGTTTTTTAAAGGCATGCTGTGTTTGGTTGAGTGATGTTGCTGTAATAAACATTTGAGGAAGACTAGTTGGACAGAAGATTCTTTCTTATCAAATGATTACTTGAGTATGTGAAAGTACACTCTCCCATTTTATTTTGCAACTGCTGATCTCAGTTTCAGGATGTGAAGTATTTGATGGATGTTAAGTATACATGTATAGCTTTTAAATAGACAACAAAACATCCCCCTTTCATTCTTATTCCAGGATGCATCAGATTGAAACAGTTGCTAACTATTCATCCCTAGTCATCTACATTGTATAGGGTGAGCCGCAAATGGTTGGTTTGGTATCGTTTTCTCATTGTTGTGTACAATACATGTGTTCAAAGAAAAGCACTTCACCAATTTCACAATCTGCTCTTTGAGAGAATTGAAGTGGGATCTCTAATTTGCTCCTTCACATGTTTAAATCTCATAAATGTTTCTGTTGTATCCAAGGGACAGAAAGTACATGTATTTTGCTTGATGCTATTGGAAAATGAACAGCTTAACCATACGCAATATTCAGTTATAACCGGTACAGTTGTAAGCTTCAAATCCAAGCTTCTTGATTACACGTGAAATAGAATCGCTACCTACTTGGACTACATTCAAAGGTACAAAATTTAAGAAAATCATGTGCTTGTGTCATCGCTGCTTCTAAGACGTCTTCTTGAATTATGGCTTTGCAGTTTTTAGTTGTGCAGTTTACTGACAGGGTGGTAGGATCGAGTCCCTCCCACCTCGCTGCTTACAGGGTGCTCCTCCTACACTAAATGTGCTGGCACGTGGAATTGAATTACGAGACAGCTTTCTTTGCATGTTTTTCTTCTTACTTTGCGAATTGCAACTGTGACTGCGCTAGTTACTTTTGTTATTTTTTGTTTCAGACAATGACAACAAGCGAGCAACGGATAGTCAATAACCATCGCATGAAAATACGCTGTTTTTATTCTCAAAGTTTTGACTACCGTTCGCAAGAACTTCTGACATGAGCGCTGCAAGGATGTACTCGTTCTCTACTAGGCCAACACAGCGCAAATCGTACACTCATACGAAGTAGAGCAAAGCATCGCGCATTGTTCGCACATTGCGTTGATCGTACATCGTGCTGTTTTGGCGTGTTTCCCACAGGATAAATCGCACGCGGTCTCGCTGCGTTGTACTCCCGCGTATTCCCGCATATCCCCTCAGGTATGTCGGAAGTGAACACCGATTTATCCGCTCGGAAGAAGCACGCGGGAGTGACACAGGTTACCGTGAGCGCTACTGTAGCTGTCCATGAATCATACCTAAACTTTGGATGTGGCAACATTTTGTAACAATATATCTGCTTGTCAAAATAAAGTAAGACAAAAAAGGGGAAAACCCTGAGCCAAAAGTCATTGCTTTGCTCTCTTTGCTAGATGCCCTTTGTCTGACTGTAAGTTTTTGTTTTGTCAGGCAAATAGGGTTTGTAGAAAGGATTATATATCATGTTATTTTAGAATGCTAGTGTCTATCATTCGTATCAATACAACTTTACAGTTACTAATGATACAGTGAATTTGAATAGAGGTATAGCTTCTCATGTTCTGAGACAAGTTCTTCTTCATTTCATGGAATGAATCTCCATATTGTAGTCTTTTTTTTTTGTCAAGCCCACCGGAGGTGAGGGGAGACTAAGGGATGGCCTGCGGTTTCTGTCCATCCGTCGTCCATCCGTCGTCCATCCGTCGTCTGTCAGTCGTCTGTTCGTAACGCTACAAAAACTCGAATAACTCTCTACTAAGGTCTTCAATTTCGATCAAACTTGTAGGGAAGAGTGGTTATAAAAAGTTACTACACATTTTACTAAACATGAAGGTCACCTCAAGGTCAAAGGTCACAGGCAGGGGTCGATGAACTTTAGGGCCTTATGTTAAGTTTTTATGGCGCGTTTCGATTATGGCTCATAACTTTTGATCCCTATGTCTGTTTGTGACCAAACTTGGATGGTAGATGTCCCTTGGGGAGTTAAAGTTCATCACAAGGTCAAAGGTCACAGACAGGGTCAACAAACTTTTACGGCCCAATGTTAAGTTTTTACGACGCGTTTCGATTATGGCTGAAAACTTTTGATCCCTATGTCCGTTTGCGACCAAACTTGGATGGTCGATGTCCCTTGGAGAGTTGAACTTCATCACAATGTCAAAGGTCACAGACGGGTCAACAAACTTTTAGGGGCCCAATGCTAAGTTTTACGGAGTGTTTCACTTATGGCTCATAACTTTTGATCCCTATGTACGTTTGTGACCAAACTTGGCTGGTAAATGTTCCTTGGGGAGTTGAAGGTCACCACAAGGTCAAAGATCATAGGCTAGGTGGGGTCAATGAATCTCCGGGAGATAGAAAAACATTAATTTCTTCTATGCGAATGGGTGAGACGCATTTTGGCATTTGCCTTGTCTTTTTTTTTTTTTTTTTGCGGAGAATGCAGACTTTACTCTCATTCACAGACTTACACCATTCCCTCTCTGATATAGCAATGCTGCAAGAAATTGGTTCTTTTATATGAATGGTATGGGAATCATTTCTAAAAGCATTGTAGAGTTTGTGATCGTGCAGTTAGTATGGAACTCAAATCTCACACATTTTACGTTGCCCAGAAAATGGCTTGGAAAGGACCGGACTCCCACGCATCAACATTGCCCAGAGGATGACTCTGAAAGCCCCAGTCATTTCCACTCAAATCGCTCTGTTTGTGAGCAGATTTCCTCTCGTAAGCCCTCATCATAACCAGTTAATATTCCCTAGGCTTAAAGGTTCCACTTCAATTCTAAGCCCTCATCGTGAGTAGTTGATATTACCATGATTCGCAGTTACCATTTTGAACAGACATTCTACCAAATTTTACACATTGGACTCATGCCTTCGGAGTCTTTCTCATGCTCACATACTTGCCAGACTTTTGTTCACGCCTCACAAAATAATACCCCAAAACCACAAGAAACATGGATTTTCAACCGTAAAAAAGTAACATTTTTGAGAAAATATACATATTTTTTCTATTCAGAATCAGCTAAAATGATATGATAATACTATTTAATAGTATGCACCAGATTCCACTATAGGATAGGTATGGTACAGGGCTCACACCTGTGATGGAATATTCCTGACCACTTCATAAAATCGCACCAAAGATACGAAAATATGTGAAGAAAAAAATTGATTAAAAATCAGAAATGCAGTTGGGCAAAAAACTGAATTGCTGCCTGGTATTTAAGCTTTTCTCATGGAATTTGAAGGGACTATAATATCTGATTGGGTGCATGTACAGAAAATATGTGATTTTTTTAGTAAAAAGAACTCGTAGTCTGGCTTCGCGAACCCTTGGACAGAGTTTGAGCTAAAGAACCCCCTTTGGAAATTTGATGGTAAAAGGGTAAATCTCACTTTTTCCGGTAAGTGAATATGAAACACCTCATGTCTCCCCGCTATTTTACAAAATTTTTTGAATTTTGAATTTTAACACACGTCCTTTTGGGGAAGTATTTACCCGAGTGAGCCCTAAAGCTGCTTATTGTGGGAGGGGGTAGACTCCCATTCCCCCCCCCCCCCATTTCTTGGTCATGTAACCTTACACCTACATGTAGCTGCTCTCTGACCATGGCATCTCTGCTTTAATTCCAACACCATTTTCAATAGTCCACACTGTGTCTGTGTGTCTGTGTGTCTGTGTGTGTGTGTCTGTGTGTCTGTGTGTGTGTGTGTGTGTGTGTGTCTGTGTGACATTTTTGTTTGCATGTGTGTTTCTTTGTGAGAGTGAGTGTATTTTTGTGCACATTTTTGCCCTCCACTTTCCTGCTTTGATGATGTTTGAAGTTATCTAATTTTTCTCCAAAAGGTAATATAGCATTCAATTTGATTCTACTCTGGTTGCATAGAAGGCCTAAATGATAAATAAGAGAGCACCACCACCTTTGGAAACATCCTTTGCAGTTATAGTCTATTCCTGGCATTTGAATTTAACCACATCATTACAGATGATGCAAAAATAAACACTGATTACAGGAAATGTGCTTGTAGTCCCATGCTTTTATAGGCTGAATAGTACCATATGCACAGCCACTAATGTATGGCCAGTGTTGATACATAAATGAGCCACTTTGCGCTTATCTTGCTGTCATAAACAGCAGCATTTGTACTGCAAAAGGTATCCTGTATGAGCTCATTATCTGCACTCACCGCGCATGCAATTATCCGCACACTGGTGTCATCTTTCTTCTCACCATGTAGAACCTGCAATATGATCTGAAACTATGACTTTCCCTCCTGTTGTCCATGAAGTGAATTGTGAGGGTTGTGATTCTTGATAGTCAAGTGCAGTGTACACATATATGTAATTGAGCAGATTATCTGGTTTTGGTCATCTTGATGTAATAGCCAAACTGTTGTTGCTGCTCATGAAGGCAAGCACAATGTATGTATGCAGCTGTCAAATCAGTAAAAAAAAAAAAAAAAAAAAAAAAAAAAAAAAAAAAAAAAATTACAATTCACAGGACCCATGCTAGTTGAGTATTCTCAGTCATGCAACAACAACACACACAAAAAAAAGGAGAAGAAGAAAAAAAAAAGGAGAAGAAGAAAAAAAAAAAGGAGCAGAGATAATGGACAGAGAGTGTTGTGGAAAAATAACATTGGAAAACAACTACAAAATGACTCTTGATGTGTGTAGTGTAGTAAATGACGTAGACTTTTAAAGTAAATTGCTTTGTCATGCCAGGACAATCTTTAAAGGAAGCATTATTCCAAAGTGTTATGAATCACTGAAAGTAAGCATTATATGTAAATTCTATTGTGGAATATCTCGCAAGTTCCCTCATTACACATTGATTATTAAAGGGTGCCAAAATTTTGATCAGAGTGTGAAATAGACTACAGGGAAGACAGGTAAAATTGGAAGTGTAGACTCGTGACATACAAGTACATTGTACATTGTATATCAATCATATGTTTATGTCGTTTCAGTGCTGTACCATGTGCTTGTTTTGCTGTGTGATTTACAGAATACCCCTGTCTTTCACCGAGAACTAGACCTGATAATGAGATTTAAAGGAGATTATCATTTAGAAAGTACCAATCTTTTTTTGTCCCCCTTCAAATGTTGCAATGCAAGAGGAAGAGAGGGTGTGTTTTGGGCATGTAACGAAAAGCCCAAGGTTGTTGCAGGTGTTTCCTGGATTGAACCCTGTAATGATCCCAATGGAAAACTTGTAAACTGTTTTTCAAAACTGGTCATGTCTCAGATTGAAGTGAGGATGTACACGTATGTACATGCGCAGTATGCGCATTCAGTTCTGCCATGTAGCATGTTTTTCCCGCGTGCAGAATTAATCATGCTGCCCAGAGTAGAGCATTTTGTTTGGCCACTTGCCAGATGCAAGCTATTTTTTGTTGTTTATTTGAACATCCCTATCAAAGAGGAAATCACTTTGAATGGGGAATGAAGTGTGAGCAGTGTTCATGCATTTGCCTATTTAATAAGAGCAGTAATCATACCTTCTGATGTAATCTACAATACATATGCCGGGCTTTTTGTGTGAAATGTTATTCTGTTTATAGAAGTTTGGCTTCTTGTACACTGATTTGTATGTCGTTATCAGTTGAATTTTGTCCTTATAGTTTGCACATTTCTGAATGTATATTTCTCATGGGGGCATGCAGTGTTGAGCGCATGGTGAACAATTGGCATTCAGAAATATTTGCCATGAGTCTATTATTGTCATTTTTGCCTTTATGTGCCCATATTCATGGCAGTACTGTAACTTGTCAAGCTGGTTCACTGATCAGATATTGATATGACTTCATTCCTGAAACTTGGCCCCTATTATATGTGTATGTTTATAGAGAAATCTACCCAGATGTAACAGCACAACAGTCCAAGATGAAAGATGTTCTGATTCATTAGGGTTTGGAGAATTATGAAGAAATTTTTTGCATCCTTGATTGACAGTTTGAAATTAATGCAGCACCATTTGTTCAAATTGGCTTTACAATACAGCACATAATAAATGGTAAAATAGCCCCAAACAGTGGAAAACATGGTGGTTTCAAATGTGGAGAGAATCTAGACCTGAGTTTGTTACCTTCATCTCTCAGCACTTGAGCAATGTAGTGAGCGTATTATTGTGCAGAACTGAATGTTTGTAAAAAAAAGTGTGGATACTTTTGAAAAGCTCCCTCTATTCTTTATTGATTTTTTTTCTTCAAACCATTCCATAAAAAAGTATTCAGATATATTCAACATATTCTAGGAATGTTACAAAGTTTACTGTAGTTTGTGGGCAACATTTTGCAATAGTGTTGCAAAGAGGAGATGGAAGATTTTGTCAATTCTATTTTCAAAGAAGAAATGAAGACCCATACCCATGCATATATAATGTCTATGTTATGTACATTGCACAAGCACTTCTTCAGTGAAGGAAATGGAGTGTTGTGAAATGTCTGAAGGACAACTCGTATTTGTGCTCTGGCAATTGAACTGTACAGTACAATGTATTTACACTTATATGGACTACCCTGAAAGCCCCAAAGGTATACGTATCTATCAAGTCTTAATTATTTTGTCTACGTCCCGGATTTGTAGCAGTTCGTGAACAGACAAGTTGGGCATAAAATGTGCAATAGAAATTTCATCAACTTTTTTTTTTTTCTTGTGCATATTAAAGGCATTATTTACCGTTTGCAGACGAAACAAAAACCCAGCTTTAGTGCTTCAAAATAGTTCTAAGATATGAGTTAGGGATCTAAACAACCAATGTAAGGATGTTAATCGGTTGCTAAATATATAAAATGTGAACAATAGTTACATGTATAATTAATTTATTTCTATAATAGACTGTCTACAGTTATGGGTTATTGAGAAAAAATAGTGATATATCTAAATATTTTAGGCAGGGCTGCACACAAACCCATTTTTTTTTTTTTTTAATTCTTCTGGTCCAACCTGTCTGTTGGACTAATGGGTACCCAGTTTTTCAATTTTTTACTGGTCCATTCCTGAAAAAGTTACTGGTCCAACAGTGATTTTTCATTGTCCTGGACCATCAGATTAGTGCAAGTGTGCAGTTTAGGCTATATTGCGAAATGTTTATATGGTAGGATGTTTTGTTATACATGTGACCTATACATAATGCATAAAAATAATGTGATAGCTCAAACATTTTTTAAATCACTGCTCCCAATGGTAAACAATACGTTTAGAAGCATGTCTAGTAGTTGACTTCTTGCTCTAAATGTCATACACTCAGTAGTGATTTCATAGCAATGCAAGGTGCAATTTTGCAGAATGTATCCCTTTAAGCACTGTTCTTGATACCAAAACACAGGCAGTATGATTCATCGCTGCACTGTGTGTCTGAGCAGTGAATGCAGCAAGCTACTGTAGTTGTCCCATGCGGGGATGTGTATTCACTGTGAAAGCAATCGATCACTTTCCCAGTTTGTGTCAAATACAGTGGGACAGTTTTACTAAGATTTTTTTTTTTTTTTTGTCCCTGGGCAAAAACAACAACAGCAAATAAACAAGCAAAACAATGGCTGAGCTTTTACATGGACATGGATATTTGTGTCACATCTGCTGGTGAATATGAGTCAATTTTCATTTGTGTTATTTGACAGTGCAAGCCCATACTGGTATTTACTTGTGTTCGAGTATCTGAGCACAGCTAATTTTGTGACATTACTGGTAGAGAAAAAAAAAAAAAAAAGGAAAGGAGAGGTTGCAAGTTATAGTACCGGTATATGTACAAAGAAATTGAATGTGTACACCTGTACACATTTTCAGAAGCAGTCACTGATGTGCAGGGAATATCATTCCTGGTATCACATTGCAATTAGCTACATGGCATGCATTTTGGATGCTACTGCCATACAAATTAGATAACATTTGTGTAGCAACTTCATTGGAATTTTATACTCTTTTTTTTTTTTTAGGCTCATTTGTCCATCAATAAAACTGTCATCCAATTTGAGAAGGGAAATTATTCCCTGATATAACATCCAGAATCCCTAATAAGTGAAACTGCCCCTGTTGTCATTGTCAGATATTTACTAGTTGTACAGTAGATATTGTGATGAATTTATCATAATGGTCAAGTAGACATGGGCAGGGTTTAAATATGACATGTAAATATTTGTTTCAGCGATCTTTTGCCCTTTCGCATATACCCAGAAAATCTGTATCTATAGACCAAGGTGAAAAATGTGTTTGTATTCATCGGACTGCGTTAAGCCAAAATAAGTCAACTCTTGATTCATGATTAACATTCAACTTTTGTTACGGAATAATACACAGCACAGAGTAGGATTTATTGACATTGATGTTAATGTACATTGTACATCCTCTTTTCTGGTTTTATATTAGAGAGTGACAGGCTGCATTTATCTAAAAATTTGCAGAGGCAGAATCATGATCCTGAATGCGTTTGAGGCATTTTGGGGGGTTAGATAAATGCCACCCTGTTTTCAAACGTGTTTAGAAACGCTGATTTTCAAACGCCATTCAAAGGGCATTTTGAAACACTTTTTAGACCAGGATCACCTTTCTGTGAGTAGACAAACGCAATGCCATTGTGCAACGCGTTTATATTTCAAGGTCAACTATCAGCTGTTTCCAGTTGGGCTTTCTACCCATCATTTGTGTGTGAATGATGAGGCATGTTTGGTGGTACACAGTTGCCCTGTACTTCCCTGGTCGAACAGCCCAAAGCAGCTGCGCAGTATGAAACAACACTTGAATCGGGATTGTATGATGGTTAGATACAACCTGTAAACGCTGCACCCTGAAAATCGTGTTTCAAACCGCGTTCGCAAACACCATTCCAAATGCATTTTGAAACATGATTCTCTCTCTCAAGTTAGATAAATGCAGCCACAGACTTCTCCAATTGTAAACTTACACTTTTGATCACTAGCCATAGAACTAGGCACTGCAAACCCTGTTTTATATCTTAAAACTGTAAAGGATTTATTTTCTAACCCACTGAAGACTAGTCCTGAGTACACTCGGGCAGGTGTACAAAATGTATGTAGCAAAATCTGTTCATCCTCAACAGGTTTAAATACATACTAGCATGAATTGATTGAAATATAATGAATTGATCATTTGATTAATTATGCCAGGAGACTAGCAATTCTTTGACTGTTGCCCTTTAATTCAGATGTACTGGGACCACATAGCACTTCATGGCCAGGATTTTTTTAGTTTGATATTCTTACATGACATCATCTTGTAGTCCATATTGTAGTCTACATCAACTTTTTGTAGAAATAGCTTAGATTATGGTAATATGTAGTTTGAAAAGGTTTGTGTGTAAGCGACTTCAGGCTTCCATTGCAAGTGGGTGCAATCTTTATTACGCTAACGTGTGCATGAACATCATGAACAGTGCCTTTAATGTTTTTCAATAAATCATGAAATTGCTGTACATTTTCTGAGTATCCGTGTAATGCGAAAGGCATGTGTGACTTCCGGCATTAATCATACTATTTTTCCCACCCCAACCCTATTTTGTTTGGTTTTCTCCTTGCACAGGGCTATTTCCTGATGTGCTCAGGCTGGTGTAGTCATGTGTGGTGATTTAACGCAGAGCACAGGAAGGATTTAGAGGAAGACAACTGTGCCATAGTACCCTCTCATCAGACAATGGCTCTGGTCACGTGACTTCATGCTGGAATATATCAATATGTGCACCGTTTCTGCAATGTGTGCGGGAGTACCGTGAATTATAGAGGAAGCCCGTCTTCTGGCAATTTGCTTGGTGACTGTTTAAAATACATGTATGATATTGTACTTGTTGATGTATTCTGTATGAAGACCTGAAATGGCTGTCATCATGAGCAACTCAAATGAGCTGCTCTCATTGGCGCAGCGCCTCAAGGAGGAGAGGCTCTACGTCCAGTCGGAGAAGCACCTCCTCCAGAGCCTGCACGAGGAGGTCACCCAGATTTCCGATAAGTTGCACCGCGTGGCGTGGATCACGCAGCAGCAGCGGCAGACGCTGAATAGCTTGATACGGGCTAGCTCGAATTCGCCCCCAGCCGCCTGCTGCTACAGGGCCAATGCCCTGGAGCGGGTCGGGTTCATCGATGGCTACAAGCAGCTGGGCTTCCAAGATGCTCTCTATGGAGATGTGGTGACGTATCTGCGAGAGAACCCCGCAATCATGGCCCAGATCCTGGCACAGGGTGAGAAGAGCACCATAGAACCAGTTCCTGGACTTGTCCAGACTGTGATGTCGGGTATCTACGGCAGCTGCTTGGTTGAGGACGACGAACATCACTTCCTGATCTTTATACAGGCACTGATGCGGTACCAGCTTGCAGAGAGCGATGACCCTCGAAGGTTGCTCAGACGAGGGCGCTGTGCATTCTCTGTTGCATTTAAGCTCTTTACGGAAGCCCTATTCTCTGGCAAACTCTATCTTACAGCCGCCTTGCATGAACCAGTCATGGCAGTGTTAATGAACGACGAGGTGTTTTTGGAAACGGAGGCACCGAAGGCCATGGATAGATTCACCCCAGAAGAACGCAAACAGAGGTTCGGAACTCCAGGCACACCCGAGTATGAACAGAATGTCCAGAAACACATGAACAGCATTATGGAGCAATTGGTGGGACTGTGTAACGAATTCATTGTAGGCCTCCATAGTAACATTTATTGCTTCCCACCGAGCCTAGACTGGATTATTAGTCAGATTCACAAGATACTCGTTGACTCCGGTCAGGTGAGTCCCTGCGACGTGCGTTTCATGTGTGCCGACCTTCTCCTCAACTGCTTCATCGGTCCCGCCATCGTCGACCCCGAGCCCTTCGGGATCACTTCGGACATTCTGGTGAGCGAGACGGCGAGATTCAACCTGATGCAGGTGGCCCAGATTCTGCAGGGACTCGCACTGCAAACAGCCACTAGCAACAGGGATTCCATTGGGAAAGCACCAGATATCTACTTTAGGTTTCCTAAGGTGAGATTACATCCCTCCCTCCCTCCTCTCCCCCCCCCCCCCCCTCCTCCCCCCCCCCCCCCACACACACACACTCACTAATGATTAAACCTTGGCTCTGCAGACACTTTATGATTGAAAGAGTGGAATGTCATTATAACGGAATCGGATATACATGTAGCCAGATACTTGATATAACGAGGTAATTTTGCAGGTCCAATACCTTTTATATTCTTTTGTTTCTATCCCTGATGTAACAAGATACCCAATGTAATGAGGAACTTCAGTGGTCCCAAGCAGCTTGTTATTTATAATGAGGTTCCCCTGTACAGTAGATGCAGGGAGGTGGCCACCTCCCTGGTAGATGCAAGTAATTGAAGCCTCTCACTTGCAGTTGGTCTTCATTATAAAACGATTGCAATTTCCTTTACTTCATTGTGCAGAAGTGGGTTTTACTATTTTTTGTCAGTACAATGTCACTTGAGTGGCCTATAGAAGATTACAAATTATTGACAAGTGGTTTGTCTGTTGAGACAGACATTTAAGCATTATGATAATCAACCCCACTTGTGACAAATTTCAGTTAATATTGCAAAGCATTATGGGTAATTTCAATCCTTATATTGAAGATATCAACTGATAAACTGGCTAGATACTGCTTGGAAGTTTCAAGAAGTTGTTTGCCCACTGTTCAAAAGCCAACCATTAATGTGAAATGGATGTTATACCTCTATAAAGAAGGATGAACTTGGAATATTCAGGATGATCAGGAATAGTTTCGAATATATGTGGACATTGAATATGTTTAAAATTCGAAGAATAGAAAATGTTGAAGCTGTGACACAGGCATTGTGTAGTTTTATTCTTGCAAGTAAATTTTGACCTTATTTGATTTCTGGATAGTATTATGATGTAAAATTGATTCTCTTCTTTTTATCAAGACATTAATTCTGTGTGTCTATCAATGAAGAAAAAAAAAGTATTATTCTAGCTGTATGATGTCATGCTAAGCTCACCAGATAACTGGCGTAGTGATAGCAAGCCCCAATACATGAACAATTTGTTTTCAAAATTAAAAGCATGGGAATTTCAAATGGAATACCTGATTAGACTGATTATCATATCGTGGCAGAATCATAAATTGCAAAATACTGCAAGGACTTCCATTATGCAAGGGAGTGAAAATATCAAATATTAGTTTGCTGTTAAAAGATTGATACTAAAGAAAACAGGGTCATTATGCACTGCTGCTCCAGATCCGGGCTGTGATCAGGGTGGTCCGCCCATGTACACCACATCTTGCAAACAGCCAAGAAATCCATGTGGAATATTTAGTGATTTTGCCAGATGCACGGTTGCTAGGTGAAAAAGGATCATCCAGTGACGTGATCAGGGTGTGGAAATGACAATGATTATGGCTTTTTTTTTTCCTCTCTTTTTTTCTTCTCTTTTTTTTCTTAAGGGAATTGATAAAAGCTGTATTGTTGATGCAATTAAAACAATATTTGAAGGTGACACGTGATATGTACATTACCAGAGCTGTACAAACAATAGTTGCAGTGTTGGGATTTTTCTAGTACTGATCTTTTCCAGCTTTTTGTTTCCCTTTTTTTTTAATTGTAAAATCATAGAATCATTTCAGTATATTTCATTGTGGAAAATTATGAAATTTGATATGCCAATGCTGTATGGGAATGCATGAAAACTATTTTAAGATGACTTACATACAACGTGAGAATACCTTTTTATGATATTTCCATCCTGTATCATGCAAAATATGTAAATATGTGTGTATACAAAATATATTTTGGAAAATGGGAAGTGATGTATACATGTGAAGCCACATAATATGCATTGTTAAGATGGGTCAATTTCCATTGTTAGACAATACGAGCAGCATGTGTGTATAATACATTCCTGTCACGTTTTTGAAATCACTGTTCACTCTCTCATACCCTGCACCTCAATTGTGTGATCAGGGCTGTATGTCCAGCTACCTAGATGCGGTCATTGACAACCTCAGCTCGTCGGACACACCCCCGACAACAAGCCAACTGAAGGGAATGACCCGGAGCTCTACCTTCATCACTGAGACCGAACTGCATGGATTGGTGAGATTGTGCTTGCATTTCAAAATTCACACAGAGCTATCTTTCCCTTCATCTCTCTCCTAATTTTGGGAATTCAGCTAATTCTAGAGATGCCAACTTCCATGTAGTATTTCCAAAAATACTGCAAGTTTCAGGGAATATACCCTCTGTGTTACTACAGATGTCTATTACAAGAACAACACCATATCTCCCAAATTGTATAACTACAAATATCTATTGCAGAAAAAGGGGAATAATTCTGTTCTTCCACCAAAAATACTCCTTTTCAGCCCATTGAATACTGCAATGCTGTCAAACGCATCAACGTCCGGGGTATTTTAAAAGGTTGGCATCCCTGGAATTCTTTCAAGATCCATTTCATGTTTTCTATCTTGTCTGTCTTTATCTCTTCTTCATTTTCTTCCTTCGCTCTTCTCTTCCTTAGAACATATATATATATATATATATATATATATATATATATATATATATATAGCATATATATATATTTATTTATTTATTTATTCATATTTATATGTATATATGTGTGTGTGTGTGTCTATATATATATATATATATATATATATATATATATATATATATATATATATGTATATATATATATATATATATATATGTATTATGTATATGTATATGTACATTTTTTTTTGTCTCTCACTTCTTACACTGGCTTGAACTTCCTCCTTTTCTCTTTTCACAGTTCACTTGAGATCACATTCTGTAGTGCCAGAATGAGAAACAAGTGTCATTTTTAAAATTTTTTTTTTACTGTGCACAGCACGTTTATTTGAGGAGAGGCAGTATTTTTTTTTTTATAGAGTGGTTCATTTTGCGAATATCGTGTCAACAGGCGAGATGCATGATAAAATTATAACACAGTGAAATGATACTGTGCATATATGCAGTATGCTTGAAGTGTGTGTCACAGTGAGCAATAATTGTCTAGATGTTTATCATTTGAGAATACCAAGCAAAGGGCCTCTTGTTAATACTATATCCAGGCATTCCTCCATCAATGTTTGAAATGGTCCAGAACATGTGATTGAGATGCACTATGTTTTGTTAATAGTTGGCAGTACAGGCCAGAAGTCTCAAAGGTAGCGTACATGTAAATCTAGTCATGAATTATGCAAACTTCAATAACATTAATATGGGTGGAAAACTGCACACACCAAGCATGGATGTTCTATGATAAGTGCACACTGACATACACATCAGTGTATATTGTGCGTATTTTAGTCTGTGGACATAAAACATGTACCTTTGTGAATTTGAGTCACTTTATCACATTAGTTTAAAATCATGCTGCTATGATATTTTTTTTTTTTCACAGATGTTGATGACTGTATACGCCATTTATTTAGCGAGTCTAATTTTTGGCAAATCAGGACTTCCCAACAATTTCACAAGTGGTTGAATTCGCGATTGTAAAAATACAGTCTGAATGAAGAAATGTATGCATGTACAATTTGTACATCACATTCATGTCAAGATTAGAGTTAATATTTTTATGTGTTTTTAAAGTCGTGAAAACTCCCAACTCGCAAAATTTGCGAAAAATAAGACCTTGCGAAATATTTGGCATATACTGTATGAGCTGAAATTTTCGCATACACATATTTTCGCGAATTGCTACTTGAGGACATTTTTCGCGTGTTGTTAATTTCGCGGTTCTGAGGGTCTAACTGAACTTGATAGCTATTCACGCGTTGTTATTTTGACGTGTTGTTATTTTCGCGGTTCAAAAGCGATTCACGAAATTCGCGAAAATAAAACCACCGCGAAAATTTCAGCTCGTACAGTATACAGTAATATTTTAAAGTGAATTATGATGTGCAGGAGGGAGGGGCAGGGGGACTAGGTCATAAGATTTGATAACTGATGACAAGCCTTGAAGTTAAACAAACCTGATTTTACCTACATTAAGTCTACTTTTGGTCTTGCTTTTGGCTCGATGTGCTTTCAGCCGAATTATTACATTTAAAAAGAGAGGGAAATTACAGATTTGTGTGTTCCCAGGTGTCATATGTAGTATCGCTCTAGGTAAAGTAAATGAATCCATGTTTTCACTGTCAACTGACAAAATCTAGTCAATATTATGACATGCTATGTTTACATGGACATAGTGTTGAATTGCACTTGAATGTGTCTGATTTCTCCCACATTAAAATCTACTGTTTATCTTGCCTGTTGCTATGTACAGGATGTATCATGTATGTCTAATAGAGTGACTTTGAATTATCTTAAAGAGAGAATAAGTACAGATTCATTGCATTCCTGGATGTCTTTTTATCTATCCATTCCTTAGGTAGATAGATAAAAAGTTCTGTCTTTATTATAACTTGGTATTCATTCTTGAAAAAAAAAAGTAATTGAATTTCGGTACAACCTTTATCTTCCTTTAGGGGTATAGTATCCCCCATTGTACACTGTAGCCCTACAATATCAGCATTATTTGAGCAGAAGGGGCTTCTGTCCATTCTGTGATTAAGTCATGTCCTTTATAGATTGACCTTCCTTTGAATTGTTTGCTTATGAAATAAATGTTCCTCTTTTCTATCATGCAGACCCGACACACAAGGCCAGTCCATATGTACTGTAACCTTGGATCACAAAACATGTTACCATAAAAAGTTGCAAGATGAATCACTTTCTTTTCAGGCCTGAAAATATGTTTTGGTTCAACATGTTGATTTTCTGTTTTCATTGCTTGTTAGATCTTTATCATATAAGGGAATGCATTCTGGGTAATATGCATGGAATTACAAAATAAAGTGTAAGTACTTCAATAGATTTGTAAACTCTTTAATCTTCCATCCGACTTTGTTTTTTCTACATTTCTCTCTCATGAGGCAAGCAAAAGTGAAAATAGAAAATCCCACTAAAATTGTCCAAACAGTCAGCATCAGCATTTACACTTTGATATATTCCTGTAAGTGGAACTTTTGTACGAGTAATTTTCCGCTCTCGGCCAGGTGAGGTGAATTTTGTTTGTCTTTAAATTTGCGGACTGTCACAGCAATTGAAGCACTTTTAACAGCTCACCAGTGGCTAAGGGCTTTGGCAGCACATACAGAACAAGGTACAGTGTATTCACCTGCTCTGCATTACTACAGCAAAGTCAGTCTTGCTACAAGACTAGCACATGGCGTAAATATTCCTAAAGAATGATAAACGCCAAATAAATTCAAATAACAACAACAAATACCAGAAATAACAGCAGTTATACCCCCACATTAGTTACCTTCAGACGGTGATCCTTCAAGTTAAACTATGTGACTCCGAGGAAAAGCTCTTGTCCTCTTAACTTCGACACATGTCCACATGACAAAGCTTATCATTGAAGATATATAGTAGCTTGTCAATGATGATAAGCTCCTGCCCCCTTAATTACAAGCTAGTCCCAATCATTGCTAAAACCACAGAACCAGAAGTTCGCAATGACCCCAGTACGAGGCGCACTGTATTTAAGGAGGTTGACTTGGAAGCAGAAGGGAATGGGGGTTCTCAGACAGGTCATGCTTAACTTTGAGCTGGTTGATTTTCATGTCCACGTGATGGTTAATTAATTTGAAGTGGGGACACCCCCCTCCCCCTGCAGCACACGGATAGAGCATTAACACTGAGAAATGTTGTGGTCCCTATCATCATGTTAGCTTCATGTTGCAGGTAGTTTACCTTTGAGTGCGTCTACGCAGTACTTAAACTATGAACTTATCCTTGAAGTTAGCTGAACTTGAAGTTAAAGGACAAGTCCACCTTCACATACATAAAAGGATTGAGAGAATGCAGCAATATTAGTAGAACACATTAGTGAAAGTTTGAGGAAAATTGGACAATCCATTCAAAAGTTACAAATATTTTAAGTATCTGCTCAGTCACTGCTGGAAGAGAAGACTACTACAGTGTATGATGTCACATGTGTACAACTATATAAGGAAAATAAAAAGAGAATTTCACAAAACTTTACTTTTTGAATAAAGTGCACATTTCTTTGACTTGCTAATGACGTATGTTAAGGGTAATATTATTCCCCCTGCCTTCTGAAAGAGAGAAGTCGAATGTTCTTTTGTTATGCAAGAAAAATGGAAATATGTCGAATTTTCTTTATTCTTTCTTTATATCGTTGTACTCATGTGACATCACAAGCTATAGTAGTCTTTTCATCCAGCCGTGACAGAGCAGAAACTTCAAAAATTCATAACTTTTTAACGGATTGACCGATTTTGCTCAAACTCTCACTGATGTGTTCTACTAATATTGCTGCATTCATTCAACCCACATGTCTATGAAGGTGAACTTGTCCTTTAAGGATCACCATTTGAACGTAACTTTTATACCCCTCTTGAAATCAAATATGTAAGATGATAGGAAATATAATGAGCAAAAAATTGGCGCACTTTAATTTTCTCGCCAGCTTCATATTGTACACAATGCACAAAAAATTCTACTTTTACAATTACAGTAATCACTTACAGTAAAGAACGTACTGAATGGGTATGCCAAGTTTCTCACTAATCTGATCATCTCTTCTGTTTAGGGTGTGCTCACAACAGAGAGTTTACATAATCAGTGTGTTTCAATAAACACTTATACTTCACACAGCCTCTATTCTCAAAAGTGGCTGCATATCCTGACTTCAGACTTTCTATCACACACTTCTTTAGCCGAAGAACATCCATATGTTATCATTATTATTTCATTTGGCAAAGTTGTTAACATGTAGTTTTGATTTTGAAAGATAATGCAACATTAAAAAGCTGAGAATCTTGTCCTTCAGAAATCTTATTTTGACACTTTTGGTGATAGTTTGGTGATGCAAGGTCCCATAAACATGACAACCTTGAAATGCTGGAAGCAGAAATGTAGACAAATACTCCTCACTTTTCACTGTTATTCCAATGTTATATATGATAAACAATTTATATTTGCAGAGACCCAGTAAAACATGGACAGTATTCCCTGTTGCCACATTTAATTGGTTCTTAACTGCAGTAGAAATGTGTGTGTATTGTTGTATGAGTGCCGGTATGACAGTGTTGAAATACACCCAGTTAGCAATGCAATAGGGCCTCTTTTATCTTTTGTCACAGAAACATCCTTGCCCCTTAGGTCCCCCTAAGGTTCTGCCCCAGCCATGTCATTGTTTGCAGTAGGCAGTGACTAATTCTGCTAAAATACAGCAGAATGTCAGACCATTGTAGTTAAGAAATAGTCTTGGCAAACAGTATACATTGGTCTATAATGGGTGTGCATGTTAAAAATCCAGTCGATGAAAATTTGCAGTTGTTTAGCTGCTTTTTGTTATTTCTCCTGTCTGTATGTTATTTTCAGTGTGAGCATCACCAGTATAGTAGCTTGAGCTGCCAAATCATTGAGGACAATACGTATACGGTTACATAAAATGTTTTAACCTCACTGGAGTCTGATGGCTGTTCCTCCATCACACACACACACATACACACGCTGCCACTACCACCTGTGCTGCTGTTCAGTTTCCACTCATTAATCAGTTCCAAAAGTGAAAGTTGCTAGGTTGCCTACGTAGCGCAAAGTGTTTGGCAGACATTTAAAGGACAGAATAGGTTGCGGAGAAGACAGTCTTTATCTTAGATTTACAATATCTATGTTGCAACCAGTTTGATAATGCAGTAGTCCGGGATTGTTCAGAGTACAATGTGGAATGGTGCTTTTGATTCACATTCCTTAGTTGCTAGGCCAGGAAGGCCTTTAGCAAACCTCTGGCAAGTTATAGAGGTTGCCATAGAGAACACTTGCGAAGGATGTACAGCTGTAAGCACAAAATTTGACATTTTTAGTAGAGGATGCTGATGTAGCAAATGTGTTAAAATTTATGGATATATTTTTCCCTGTGGGCCCCAGCAACAAGCTTTTCAGTTTTACATTCATATTTGGAATCCAGTTGGCATTCATCAGTTCATGCTATGTCTGCCGAGCCTTTGGCGTGCTTCTCAGCTGTTCGAAGTCAACCTTTTCATAGTGAAATGAAATGTAACGAATGCATGCATGTGTTTTGAATATATAGTTGAAACTGGCTCTCGTGTTGTTGGTTTAAAAAAAGAAAGTATAAAGCATTACGATCAGACTAGACATGATTATGGACAATGATAATGTCCTGAAATCACAGAAAACTGGCCAAATTTTTCTTATAGAAATGATTGATTGATCTTATTTCCCCATTTCTTTTTCACACGTAAACGTAACACAAAGTCAATTGAACAAGGTTATTGAGAACAATATTGTTTGAATCAAACAGTTAAAGCAGGTAAGTGATGAATTTAAGTGTGATTAATTGAAATATGGCAAAACAAGAGGGGTTTTTTGTGGCCATTTTAGAACAGAATCCCAGATTTTGTGAAAGGGAAAAGACCTTTATTTCCAAAGAACAATCACCATCCCTAAGGTGTTTTAGATCAAATTAGTGAGAGTCTGGTCTGGTGTGGAGTTGAGGGAGAGGTCCAGGGCAGCAGTATTAGTCTCGCTTCCAGTCTGATGCAGAACACGTCCTCACAGGTTCTGGAGAGACTGTGTGTCTTCTCAGGAAAGTGACAAGGCACCCCCAGTGGCAGCTGTCCTTGATTTGAAGTTTCCCCCCTGGCTGCTGTCAGAAACACAGCATCAGGGCTCAAGGTGAATGTCAGACACAGCCTGTCTGCCTCGGAGAGCTTTCACACTTGCCCAGAACTCGTTCGTGAACGTGATTCTTGGAGCATTACATGCCAAGCAAATAAAGTTTTTAAAGCCGTTGAGGACAAGCTGATTTTGCTATATTATACACATTTCCAATAAACACCTGCCCAAGTCTCGTTGGGACTAGTCATCAATGGGTGAACATTTGAATGTAAATGTAAATTTTATTTATCCCAAACACATGCCTCAAATTACGTTTGGCCACTTATGTTCTGGAGGTATTTCCCAATTTCAATTTTGCCTCGGTGCCCATCTGTTTTAAAGTGTGAACAGTCTGACCTGTAAATCATTGAGAAGGTGGAGTCCAGCATGACATTACATTCACTTTCGCCATGATGAGTGCATACATGGGTACTCTGGCATTCAAGTGCATCACAAGGTGTGTGTTTGATTTTCAGGCTATCAATATCTGAGACTGACACAGCTATCGTATTAAATCCTTAACAAGTTTAGAAACCTGTTACAGAGAGGCGAGTGGAAACAAGTTTATTGCTAGTGTGAAGTCCGCTAAAGTCTCTGTGGTTGATGCGGAATCTCCGTACAATGTGTTGTTCGTAGGAGATCAAAGGCGGCAGAAATCCGCCGTCATGCCTCTGCTCTTCCGATTCAGCCTGCTTCATGGAAATGTCCGACCTGACAGTTGTGTAGTCACACAGCTTCACGTTCAAGGTTAATGTTCAGACACAGTGTAACAGGACAGAAATGCAGGAAGGCGTACCATCTTCCTCTCGAAGATTAAATCAGTAGCAAAACTCCTGTGGTTGATAGTGTGAAATCGTCATTCCCATGGCTATTGATTACCCAGCTTTAGGACAAAGGTCGAATTCAAGTTGTGCATCTTTAACACTTGTAGACAGGAATCACAGATAACTTTAATTGAGCACAGAGTTACAGGTCAGAAGTTATTTCAAAGCAACAATTCTCTATAGAAGAGGCACATTTAATATTCTTTCCATAAACTGATCAAAGAAGTTGATCTGTCCTTTTATTTTTTGTTTGTTTGGATAGAATAGCTTGGTTATAAACTATACAGTTTAGTACAACTATTTCATGAAAAATTTACCATGAAAACCATGAAAAAGTTGTGAGCATAGACATAATCATGCATTGTATAGACCAAAACTTTCACCGGCATTTTACTTTCGGGAATCTTGGCTCCTCGAGAAATTCACGAAAAATTCATGCACCCAAAAACTTCTGGTTTTTTCAGTACAAGTTTGTAAACGTATGAGCCTTCAACTCTAGTTGGGCCATCATTTGTTTAATGGGTGAGACAGTGAGATTTTAAAGAGTTTCTGAGTCAAGTTCGATATCTACTGGATGCATGGACATCCCGGGACAAAATATTTTACCCACAATGTCCCTCTTGTCCCAATTGTAGAGATTGATACCTGGCAATGCCAGGGCAGTGTAACATCAAGGCTGTATGGGAGAATCAAGCTAGTATTGAAGAGGCTACATTGGGCAAATCAGACATTGTTAGATTGATGATGGATGTTAATATTATTATCATCATCATTGCTTTTATCATCATTATTGTTATTGTCATAATTGTCATTATCATCATCATTGTTATTGTCATAATCATCATTATACCGTTAATTATTATTTTTACTTGTACCACTGCAGTATACTACCTGTACTGCAATTAATGCTACTATTATTTATGAAGATTATTTTGTAGTTAAGTGAAAGAATATTTCATCTAGCTTATTTAAAAGGCTAATTATCATAGGGAAAAAATGAACATGTCCATGATTTAGTTGCTTCCTTAACAGTAACAGAAGGAAACGAAAACTCAGTTTTAAATTGAAATGCATGTCTTTTGCCATGTTTGGCCCACAGTATGTCATTGTACATAATCTTATGCTACATTGCCTTCTAGATGCTTTAAATAGAAAAGGAATTATTTTGCATTCTGATTAACAAACTTGTAGAAGTGAAGAGTGTTTAAGGATCATTTTGTTCTTGAGTATTTTTTTTTTTTAACAGCTAATTATGAATCTAGAATGGAATCATTCCGGGAACTGTTGGTATGGGAAGAAATGTAAAGAACGAATGATACCACCATAATTCTGTTATGTTACAATCAGCGGTTGCAATGCTGTTGACCGCAAGAGCCAACTTCCTGAAACTCCACTGTAAGTTAAGCTCTAAATTGCCAGCACATACAGCACACCTTTTTTTCCCCCTTCTTACCTTCCTGTCACAAGCTTTATTGCGGGGTAATAGTCTCTTTAGGGTACAAAGGTGGAATGAAGATTAATCTGACATTATTATGTAGAGTGTAGTACCTCAACTGATTCTACCAATTTGCTACATGACCTTCATTCACCACCATGCAAATTTTACCATTAACCCTTTAACTCTTCTTCTTGTCTTGACTTGCTCTATGATGCTTTTCAATTTTCCTCAGTTATGCATAGAAGACTTCAGCAGTAATAGTTACTAGTAAGAGAAACTGCTTGGAGATTGTCATAAGAAGTGATTTCTTTGTCTGTTCTTCTATTGTCAAATTGTACATGATTTTTAAAGAAACCTTGGTTGTATGACAAGAATCTAATTGACCTTGTGTGTGAATCAAATTCACAGAACATGACGGAATTGGAGTACCATTATGCGCAGTCAGAAATATTCATACATAGGCCATTGATATTGATAAAGGTTATGACATTAAAAAAGAATGACATTAGGTGGAAGTTGCCTTGCAAATGTACCAAAAACTGTTCAATGCGTTATCTTGTTCTGTATTGTGATGTAATATGTATTGAATTTTCTGTAAAATATTTATATTTGTGGTAGGAAATGGAAAAAAATAAGTGAATGAATGAATGAATGAATGAATGAATGAATGAATGAATGAATGAATGAATGAATGATTTGGACTGAGAATGCACACAGAAAAAAACTCTTGAGGTGTCAGGTGCCTTCAGCTCACTGATTGGAGTCCTCCATGTGGCTACACACGAAATACACTGCCATATGCCAAGGCTGTTTGTATGTAATAGTCAGTGTGTGCAACAGATTGGTTAGCTGATTTTGCAGCATTAGGCATTACAACGGCAAAAGGAAAGGATAATTTTTTTTATTTTATTTTAACTTGGATATTTTTCCTGCAATGTGAAATAAAAAGCTCAGATGTTGGGATTTTCAATGATATATATATACCTGTGCATGATTCTTTCAGATTGGCTACGCAAGAGCTGTGACAGCGGCCAACCCCGACCAGGCAATATTCAAAGAGTTAGAGGGTCTTCTTGCAAGCCTACCGGCCAGTCAGCCCCAAACCAGCCAGAAGTCCTCCCCCACCCTGGGAAATCCCGTCACCCCACCTAAACCGGGCAGCACCCCACCCTCACCATCACCTAATCTCAGTGCCGGCTTTAAGGGAAACCTCGCTTCAAAAGGTATGGTCAGGATAAAGTTAGAACAGAAACTGCTACTTTGGACACGCCATTAGCAATAATATCAGACAGAGTTTCTCAGATTGCGTAGTAGACTCTGTCGACTGCATCGCACTCATACCTTCCTGTTATAAGTTTCATTACTGCGGTACCCGAGGTGATCATTTTTAAAACATTTCATGAATGAACTGATTGCAAAAGAGCATACTTATTAGAGTGTATTTATGAACCTTTATGAATATTTAAGGATAAGAAACGCCATGAAGTGACAATCCAGACCATGCAAAGAAAGATGTGTGACAAACGTCACAGGGCAGGTGTAGTCAGCAATGGTAGGGAAACTGTTATTGGCACCCTGTCAGTACAGTACCGATTTAGCCATGTGACTAATCTGTCCAATTTTGATGCCAGTCCGATCATTTTAAGGGATTTTGCATGCTGCCCAATCCTGACCAATGCTTCGGACTCTTATTTCCTGCATATCAGCACAGGATGCTATAATTCCACATGCCCACCCACCAGGGGGTCACCACCACTAGTTTGCCACTCCAGCAGGTGAAATTTATTGGCACTTGTCTAATAAATGCAATGGACATTTATCTACTTTGCTTTGTCAGGCAAGGGGGGGGGGGGGAATTGCCCTGTTTGAAAACAGTATTTGTTCCTCTTAATGGCAACCTGAGTCATATCATTGTCATTACAACCAAGCAGAGGTTGAAATGAGTTTATGTACACTGGCAGCATGTGAATTTGTTTCATGCCTTGCTGTTTATCATTCGAAATGACAAGCATTTTATTAAGGAAAATGTGCAGATACTCTCCAACTATCCAAGCCCAAAATGGGAGAGTTGGAGTCTCGCTTGCTTTGAGGCCATTTCTCAAAATCTCCCACTTGAGGTTGAATTTTTCTTACTCTATGTAACTGTGTGTCTCCCTCTTAAGATATTTTTTCTCCTGCTTAAAATTTAGCTTTCTCCCACCCAAAGTTAGTTTTGTCATTGATACTTCAAAAAATAGTACAAAGAGAGCACCACAGGCATCTGTATCTCAAAGCCTCCAGGACCCACTATAAACCCCAAGTGGCCTGGACCCCAGCCGCAAAGGGAAGTAGCACCTCATATGCTTGCATGATTTTAGTCTCCAGTTTGCTAGACTGTCCAGGCCGGAGAATCTCCAATTCTATTAAAGAGATATTGGGGGTTGGAGTCTCTGTATGTGCAAATCCATTTTTGAAAATATCCACTCCCTCTTTGACCTAATAATTAATGGGCTAGTTTAAACTAAAGCAACAGCACATTAACAACAGTATTCAAAGTCAAATAAATTGCTGCAAAACTGTTGAATATCAGACTGTGGAGACTTGTGCTTGTGAGCATATCAAAATGGGAACTCAAATCTTATTGATTTACATGCAACCTGTACAAAATATGTAAGAAAGAAAAAAACAATTCGATAAAGAGCCACACGTGGAAGAAGCATGAAGTTTCTAAAACAACCAATGTGTCATTTGAACTTCACTTTATTGTGCTTGGCAGTTTCTAACCATGTTGCAAAGAGGATCGGGAAAACGGCCTCCAACGCATCCCTGCTCGGTCAAGAGGAGGAAACGAGCGAGGCCCCCAGCCACCCGGAGTGCGTCGTTGTCACGCAACCAGAGGATGTCCTGGTCATTGCCCTCGGAAACCATAGCAACGACTGCCCAGGAATGCTCTCTGAATCCAAGGTAAGAATCATCCTCCACCTCGAAGGAAACTTCTGGATGATTTTCAGACTTTTGCGTCTGAACATCTGTAAATTGGTTAAACAGGATACAGAGTTTTAGAATTTATTGTGATTGGGCTGAGAAATATGAAGGATTTCAAAATATATTTACAAATTATCACAATGAAGAAGGATGAAAACATAGCAGCTTCACATTAGAATGCATGATTGGGTGCTCAAGGAAGCAGATCAAAAGAAGAAAGCATGTATAAATTCTACACAGGTAAAATTTGTAAATGGTATTGTAATGGAATTACATTGCTACCTAGCTAGAATATGTGAGCTTCCTGCGTCATCACCCTTGTTCAGTGTATTATGTTTCAGGTTTTTCATAATATTGGTATATCTCCCAAGGACTGCAATAAATTCCGCAAATCATTATATGGCACTATTGACTTACACTGTATGTACTACAAGATGTGAAATTTTGTGAATTGTCTGGAATCTCCCTTCAAGAAGTGTTTAGTGGATGATGACCTCTCGTATGTGAGGGAGGTAGATAATGAGTTGTATATAATATTTTGATGAGTGTTCAAAAGTATGAGTCCGTATTTCCCTTTTTTTTCTTTCAAAACATTAATCAAGTTTCAATTGGAGGTTTCCACTTGGTATAACTCAACTTAGTATAAATCCAGTCTATCTTCAGATGCAGAGATAAATTGCCTCTTTACTTAAAAAAAAAAGAATAGAAAAGGGAAAACATTAGTGAGTAGTGAGTTTTGTTGCTCAGAAGTTTGTTTGTTTGGGTTTTTTTTTTTCTCCTTTTAATCCACACAACAGTATTTACATGTTTTTGTTCACCTGAGAAGTTGTCCATGAGCGTTGTTTCTCACTGGGTTTGTACAGTCTTTGGGATTTTTTTTTTCTTTTTGCTTTGTATGCTCTTGATTTTGAACGTGTATATCCTTGTATCTTGTTACTGTCGTACCATGGTGTCTCATAATTAATGATAAAGACAAAGAATTGAATTGAATTTGAGTTGAAAAGTCAGTAATTATCATTAGGCTGCTCGCTCAGTCCTTATGATTAATGATGCTTTCACTATCTGCAAATCTGATAACAGGCTTTCTCCTCTGATTGGAACAGATGTCCCAAGACTAATGTTGCAGTAGGGAAGGATTATGTAATCATGTCAGTCCCATGTTTTGTTTAGATTTTCACAATTGTCTTTAATGTGGGGACCAATACATTGCTGTGCTTGCTAAGTTAGTTTGTCAGGTTCCTTGGTGGTGAAGTCTTAAGGGGAATCAAATAGATTACCATAAGGTGGGTGTGGCAAGTTATCAGTGAGTGCATTCTCTCATGAAGAGATGATTACTTGTTTACGATGTCACACTCATGATTCATGCAAAGTTTGTCTAAAATGAAATCTCCATATCCCACAGTTAACAACTGTGTAAATACTGAAAATACTATGGAAAGTGGAAACCGTTGCCTGATTAATTTTTCATGCTTGGTCTATTAATAAACATGGCTTGTCAATGGTTTCATGGAAGAGAGTAGTTTTGTCCATGATTTATTTTGTCCAAATGCATTTGTGTTTCATTACCTTTAGGAAAGTTCAGTGGAGCATGGACGTCCCACAAATTCCCTCACCACAAAATATTTTGTGCTGATAATGTCTTGAAGCATTCATATGCCAAATACGAAATGAGTAGTAAGTAGTCTTCACAAAAATTAATTAAATAAGCATGAATACACATGTATGAAGGACAAATTCTAAGGGCACATCAGCAGATGTTGTTGGGCCATGATGTTTGGAGTTGACTGTCCTTCTCAGGAAAGTGTGTACAGTAAATGTGTTTTTGTGTTTGTTTGTTTGTTTGTTTGCTTGATCACTTCCAGGTGCTAAGTTCCTTACCTCAGAAAGCCAAGTCCAGGGAGGCGGCCCAGTTGAGGGTCAGCGGCAACCTGGCGTCCATCAGCGAAATGCCTGAGAAGCACCTCAGGTTCTCGGCCGACGCTTCTGGAAATAGCGACAACATGATGGAGGCAATGTCAATAGGTGCGCCCTAAAATGAAAAAGAGTATTAACCTTGATCTTTGAAAATGTCTTGCCAATTTGAAGATGGAATGTAAATTTAGCAATTCAGAGGCTTCAGATAATTCTGCAACCGAGATAGATAATGATGTATGACTTATATCTGGCTCAAATAAGAGAAAATGTTTGTTTGCAGCTTTAATATGAAGTGCTAACATTGACTTTGAAAAATATATGCTGGCTAGATACAGCACCACAGAATTTATGTTTCTGGAACCTAATGGGTCTAGAGCCATATTAACTGTATTTGACCCTTTATATAATGTGATATTTCATGGACATGGTGGTGCATTTCTCTTTGCTTGAGTCAGCCAACAAGTCAATGAAGTCAGCCTTGTGAGACCTTTAACCCCTCAAATGTCATCACAGCTACCTTCTCACTCTCCATCCCAGGCGCGTCCAACTCGGTGTACTCCATGGACCTGGAGGCGGAGAACGTGAGCAACCTGAGCGGGCGCAACACGCCCCGATCCGCCATCAGCATGGCCAGCAGCACCACGGAGCACCACCGGCCCGAGATCATCGACTCCACCCAGCTCCCAAACAACACCAACATCACGGACCAGTTTGGAAAGTTTGACATCTGCACAAACCTCCAGGACAAGAAGAACATGGCCCCAGGTAGTCATGGCGACCAAATCCTCTACAATGGAGTGAAATTTATTTGTGCATCTAGAAAAAAAATAATGTAGCAGTTGTAAACATTTGTAATGGACCATTTCTATCACTGGTATAATCCAAGTACATGGGAGTCCTAATTATAATCATACAGAAATAATTTTTGGCAGTTTGAAATGAATGCTGCTGTCTCATTACATTGGACACAGAGTCGTCAGTCTGATTTTGAATTTAGTATAGGCAGATTCTTTGCAACTGCATTATTTGTAGCAATACATTGAAGTAGTGTGTAATGAAGAGTAAAATACTGTAGTATTGGAGGGGGAAAAAGGAAAAAAATTGTATTTCCTCTCATCTATGTGCCTTGGTCACTGCTTGCATGGTTCCCTGTCATGGCTTTTATACCACAGAGACTTTCAGCGAAACGTGGAGCACAGACGTGATTGGAAGCGACACATCGGAGCCGAACCCCAACGACCACCTGCAGGAGATTGCGGAGGAGGAGGCATCGCTGCAGGGAGCCACGGCAGCCTTCCTGGACGTCCACCCCGTCCTCAATGACCCCCAGGAGACCGGGAGTGAGACATGGAGTGTCGATGTCTTGCAGAGTGACTCGGAGCAGGCTGAGGTAATCCTGAGATGTCTTTGTGGTGTAGTGTGAATTTGGAAAGGTCGTTGCCATTCCCTGGTATATGAGTGTTTTCACTATGCTTGTCTGTCTGTTCGTCTGCCTGTGATCCATGTGTTATTGCTCTCTGCGGCTATAACTGAGCTCAACTTACTGTCAAATAAGGTGAAATTTGCAGTGCACTGTTTGGTTACCTCAAGATTAGGAGATGACGGTTTATATTCAGGTGTTGTAAATGTTGCACATCAAATTACTTCTCCAGTTTTCAAGCAATTCAAAGGAATTGTGGCCCACTTCTTGAGCTCAATGTGAAGTTATACAAGACACCGTTTTCAACAGTAGCAGAAAGTGCGTTGCTATGGTAATAGCATGTGATAGCCTTGAAATTGGGTAAAAGGCTTGGGGATTGAACTACTTTTCAAGTTTTCTAGTGATTCAAATGAAATTTGGCATGCATATTGAGCTTGATGTAAAATTGTCTACGACACATTTTTCAAACAGTAGTGGAAAGTGCGTTGCCATGGTGACAACGTATAGAGCCCCAAAATCAGAAGAAAAAAAACCCTTGAAGACTGAAATTCTGTGTGTAGGCAATTCATAAGAAATTTTGGCACACATGGTGATTGTTATGTAAAGTTTTGTAAGACATATTTTTCAAGAGTTTTGGAAAGTGTGTTGCCATGTTAACAGCACATTAGTTACTGTGTATTATATTCGACAGTTCACATGTACCTGTACAGAAGTGGTAGGCGGAGGGTATCAGTCACCTTCAATGATATTTGTACTGTATTATGGGAAAAGAAAACAGATACAACAGTGTACCAGTACAGAAGTAGTAGGCAGGGGGTATTAGTCATTTTCAGTAATACTGTAAAAGTGGAAATTTTGACGGATTTTACGCAATCAGAAGCTAGCGCGAAAATAAAAGCACACAAATATGTCTGCATGCAGTATGTACCAGTAATTACTTTGCCGATTTTGTGGAATTAAACAGGTACGAAATTCATCTCATCTGGCTGAGTGTGAAAAGATTACTCTCGCAAAAATATCCACTTTTACAGTACTTATAGTTTTAAACTGAGAAAAGAAAACAGACAATGGAAGTAGCATCTCCTTTTTTTGCAGGATCGTCTCCATGAGGTGGAGGACGCCCAGCTGGACATGGGCAGTGTCATGACGGAGATTGAGTCTGAGCAGCTCCTTGCCAAGGTCTCGGCCGAGGCGGGATCCCGGCGCAGCTCGTCGGGGGAGAGCCAGAGCGTGGACCGCAGCTCCAGCAACGACAGCCCCGGCGTGGAGGACTGCGCCAAGAGAGGAGTGAGTACACCAACGTGCACATCATGAATGCAAGATATCGTCAGATGAGAATTAGAAGGGCTTTTATTGCAATGTAAAGCCCGCCGCACACTACACGATTTTGCCCCGATTCACCGGTCTTAAGACCTTAAGACTAGAAGTGTGACATCACAGTCTTGCCATTTTCTAGTCGTACGACTGGGTCTTAGCGCCAGTCGTGGAGATTTGACATGTTGAATTTCTACGACCAGTCGTGAGCTTTCAGCCATTCACAATGCAGCAAAATGCAAGCGCACACAGTGCGCACTGCGCGCGTTTTACAGTCGTAAGCCTACTCGGTCGTATAGTGTGCGGTGTCCAATCGTACGACTGGTCTTAAGACCCAGCTTGGCTTAAGACTTTAAGACCAGTCGGATCGTGTAGTGTGCGGTGGCCTTTAGGGGTACAATAAATTGTATTGAGTTTTTGGTATCATGTTGCAGAGCTCAATCTCCTCTACATTATGGTGTCAATTTTAAATCATTTTCACTCCAAGTGAAATGTTAGAAATCAAAACCACAAAGGGCGTATTTTACCCTAAATTTTGAACATTCCTAACAAATCTACCCACTTCTGATTGAATAAACTTGTTGTTTCATGAAAAGGGATTGTTTTGTATTTATTTACGCTCAAATCTTAAAAGGCAATGGCGCCCTTCTGTTTCTCAGCTGACGATTTGATGGTCATGTAACGGGGTACATGTCTCAGTGAATGATGCAGTGATCATGTTACAGTCATGTGATGTAGGCGTGAATGCGAGATATGATGGTGATGTGATGTACACGTCGTGATGAAAGATATGGTCATGTTATAGTAATCCTTTGATGTGCGCGTCATGATGAAAGACGTGTTCCAGTGATTTAATGTGCACGTCACGATACAAGATAAAATGGTCATGTTAAGATGTACATGTCGTAAATACATCCTAAATACGTCGTAAAGATACGGTGGTAATGTCGTGTCCACTTGACAAAAGTGTCATGAAAGTGAGACCTGATGGTCACATTATGGTCAGGCGACTCTATATTAGTTTGGAGTGATTCGCCATCAATCAAGCAAGTGCCATTTATTGGCTGGTTCTTTTAAAGGGTTGGTATAGAATTGGTTGAGGTGAGGATTCAGCTTTACTTTTCTGCGAGATACTTAGAAATCACTCTATGAAATGTTAAAGAGCATACAATTCTAAGAGAAATTCAAAGTTTATTTGATGAAAATCGGTTTTGGAATGGCTGAGACATTTTTAAAAAATAGTAAAACAAAGTGATTGTTATAAAAGGTGGGATCCGCCTCTTGTTAGGATTGCTTTGTTTTTGATATCTCAGCCATTTCAGAACCAGTTTGTGTCATATAAACATTGAATTCCTTATGAAATCACATGATCTTTCATATTTGATAAGAGGTTTCTCATCTTCTCACAAAAACATGTTAGAAACCTGAAGTTAAGTTTCAACCAAAACTGTACTATCCTTTTAACCTCTTGCTGTAGATCAAGGTAGCCATTCATCTGTCTCTTTGCTGATGAAATTGCACTATGTCATATCTTCAGGCACAGTTCCAAACTCTCTTATCATATCATCAACTGATTACTATTTATGGAGACTGATAGCTTTATGACTTCCAAAGGCATTAAAATTCCTTCCTACTCACACCTGATAATGAATGGTCAGTAGCAGTTTCACTTTTGGTATGCTTTAAAGGGGCATTCCAGACGATTTTCACAATTACACATCATGTAGTACATAAATCGACAACTCCATGTATAGATTTGTGGAATTTATTGTGGTTCTTGAGCAGAGAAACAATACTTTGAAAAACGTTCAACAAATTAAACTGAACAAGAATTATGACATAGAAGGCTCACATTATTTCAGAAATGTAGCAGCGTAATTCCAGTACAATACCTCTTTGCATGCGAGTTCACCTGTGTATAATCGATGCATGCCTTCTTTTGTTCTACTTCTGTGAGCCCCAACTCATGCATTCTTATGGTGACTCTGCCATGTCATCATCCTTGTTCATTGCAATTTGTTCTAAATTTTACCAAATGTTCTTATTCTTCATCCCAGTTATTATAAATTCTGCAACTCTGTCTTTAGTATAACTAATCTATAGTTGTTAAAATGTAAAAATCTGAAAATCATCCGGAGGTCTCCTTTAGTAGTGGCTCCCTTCACAGAGGCTGATGTCGTGATCAGAGAATGATTTTCTTATTTCTCGGGCACATATCACCAAAATACAACCCAGCAATGAATACGTAGACTTGTAAAATCCTGTGCATAAACAGACAGAGTATTTGATGTCAAAAGTCCACCAAATATGGATAAAAATCAGGCAGTCGATCGCTAATAGGATAAAGCAGCTACACGGCACACGCAAACACACACATGCACACACACACACACACACTCCTGAACCAGCTTATTCCCCATAGCATATGATGTGTTGATAACTGGCCTGAAAGGATGGTGAAGTTTACAAGTAATTTCTTTTTATGTATCAGTTTGGTTATTACTAACAGGCACAAGAACAACAACCAGAATTGATAAGGTGCCAACATGTCATGAATGTGGACAAAGAGTGACATGCACCTATTTTGTAAAGAGTTGTGGAATTGCTGTGATTTTCAAGTAATTGCAGCTCCTTTGGCGCCAGCCAGAAAGCCCACAATCAGCTTTGAACATTTAAGCTATTGATGTTGTTACTGTAGCTGTTGTAACTTAAACAGAAATGGCAACATCTCTGTGTAATAAGTCCCAGAAACAGGGTTCAAATCCCTCATTGCCATTCTGGTAAAGTATATTGTGTACTCACCTGTGTACTCACCTATATAATGCCAGAGTATGACATGTCAGTAAATCAAGTATCAAAATCTCATAACGTTGATATGTTGCTATTGCTTAACAATGTTGATGAATTGTTCCCCATGTTACTGAAGGGTGGTTTACCACTGGACACGTCGGGTCCCAAGCTTCCTGGCATGTACCCTTCTGATGAGCTACCACCGATCCACAGCCTTCCAGCAAACCAGCGGCTGAAGGAGGCTGCCATGTACAGGCAGACGGCCATCCCACCAAGACCGACCAGACACCCCCCAAGTTCTGGGATCGGGAGCTCCTTCGATCCCCTCGGCAGCGATGGAAGTCAGGTCCATAGCAACGGCTTCACCGTCACCCCCGAGAAGACCGCCAAACCTTTCTCACCCCTGGAGGTCAACAGCGTCCTCCAGGACTTTGACCCCCTGGCCACGACCCCCTCGCCATCAGCCAATCCCTTCACCGCATCCATGAATGGCAACGTGCCAACGGTCAAGAGGAGTAACCTGCCCCAGGGAGCTAAGCCAAAGGTGCGCCCGGCCCCCAGCCCCATGCAAGGGATGCCTGCAGGCGGCGGAAAGTACGACAATTTAGGCTCCTTTAACCCTCTGTACGACATACACAGCGATGGCTACTCCTCGCCACAAAAGCCTGACGGGCTCTTTGACATGGCCCCTAGCAGCAGCCAGTTTGCCATTATCAACCATGGATTTTCTGATCAGCCAATGAACGGTCAGCAGAATTCAAACTACCTGCCGGGATATAGCAACCCGATGGCCAATTTCGAACCTCCGCAGCCCGGTGGCTTACACCCCTCGCCGTTCGTACCCCAGAAGACACAGGGCCTTCCGTTTCCCGCAAGAAACTCTCTGGGCGGATCAGACAGCGGCGTGATGTCCGGCGAGTCCGGGACCAGCAGTGACCACTTCTCCAACCGGGCGGACAGCTCCATCAGCACAGCCAGCAGCGGGAGCGCCTCCCTCCTCATGGTCTCCTCAGACAGCTTCAAGCCCCTGGAGTCCAGTCAGATGTCCAGCGGTGAGTGGTCACTGCTTGACAGTCCTGCCAGCCACTCGGCCAACTTCCTGTCCTCTCCCAGCTCCAGCACGGGGGCAATGGTGGGCAGCTCGGAGGAGAGCGATTCCAAGTTGGGAAGCACGCCCTCGTTTGACAGGTCCATAAGCAGTGACAGCTTTGAAACAGTAAGTAGTGGTTGCGCATTTACTTAAAAAATTGACATCATTTGGACAATACTTTTGCAGTTTCTAAGTTATCTCACTGTACCAAAGTCTATTATGATAGTTCACACTTTGACATAAGCTGAGGATGATACATGTTTAGGATATCTTTCTGTGAACATGATATAAGTCTCCACAGTAAGGACCGAATGGATACGTTTTGTTGTACAATTCTGTCGTAGATAGTACAGATAGTAAATATTCTATTATATTTGTACTCTATGATGCATGCTCAAACAGTATTATTCATCATTGTTATCACATGTGTTGTAATGTGCTGTGATTTTGATCCTTGTGTTGTTCTGACACTGTACGTGACTATTCTTTCTGTCACAGGAAGCGGGCTTAGAAAGTCCTGACAAGGGAAAATCATGGTTCAAGAAGAAATTCAAGCAGATCAATAAATCTATAGGTAAGTTGAGCATCAGTGAACAACATCACCCCTCTTTTACGATTCAGTAGTTAGATTTGCCATCTTTTATATTTCAAATTTTTTTATCTTCTATGTGTCATGAGAATCTGTGTTTCCTGTTCCATGAGAACCTGTGTTTTTGTGCTCATACTATCAATATCAACTGCATGTAATCTGAATGAATGATTTTGAGTGCATAGATACTGTAAGGCTGATTAAAATCTAAAGATTGAAATCTTGAATGCATATTCAGATATCATGTTCTAGAACTATGCAAGCCAGATGACCAGATTCTGTCTGAATTCATGGACATCAGACTGTTTTGCCGTGATATAGGAAAGAAAGTTGTGCAAAGTAGGGGTTAGCTGATTCCTTTTTTTAAAGTTTGTGTCTGAAGCAATTCATGACAATTAACCCTCTCTGCACAGGAGGGACTCGGGGCAGCATGTAAGATGCTGTGGTGTTTTATGTGCTAATCGACACTCAAAGCACTCAGGGTTAATTGAGTCAGAAAGGGGCGGTTAACCAGGTCAATCTCTTTACAGCTCGATCCAAGTCCCAGAAGGAGAAGTCCAGCAGCGTCCGAGAGGATGCGATGTGGCCACAGCAGGTCAGCCAGCAGGGTCCGGCCAGAGACATCAAAGGGTCATCAGATAGCCTTCAGATCATTCCAAACCCCGCCCTGGTGTCTGAACCTTTTGATGCAGGTGACTGATTGTTCTGTGGTATCCCTCTCTCTGATTTCTGTGCCTCGTCCCCTCCCCCACCCACCTCTCTGTAATTCATCTTGAATATCATGAGGTTTTGCAACAATATTCCTTGTTTTGTTAACCCATTGAAGATAGACTGGCTTTCCTACAACAAACATTTCCCATTTATCCCAGCCTGAGAATACTCGGGACTAGTTTTCAATGGGTTAAAGAGGAGTGATACCTATATATACAGTGCGTATCAAAAAAAGAAAAAGTAATCCAACTTTAGAGGGTTACCATTTCATGATTGTCAACTATGGAGAGTGCAATGTTAGTTGAGAGGAAAGGGGAACTCTTCCTCTTTCAATTGATATCTAATTATGTTGACAACTGTCATGCATGACTGAGCGCATTGACTTTAAAGACAACAATGGCAAGTTGCACTTTTTTCAAGTTTGAACATTATCATGAAGAAACATTGATAGTTTCACTAATATGGATGAAATCTGTCAATGCAAATGATCAAATAAACAGGCCAGCCTGCACGACTGCAGGTTTGCCTTTAGGGTTTTCTCTTACTTTTTATGGTCCATAACCTTCAACATGGCTACCTGTTGGATAACGTGGTCACTTCCCACAAAGGCTAACCCACACAATCCATTTTCTCTGTTCATATTCATGGCATGGTGTATCACTGCAAATTACATGTTGAATTAGAACAGAGAAAAATGGACTCTGTGGGACGGCCTGTGTTGCCTGTCAAGATGATTATTGTAAATTGCTGCGGCACGATTCTTCCTGAAAACTCACTGGGACTAACTTTCACTTCCTTGATTCTTCTCCTCTTCTGCCCAGATGATGGTGTCAAGGGTATGTCTGTGCCAGAGACCAGCGGCGAGGACATCCTAAATAAGTACCGCGACCTCGGCAAAGGTCGTCCTGTTGACCCCCTGGAGGCCAATGATGACAGCATCACAGGTATGATTGCTATGGCATTTCATCATCATCACTATCATCATCATCACCATCATTATCACCATTTTCATCGTCGTCATTCCCATCCATACCCCTCCCCCTCCCGCTCCCCAATATCAAAATTCCCATTTCTTGTAGAAGACAGAGTGATATCATCCATAATACTGTAAAACGAGGAATGTTCATGTGCATTTTAATTTCGCGAATTTCTCGAGCGCTAGCATTCCTGAAATTAAAATGCACGCGAAAGTTCTTGCCTACACAATATGCATTGGATGCCAGTGGCAATTTGCAAAAATTTCATTCCACGAGAAAGGTCATCAGCTCCAATTTGCGAAATTTTCATGCCGCGAATGTATCGTGTTTTACAGTATATGTTTTCTGTGTCATGTCAGATGGTATCAATGCTGACTCATCAGTGGATGAAGACTCTGGTAGTCATGGCGACAAGCCGGACTCCAACAGCACCGAGCCCAGCAGCTCGGCCGACTCGGACAGTCTGGAGTCCACCTACGCCTTCAACGACGCCAAGCGCAAGCTGCGCATCGTACTGCGCTCTGCCGACTTCCACAACCTGCCCTCGCTGGTGGACTTTACCTCGCACTACCGGCCCAGTGAGGGCCTTGGGGAGCTCCAGGCGTCAGTGGACGGGCGGGAGATGTCCCGACACCCGGAGAACGAGCTGGTGGCGTTCCTCAAGGTCCAGCTGGCGGAGGCGATGAACCTGCAGGACAAAGCTCTGATTGCTCAGCTGAGGGAGACTCTGCGATGCGTGGGCAACTTTGATAATGAAGGGTGAGGGTGTAAAATAATTCTCCCTTATACTACTGTTCATTGCACCAATGAATAGAGAGTGCGTACTGCATGTCTGACAGTATACCTCTGGCTAGGAGATGAACTTTAAAGTTGCTATACGAGGAAAATTTTCCACAGGGTGGAATTTTCACAAATTTTGTGGTCTATTGATCTGTTGCAGATATAACATGTGAATACTTCATGCACATTTAAAGATATCAAATCATGTACATTGATTTCTAGTGTCTGTAAAGAAAAGATAAGCCTACTTAGCCGAAAGTTGTCCAGCCAGTGAAATTGAATTGTGCAAGAGTATCCGCTTTTACAGTATGAGGCCTGGAAAGAGACTATGAATGTAGACTAGATAGCTCAAGCTCAACTTCACATCTTGTTGTTTCAGGTGCCGCAAGCTCTTGGCAGTACTGCGGGAGGATTATGAGTCTCGCTCCCCCTACGTGGCCTACTTGGTGAGATCACGGAAGGGTCTAGCCTTGTCCAAGGCTCACCTGGAGAGAATGCTAGAGAGAATACAGAGGTGAGAGATTGGGGCAGTAATATAACAGGACACTCCCCCTATAAATGTTGCTCTTTTGGATATTTAGGAAGGCTAGAGAAGAATAAGCAAGGAGAATTTGCATATTCAGAATCTACATCTTTTTGGATAGAGTGTTATCCACAGAATAGTAGAAGTTCAGTTATAGTTGAGTAGCAATGATTGATTCGTTTTGACTACTTCATAGGAAATATGTGGGACTGTTCAAAGTGTAAGTGTCATTAATGTTGAAAGCAAATTTCTTGTTCTTTTCTAGTAAAAAGAAGATTCTATTTGGTCGTATCGAAATGTTTCTTATCCATCACATTTCTCATTTCTATTTGGCTTGATGAAATTCTTAAGAGCTGAGTCAGTCAACAATATCAGCAGGTTGTGGCTAATTGCCAACTACCCAGAGCACAGAGACATTCTCAAATGCCCATGTGCATCTGGTAATTGGATGCCTGGTATTGCCATGGGTAAGAAGCAGTGATATTCACAAATGGCTCCACTTGTAACAAAGAAGTATCCTTGATTACCATTTCACCTGGCGCGCTAGAGTTAAAGGGATGGTATAATTTTGCTTGAGATGGGGATTCAGATTTGAACTTTTTAGTGAGATAATGAGAAACCTTTTTATGAAATATTAAAGAGCATACAATTCTAAGAGGTATTCAAAGTTTGTTAGATGAAAATCGGTTTTAAAATGGCTAAAATATATAAAACAAAGTGGTCTTAACCCGTTGAGGAGGGACTGATTTTGCTACAACACGCATGTCCCATAGACACCTGCCTGAGTATACTCAGAACTCGTCTTCAACGGTTTAATGAAAGGTGGGACCCACCTTTTGTTAGGACCTCTTTGTTTCTTGATATCTCACCCACTTCAAACCATTTTTTTTTTTCACCCAACCCTTTAACTCCCTCCCCACATGCAGACCAATCACGTCATGAAAATTAGCCCAGTGCTATTGTGTGTAGGGTCTCTTCTGTGGGGTAAGTGTCATAAAGGTCATTATCTGGGAATGTTCTTGTATAGTAATGATGGAGATATAATCCCCAACTGCTGCCTCTTACTTTTTCTTTTTCTTTTTTTTTCCCCCCTCAGGGACAAGGAGGTTGTGAATAAATTTTTCACGATGGTGTGCGTCCGCTTTTTCCTGGGGAGGCAAGAGACCTCCATCATCAGATTCATCAACGACTTCAAGGCACTGACAGCTGCTGATGAAAAGGTTAGCCAGCCTGTGATCATCTGCAGATCAGAGTTCTATTCTCTGTGGCCATTTTGATTGCCATATTTAGACTGGCTGTTGTGCTGCACTTATACGTTACATTGCTCATTGCCTCTTCAACTTTACTTTTTATTGTGCTTAGTAAAAACATATCAAATTTTTGCCTTGTTTATTCTGAATTATGAAAAGGATGCTTCTGCGAGACCCCTGGAAAACAAAACAAATAATTAAATTTTGCTATCATCCTGTTGTCAGTGTCAAAATGTTGGTACAAGGTTCTGTGAGATGTTTGTAAACATAGGTTCATTTTCTATGTTTCTCTTTAATCATGATTTGAGCACATTGTATTCCAAAAAGTGCCAAATTGTTCATGAGTCATGTAAATGAGTTCACAGAGAGAGAGAGAGAAAAAAAAAAGATACTTTTGACTTTAGACACGAACGTTATCGAATGTTCCTGCTGAATAGTTTGATTACACTGAATTTTGTCTCATCAGCAATGGGCACCAATGCAAACCAGATACTCTCAATTATGTTTGAAAAATTCTCTTCACAGACTCATTTGGTAAAGTACTTCTTAGCCACCCTTAACAGCTGGATACAGCAAGACCCGATATGGCAAGGTAAGTCGGAATAATTAGAAACTCTTGCATTGCTTTTTCCTCTTCAACAAAAAGCTCAACTAAGTATTTCTATACCACATGTAAGCACAACAATCATTGCCACCATCAACATTATCACCAGTCTTTGTTATCACCATCATTACCATTGCCACCACTACAACGCAGTTCTCTGACACAAGCGATTCATGATTGAGTTGCCATACAGGCCTTATGATTATTCAAATTCATAAAATTCTTCCGTCAAGTTGTTTTTTATTGCAACTGATTGACAAATTGCCTTACATCGATGTAATTACCTTGCCAAGCCTGATGATGTTAGTAAAGATAACAAACCTGGATCAGTGTATAAGACCAACCTGCAAAATGTGACTTATGACCTTTTATCCCCCCCCCCCCCCCACCACCACCCAGCTGCTAGTGACACTCAGAAGCAGGATGCGGAGGTCGCCACAGAGCGGGCCATCATGAGCCGCATCTACAAGCTGGCGCTCTACCCCAACGGGGACGGGGACATCTTGCGGGACCAGGTCCTGCAGCAGCACATCCACCGGCTGGCCAAGGTGGTGACCGCCAGCCACAAGGCCCTGCTCATCCCCGAGAAGTACCGCCGGGAGTCACCCTGGCCTGCGGCCCAGGCCGAGATCCTCAACATCAACGCGTACAAGGTGAGCCCAAGAGGAGGGGTCTTTCCAAAGTTATCTACTTTGCTGTCGTAACCGTATTTTCTATCACAATCAGGCACTGAAGAAGTCCTGTTACGGAGAGGTAGCAGAAGAAATCATGTGTCTTTTGTAGAGTACTTATCTTGTGCATTTGAATTGCTCTGACCAAGTCACGATATCGCTGCCAAAATGAAAACTCATGGGGAATTCATGTGTAGTAAAAAATAGGTGGTCAAAATTTCCTTTCTTTTGCTAGCATCAGTGCAACAAATCATTATATGAGGACCAAGGGTAGGATAGCTTGCTAGATGCTGTATGATGTTAAGATTCCCCCTGGGTTTTTAAATGTGAGATGAAGTATTGACTGTATTACTAGAAATGTCTTGTCTCAGTCTAGTAAACTGCATATTTTCCTGTTGGTCTCATTACTTTGATATCTGTTGTGTTCATCCTGCCCCCTATATCTTATAGTAGATATGTCGTATGACAATTTTTTCCCCTTTTTAATTGACAATATCTGCAGAACATTCTTCATTGATTAATCAGGATTTGAATGTTGTTGTCCCCTCTCCCATGTGATAAATTGAATCCAAGAATAGATTCAGAGGACTATTGCGCTTAGAATGAAATTCTCCAGACCTTAAACGAGCATTCGCTTTGAGTGTGACCGAGTTTTTCATTTCATAGCACACATTACCCAAGTACGAGTGGCTAACTATGCTGGTTCCCCTGCCATAACTTGTGATGTCTGGTTTTTAGCTCACCTGAGCCAAAGGCTCAAGTGAGCTATTGCGATCGCCCTTCGTCCGGCGTCCGTCGTGCGTCGTGCGTCGTCCGTCGTCCGTCGTCCGTCGTCCGTCGTGCGTCGTGCGTAAACTTTTTACATTTTCATCTTCTTCTTGAAAACCCCAAGACCGATTTTCATCAAACTTGGCAGGTAGCATCCCTAGGGGGTTAGGAACTCAATTTATTAAAATGGGCACCATGCCCCGCCCAGGGGGCCCCCAGGGGGGCCCAAACCCCCCAAAATTAAGGAATCTGTAAAAATCTTCTTCTCTAGAACCAGAAGTGATAGAGCTAAGTTAATACTATGAGTTAGTACATTGATGACTGTAGTTTCAAGTTTGTTCATGGCAGAATCAGGGGTGCCCCCCTTGGGACCCAGGGGAGGGGGGTGGGGAAGGGTTCTAATGGGGCCTAAATTGTACATTTTCATCTTCTTCTTGAGAACCCCATGACCCATTTTCACCAAACTTGGCAGGTAGCATCCCTAGGGGGTTAGGAACTCAATTTGTTAAAATGGGCACCATGCCCCACCCAGGGGGCCCTCAGGGGGCCCAAGCCCCCCAAAATTAAGGATTCTGCAAAAATCTTCTTCTCTAGAACCAGAAGTGATAGTGCTTAGTTAATACTATGAGTTAGTACATTGATGACTGTAGTTTCAAGTTTGTTCATGGCAGAATCAGGGGTGCCCCCCTTGGGACCCAGGGGAGGGGGTGAGGAGGGGTCCTAATGGGGCCTAAATTGTACATTTTTATCGTCGTCTTGAGAACCCCATGACCCATTTTCACCAAACTTGGCAGGTAGCATCCCTAGGGGGTTAGGATCTCAATTTGTTAAAATGGGCACCATGCCCCACCCAGGGGGCCCCCAGGGGTCCCAAACCCCCCAAATGAAGGAATCTTTATAAATCTTCTCTAGAATCAGAAGTTATAGAGCTGAGATAATACTATGAGTGAGTACATTAATGACTGTAGTTTCAAGTTTGGTCATAGGAGATCCAGGGGTGCCCCTCTTGGGTGGGGGGGGGGGGGGGGGGGGGTGGTTGGAAGGGTCCAAATGGGGGCCTGAATTGTACATTTTCATCTTCTTCCTGAAAACCTCATGATGGATTTTTGTCAAACTTGGCACGTAGCATCCCTAGGGGGTCAGGATCTCAATTTATCAAAATGGGCACCATGCCCCACCCAGAGGGCCCCAGGGGGCCCCAATCCCCCCAAATTAAGGAATCTTTAAAAAATTGGGCCTTTATTGTACATTTTCATCTTCTACTTGAGAATGCCTGGTCAAATTTTGGTGGAGCTGTAAATAATTTAGATTAGTGACTGCGTGAAAGGTGAACTTGCGATACTCAGGTGAGCGCTAGACCCGCGGGTCTCTTGTTGTTTGTTTGTTTGTTTTTCATTTTTCATTTTTCATTATTTTAAAAGGATTTTGTGCATCATCTTTGAGTATCAATGAGTACTTCTCAATGCAAAGTAGCTGGAAACTAGTGTCTGTAATATTCTATTTCCACTGACATAACTTGTGATGTCTTTTTTTTTTTTTAAAGACTTAAATATTTTGTGCATCATCTTGGAGTATGGATGAGTTGTTTTTCGTTTTTTTTTTTCTCCATGCAAAGTAATCGTGTACCATCGTCTGTAATATTCTGGTTCCACTGGCATAACTTGTGATGTCTGGTCTGTTTTCAGACACCCAAGGATAAGGTGCAGTGTGTCCTGCGGTGCTGCACCATCATCATGAACCTGCTGAGCATGGCGGACAGCGCGGCACCCCCAGGGGCGGACGACTTTGTCCCCGTGCTCATGTTCGTGCTCATCAAGGCCAACCCGCCGAGCCTGCTGTCCACCGTCCAGTACGTCAACAGCTTCTACTACGAGAGCGACCCCTACAGCGACGGGGAGGGATCCTCCGGCAGCGGGGAGGAGCGGTACTGGTGGATGCAGTTCAGCGCCGCAGTGGAGTACCTCAAGACCATAGATGACAGGAAGTAGGGCTGATGACACTTCCTGTGATGGTTTTTCCTCCTCCTTGGAGTGGGTTGTTCTGTTAACCCTTTCCGTGCCAGGGACTTTGGACAGAATGTACAAGGCTATGGAGTTTTCTGTGCCAATTTGCACACAAAGAGTCATGTACAATGCTATGGAGGTTTTTCTGTGCCAATTTGCACTCCATGCATGCAAAGGCTTAAAGGTTATTGTGGAAACAATGAGTTTACACAGCAGGTTTCAGGCGCTGCACAGCGTGTCAGATCCGAGTGATTAAGAAAGGGAAATGTTGGCAGAAACAGCACCGTATTAAGAGGTTTCCTCCCAATTGGCTGTCATATTTAGTGTTTCATACAGGAAGGAAGCCTCCAGGAAACAATGGGTTAAGATGATGACGTGTTGTTCTGGGATGATAGTGATATTCAAAGCACAAAAAGACCATAATAGAAACAATTTGTGTTCAGTTCTTCAAAGGGTATCAACATGGTAGAAAATTATTAAATGGGATGATGACTTTTTGTTATTGTTGTTGATACAGTGACTTGTCAATGGCGATGATACCATTGTCCTGGTCTTGTGGATGTATTGACTCAAAATGAATAGCACTGTTCCTGCGTCAAAGCAAAGAAAGGCTAAGACTTTGGTGCTGTGGCATCATTTTTTGGAGGAAATTGTTTCTAACGTGAAATGATGTGGGAGAAGCACAGAAACGTGGATATGTAGCCTCTAGGTTCACATTTCCATCAGAGATGTATAATTATATGGACACACAAACTCTTTCTAGATCCATTCAGCATTGCCGTGTAACATCGCTGTATACCAGGCTAAAGGCGTTCTTGCTCTCATTGCTATGTTCTGTCGACCATCAAGCAACTCAGACTTCAGTGTGTATGGTGTATATTTGCTGTGGCAAGGATGCAGTCACAAAAAGTGACATGTGCTGACAGTTCATCCAGTGTTCTATGAAATGTGAAGATGTTGCCTGCGTGGCATAATGTGTGTACCTGCCGTATTTGCTGTGCTGTAACTGTATTGCATCTGTCACCCGATTATTCCGCCGCCAGTTACTTGTATATTCATGTACAGGGTACAAGTGTTTCGCTGGGCATTCTAAGAAACGGAAGCAATGTGCATGCTATGCTGGAAATCACGTTTCGTACAACCAAGCACGAGCTTCGTTGCAGAGTGTGTGCATCGACTAAAATCAAAATCAAGGTAGTGGCCATTGAAGACATCACTATAGTGTTCATTTCCCAGTCCATGTTATGTGTCATGTCTCACAAAGATGTGAAGTTACAGCCATGAATTGCTAACATTCAACCTTGCCAACAATTACATCATTGTGTTTTAAAGACTGCCCAATTAAACTCTCGGCAAAAATCTGCTACATTTTCCCCTCTCTTGCACACAGATGATTGATATGAATTTGCTGCACAAAAATAACTTTTCCGCATCAGTTGCTGCACAGTGTTTAATCCTCTCTTTTTTGTTGTTCTTTTAGTTTGTTGTGTATCATACACAGTTGCACTTTCCTCCGTTTTTGAGGGATGCAACTTAATCTTTTCTAGTCAATTGAATCTTCTGATACCTCAGATAATGAAATCATTTTAGAGTAACTGCCAAGCACAATAATTGAGCTACTGAAAATATTCACAAACTTCAATATCTAGTTACAATCTTGGATTAGCACACTGCACCACAGGATGTAGTTATTGTATATTTTTATATCCGTTTTTTTTGTTGTTTTTTTTTTTGTTCTTACTTTTTGAACACCTTCACCATCCTATTGGAATCGGAACAGCAGCATAAGATGTCAGAGACATGGTTTCCAGCCTAGACACAAGGAAATCTGATCAGTAGGCAAAAGTCACATGACAGAATCATGTGACTCAAATTTATCATGGAAAGGTGTTCAAGTCACCAGATCCAAAAGAACAGCATCCAGATGGAACAAGATGGTTTGTGCTGTTTGATGATGCTTTGGAAACAAGTATAAGTAATGGTGTGATGCCGTTTGCTAAATTTGCCTTTGAAATCTTGTGCATTATATGATGGGAAGTTTGTTGTTCTTTTTTTTTTTTGTAAATAAATGTTGTGACAATGAAATTCTATGAAAATTATGAGGTGTAAACAACTCTTGCCAAATGTAGACAATGATTTTCCAGTTGTGATTTGATATGTCCATCACGTGCACTCTTGAAATATTTCTTATTTTTGTGCCACCAGTTTCAAATTTGTTGTGTGCGATGAACACCTATCCTTTGTTTCCTTGTTTCTTGAGACAAATTTATTTTCCCATTTATCGATGGTGTTGTGTCTTCAGCGACACGTCATGCATTTGTAAAATATATCACTCCAGTGTCCAGGCAAAAGCAAAAAAGAAGGATGTACTATGTAAATGCAATGTACTTACGCATGTGTGAATGATTTTTATGCTTTTTATACAGTCTTGTGGTAGAAAATCGCTGTAATTTATTCACTGTTGTTTTTAAGTGGTCGGTACTTTGTTGCCTACAACGAGGTAGTGGATAGATATCTCCCGAGCAGGATATTTTATCAAGGGAGTTGTGACATTACAGAATTAAAACTTTTGCCCTTTGAAGGGGAAATCGGGTCCAAAAATAAGATAGTCTGATAAAAAATGTCCGTGTCGCAAATCTAAAGCTCCCTCATATCAGCAAGTGATATATGCGTGGCTTTCTCCCATTTTCTTGAGTGGAAAATGTGTTCGCATACCATTGTGCCCAACTGATATGGGATGACCCTCGGATAGTTGGATTCCTGACACCTGCATCACACTTTCTAGTGTGATGACAGAAATGGGATTAGTTGCCTAATGAAGGTGAATATGGATCTGGTCACTAATGTATGCAAATTTATGCATGCTGTTTGTCTCTTAAGTTGCATGTGGCAAAACCAACCAGATTGGCCAGAGACTTGCCTGTCCAAGCAGCAACTAGGGCAGGCATGTCAACCCTGTCAATATGTCAAAGGTTTAACTAAAAGAAATGTTCTTTGTGAACCAAATCATCTATATTAGAGCGATTTAATTTATGAAATCCCGAGTTGAATTATATCTTTAGAATAGATGAATTCCAAAACAGCTGAAATGTCCATCTTATTTTGTTGCCCAGGGGCTTCCCCATGCTTAGCATTTGTATGCCTGGACACTGTGCCTACTGTCCACTGCCTACTGAGGCAGCATGCTACTATTGGACAATATGAAGTGTTGGTGATATTCTTTTTTTCTTCTACACCCAGGGCCCCGTCTTATAAAGACTTGTGATTGATTCAAATCAATTGCAACTTTACGATTGAATGCAAATCCATCTTATAAAAAAGTTATGATTGAAATTAAGACGGAGAACTGCAATCAATCTCAGGTGGCGATTTGTGATTGATTGATTTCTATCACAAGTTTTATAAGACAGGGCCCAGAAATTATCATGTTCTTCTTTTACTTCATACTAATTAACTAAGTACCTGGATAAATGGTTTATACTTTCATTCACCTTGGAGTAATGCACTTACAGGTAAGATAACTCTGTAGTACTTGACATAACACTGCAAGCACACACACACACAAATGATGCAGGAATGCAGTTTTGTGTGTTGGTCAAGTATTTATAAAGATTGTCATACAACTTCAAAATTTATACTGATGTAGAACAGTTTGGATTTTATAATAGGTTAGGGCACTCGGGGCATCCAACTGGAATACTGCAAACCATGTTATAGTCAATCATAGATTATTTCATTTCAGAGTATACAAGATGAATTGATTTTGATTAGATATTTCTCCCGTTCTATCCCTTTCTGCGTTTTTTTTTCTAACTGTCTGTCTCTCTCTTTTTTTTTTCTCTCTCTCTCTCTCTCTCTCTCTCTTACACACACACAAAAACACACATACACACACAAGCAGAACCTTTTTGGCCTACAGCACCTACTAATCTATCTGTTTTCGTTCTGTACATATATTGATTGCCACATACAATTTTATGGTCAAAATCATTACGACACACGTCACCACACAGTATTTTGGATTTTACAGACACTATATTAAGAAAGCTGTTTTATGTATACCTGGAAAGATCTATCTCATTAACTTTTTCATGTGAGTTGTCCTTAGAAAAATGAAAAAAATCTCTAATATGGCACTACTTCAAAAGTCTTCTTGAGCCTTGATTGCATAACAAGTTAGACTAAAAAAAGGAAAAAAGAAGGAGGAAAGAAATGAAGAAAACCCAAAAGCAACTAGAAGAAAATCATTTTCGTCATACATTTTGATTTCTCGAGCACAATTGCAAAAGTCCTTCCTCTCAAGCTGTATAAAGCATATTCAATTGAATCAGGAATATTCACATTAATATTTGCACCGGCAAGACCAGAGAATAAAAACCAGAAATTGGCATCTCGGAGAGGATAGAATATTCAATCGTTTTTGTACTGGTGTGATTGACCCCATTCAATGTTCCTAATGTACTTTCTATAGCTATTCAAGAAGCTGGTATTCATTTTACCTATGTATTAGTTATTTGTGTGCACTTTATTCTGGTCAGATGGCAAGGGCAGGTTAAAGGAGACCTCTGGATGATTTTCAGACTTTTACATTTGAACAACTATAAATTAGTTAAACTGAGTACAGAGTTTCAGAATTTATAGTGATTGGGATGAGGAATGAGAATGTTTTCAAAATTCATAACAAACTGCAATGAACAAGGATGATGACATGGCAGCCTCACCATAAGAGTGTATGAGTTGGGGCTCAAAGAAGCAGAACAAAAGAAGAAGGCATGCATAGATTTTTCACAGGTGAACTTGTTGAGCAAGTGGTATTATAATGGATTACACTGCTACATTTTTGAAATATATGAGGCTCTGATGTCATCAACACTGTTCAGTGTAATTTGTTTAAGATTTTAAAATCATTGGTTTCTCTGCTCAAGGGCCACAATAAATTCCACGAATCTACATATGGAGCTGTCGATTTATGTACTGCATGATGTGAAATTATGAAAATCGTCCGGAATGCCCCTTTAAAGTTAAAGGGACTGTACAGTACTGGTTGGGGTGGGGATTCATGTTTTGAACATTCTTAAGTGAGATAATGAGAAACCTCATATGAAATATGAAAGAGCATGTAATTTTAAGAAGGATTCAATGTTTATTTGATGAAAATTGGTTTTCAAATGGCTGAGATATCAAAATAAAGTGATAATAATAAAAGGCGACATGCCACAACTTTATTAGGATCTCTTTGTTTCACCTTGTTTTTGGATATCTCAGCCATTTCAAAACCGATTTTCATCAAATAAACTTGTGATACCCCTTAGAATTGCATGCTCCTTGACATCTCATAGAGTGGTTTCTGAATATCTCGCAAAATGTTAAAAGCTAAATCCTCACCTCGACCAGAACTGTACACACCCTTTAAGGTTAGTCTACAACAGTGACAGGTTACTATGTTTCTAATTTAAGCCGAATGCTTGTTAACCTGTTGAGGACAAGTCCAGAGTATACTCGGGCAAGCGTCAATGGGAAATGCGTGTTGTGGCAAACCCAGCCCATCCTCAACAGGTTAAGTGTAAACTTAGCAAAGCATGCTTTTTTGTTGTCTAGTTATTTTATACTCCCTTAGATCAAATTTCTCTGGGCCAATGCCTGATAATGCTGTCGCTAAGGTATAAGATACATTGTAGTCTTGCCTTCTGCCAAGACAGGGTTAATATTGAAGCCAAAACATATTGGAAGATATATGATATTTACCCAGTAAATAAAAATCTAATCAAGAGCCAACTGAAAACAAGTAATTATACTCAGAAGAAGGGTGCATAATTTTGTCCCATATTTTGTTGCACAAGTGGCAGTAAGGCCAAAAGTCTTGAATGGAAGCAAGCATTTATGGTAGTTCATCACATTCTCTTGTATGTTGTGTGATATGCAAAGCATTTAACTTTAGAGCAAGTGAAAAAGTAGCTATAATAGTGGATATTTTTTATCAATGCTCCTCCAGTGATGATCCAGTAAGTTATGCCTTTTTAATTTCAGAGTATATCGATAAAGTGTCGTAGCTGTATCTGCGCTCACACTGACGGCAGTATTAGCTCATTTGTACTTCAATCACTGTCTTGTACATTGTAATTATGCTGCCTCGTTCTTTTCTTTTTTTAAAGACTAAATTGTGAACTGCCGAGAAATTCTCGTTTGATCGTGACGTTGCGTTGCATGGCGCTGTTCATCAGTCCAACCCGAGGCTGCTCTGTAGTGTGTACTGTACATATCATTTGTCAACAGTGGTGATCATTGTGTTTGAATTGTACAAAATCAAAAAAGAGTGAAATATATTCTGTAGGTTGGACCTTGTACGGATCGATTTGCGTCCCTGGACTTTGAGTGTGTGCGCGTGCATGGCATCGAGTGGTCAGTCGTGCTTGAGGGGGTGAATGGATGATTAAGTGGAAGAACTAGCAGTGTTAAAGGGAACCCAAACCCGAAGAGCAATGTGGATTGAGTGAAAGTAACAACATTAGTAGAACGCATCAGTGAAAGTTTGAGGAAAATCAGACAATTGAAGCAAAAGTTATGAATTTTCAAAGTTCTGGTGTTGGAACTGCTGGATGAAGAGACTACTGGAGATTAAGACGTATTAGTGGACAACAATAAAAAAGGAAATATAAAGGGAATTCCACAAAAAATTATTTTTCATGAAAATTACACATTTCATCGACTTGATACTGACATATATGAAGGGTAGCAATTATTCCCCTTGCTTTTTGAAAGCGGTTAGTCAAGTGCTCTTTCATTATGCTAGAAAAGTGAATTTTTGTTTAATTTTCTTTATATTTTCTCTATATTGTTGTCCTCACATACGTGATAACCTCTGGTAGTCTCCTCATCCAGCGGCTCCAACACCAAAACTTTAAAAATTCATAACTTTTGCATCGATTGTCCGATTTTCCTCAAACTTTCACGGATGTGTTCTACTAATGTTGCTGCTTTCACTCAATCCACATTGCTCTTTGGGTTTGGGTTCCCTTTAAGGGAGGAGAATGAAACCCAAATGATATATGTTGAGTGAGTGATCGAATGCAGCAGTGTTATAGTAAAACACATCAGTAAGTGTGAGGAAAATCGGTTGATCCGTTTAGAAGTTAAGTTTCAGTGCTGTCATTGCTTGGTTAGAAAACTGCGGCAGTTTTTGACGCCACTGCAGGACAACCCAAAAGGAAAGTATGAAGAGAATACAACATGCTTTCATTTTTGTAGCATAATGAAAGAGCACATAACTTGGCTCTTTCAGAAAATGGGGGGAATTATATTACCCTTGATATAGTCAGTATTGAGTTAGGAATGTGTAGCTTTCATTAAAAAAAGAAATGAAATTTTGTGGAATTCTCTCCATATTTTCTTTACATCCATGCATGACATGACAAACTTGTCCTCACATCCAGCGATGGAGTGCAATTCATACCTTTTGAACGGATGATTTGATTTTCCTCAAACTTCGCTGATATGTTCCATTAATATTTGGATGATTCACACAATTCACATATGCATGTATAATATATATATAATACACATATATGAATAAATATATATGTGTGTATATATATATATATATATATATATATATATATATATATATATATATATATATATATATATATATATATATATATATATATATATATATAATATATATATATATATATATATATATATATATATATAATATATATATATATATATATATATGTATATATGTATATAGAGAGAGAGAGAGACATATAGATATCTACTATAGGGCTTGACATCAGTGTTGATCCGGGGCCACCAAAAAAGTTATCTTTTAGTGGCCTGATCGGGCAGCTAAAATTCGCATTGAATTGAATATTTTTGGCCACTACATTTCTTTTAGGAGCCACCAAAATTTCAGATTCAACAATTTTAGTGGCCCGAAGGAGGGCCACCAGAAAAAAAAAAAAAAAAAGTTACTGTTGAGCCCATATATATATAATATACTAGTACACAGTGGCCACTAAAACCTGATGTCGAGCCACCAAAATTCCAAATTTTTAAGATTTTATGACGAACAGGTCACGAGAGAAAAAAGTTAGTGTCGAGCCCTGTTATCTCTATACATGTTGATGACAGAATGGGCCAGTACTCTTTGTTGATGCAAAATAGGTGAAATAATGATTATGTGCATACTATAGATTAATTCCGTTCAATATCATTTAAAATGATTTGGCTGACTCAGAGCTTGAACACTCCCTATAGAATACCCATTCTGTGTTGACAGTCTGCCAAGCACTGGATAACTTCTTGATGTGACGCGGTTATCATTCAAATACATTCATCTCGTGTCGGCATTGTGTCCAAGCGGTAGAGCCATCTTAACCTGTTAGTTCCTTTTGAAATGAATCTTTTTTTTTTTTTCAGACATTAAATTATAGTCGGGTCAAACAACTGCAAGTATTTTTTTTTATTTTTTTTTTTAGATATTGTCATGACCAGTTGCATGCAAAGACTGGATCAAGTATGCCTCAGTAACTTATCAGACAGCATTCAAACCATGCCCCTTTTCTACTTTTATTCAGAGTTGAAAGACATGGCTGAGGACAAACATATTACTTCAGCCAAATATGCTATACCAGAAATGTTGGACACATCTAGCGTTTGAAGATAACAATGAACTTTGGACAGCTGAATTACACTGAGCTATCAAATTTCCTCCAAGTGGTTAAAATCGCGCCCTTTTATTTGAAAATGATGTGTGATTGGATGAGGGATGATCCTTACCTGTATCAAAAATGGTGTAAATTAGCACTATGAAAGGTCTTCTCAGACACAAACACAGCGATGGATGTCGAAATGTGTTGTATAAACTAGAATGTTGTAAACAAAATGTGGGTTACGTATAAATTCATGCAGTGCTACAAAGAACCAGCCTTGGTATTCGATTGTAGTCTTTTTTTTTTCTTTTTTTTTTGTTAACACAAATGTTTGCTCTTTTTTTTTCTTCCTAAGAAAGTTCATGTTTTGATCTGCCAAAAGTCAGACATTTCATGAAGTCAATTCTGTCAAATTGACAGAAAGACCTGCTATGAAATTTGCCAATAACTGTATATAATTCTTGCTCTGTATCACAAATACACCCCCACATTTACATGAGTTGTGAAATTGAAGGCTATGGAAAAGACAGTCTATACCATACATTATTGTAAACCAATTAATTTGAGAACATTTGTTTCGTATAACCTCTAAGAAAATTTGCGGCGCACACAGCATATGCATGACTTGGGAGCAGTGTTATCAAATAAAAATTGGGCGGGGTTGAACAGATGTCGAAACAGAGGGAAGGAATACTAGTAATGGAAGAAAGGAAACTAAAATATACAGAGATGAAAGCCCAACAAGAAAGAAGTAGTTTGTAAAATGCCAGAGGTGATTGTACCAAGGGTTTTATCAGAATTTCTTGCAACTAGACAGAGCACCTGATGTTACCGTTGATCATGAATGGACACAATTACTGATTAAAAGCAGATCACTGACAACGGCATTGATGTATCGTCCGACCAATTTGTCAAACAAAAGACGCGTAATGCACAGCAAATTGTTAACAAGTTCGAATTACAATTAGGCCTATTCCCTGTATCTTTTGGTGTCCACTTTTGAAATCCTAGTGATTTCGAACACAGTTTTTGACGATAAAACCCACGCTTGTCACAAAAACCAATCAGCCGACACTATAACATTAACAAACGGGTTTCATGTCCTCTTGTCCGACGGACCATTTGAGCGTGTCAGAATCATGAGGTACGGGGCCTTCACATGAGCTTCTGAACCGAAACTGACGAGTTTCGAACCGAGTTTTCGTCATCATTTCGCTCGTCGCTCTTCTCCTGTGTGATACACGCTTGATCTTTGACGTCGGTTTGTCCAGTTTCCGACGGCGACTTTCTGTCGTCGTGCGATTTGCTGTTGATTTCATCGGAGGAGGCGGAGGGAAGAACCCCACACTGCCCCGATGGAGCCCCGATGAGGTCCGTACCCACGACGTCCCGCACGTGCTTTCGCATTCTTCCCGGGCACCCTTCCTCTGCGCACCAGTGGTGGCGTAGCTCCTCCATGCGTTCCGCTGGCCCCGTCTGCCGTTTCCACTTAGTTCTGAAAAGAAGAAACAGTTCAAGTAAAAACTAGAGACAATTCCACTTTCACTGTCATCATCAAAATCATCATCATCGTACAACCATTATAAAACAAAGTAGCCATGTTTTCTTTGATCCAAAATGAAATGCTTTCTCGTTTAATGCTTACATTGTTTATCTCCAGACGATTTCAGACTTGTGCATTTGGATAAATATAAATTGTTATACTATGTATAAAGTTTCAGAATTTATAGTAATTGGGATAAGGAGTGAATGTTTTCAAAATTCATAACAAATCACAATGAACAAGGATGATGACATGGCAGCTTGAGCACCTTAAGAGTGCATGAGTGGGGACCAGGAAGCAGAACAAAAGAAGAAAGCGTTCGTAAATTCTACACAAGAAAACTTGTTAAGAAAGAGATACTGTAATGGCTGTTAATACATTGCTGCATTTCTGAAATATGTGAGCTCTTATTACATTGCTACATTTCTGAAATATGTGAGCTCCTATATTGTCATCATCCTTGTTCAGTCTAATTTGTTTTGGGATTTTCAGGTTATTGGTTTACGTGCTCAATTTTTGGACCACAATAAATTCCAAATATCTATACACGGAGTTGTCGATTTATGAACTACATGATCTCACATTATGAAAATCATCTGGACTTCGGATCGATCTCCATTAACATAGTTTCTTTTCTCATAATAGGCAATATATTTCGCCTTCTGAATGTTATTTTTGTTTTGTTTTTGTTTTGTTTTCACGTACCAGTCGGTGTGCATTTTGTTTCATTGTTTCTCTTGGTTTGGTTTGTATAGTTGGTTCTTCGCGAATCTCCTTCAAGTGGGAAGGGGTCAGTTCTCGTCATCATTCACCTTTCCCCCCATTTTCCTTGTGGTCATCCCACGAGACCGACACCCACGAGTCATGCAGCCCGCGAATACGACACTATGGCCCGAATTCACAAAGGTGGTACAAATGAAACCATGGTTTAAACTATGGACAAAAACCATGGAGCGCCAAGTGTCGCACGGAATATTTCGTTACGAAATTGGTCATTTCGTCGACAAAATGACCGTTTCGTGTTACAAAATGATGTCATTTCGTTACAAAATAATCATTTCATCGACGAAATGACTGATTTCGTAACGAAATATTCCATGCGACACTTGGCGCTCCACCGGGTTTTTGTCCATAGTTTAAACCATGGTTTCATTTGTACCACCTTTGTGAATTCGGGCCTATAGGTAAAAACAGCCCATGAATTCGACATGAGTGGGCCTTGTAATGTCAGCCTATCAGTGTCGAACTCATGGGCTGTATGATTCGTGGGTTCTATAACTCATGGGCTGTATGACTCATGGGCGCTACGACTGATCGTGGGCTGTATGACTCGTGGGTGTCGAACTCGTGACGTGCACCCGTTTTCCTGCATTGCATGGATGTTCTCTCTTTCTCCTTTCTTCTCCCGCTTGATCAACATTTACTGTTTTCACGGGGAGGGGTCGTTCTGTATGTTACTTGCTACGCACCCGTGACAAAAAAAAAAAGGAATACGTCAAAAAGGGTCTGTTTCAGACATAAAATGGGGTCGTCGACGTTCTTCCTAAAAAAAAAGGAGTGTTTTCGTCTTTTTATACTCCATTTAGGAGTCTTAAATTTCACATAATAGATTTTCGACATTCAGGGAGATAAATCTGGGGACCGTTTCATGAAACTTTTTGTCAGTGATTTACACTGACAAATGTTAAAAGCTACTGAAATCCATGCGTCTGATTGGCTGATAGCAAATTTGTCGGTGAAAACCTCCGACGAACTCGTTGATGAAACGCCCCCAGAAAGATTAGTTTATATGAAGATCGCTCACTCAGTTTTATGGATTAAATCATTTAAACCTGACATCTGTTGAACTGAATTCCTTGTAGTATTTCAGGAAAGTATATCATTTTGTTATTTTCCAACTAGTATAAGAAGCATTTATTCAAAACGCCATGTTATTATATAGGGCAGCCATTGCACTTGGTACTATTTTGTGGTCAAGATTATTGAGAAGATGTTAGATATCAAGTCTCATGATATGAATAATGTCAGCCGGACATTATTACCGGACGAAGTAGATCTTTGATATGAAATGATACAATTTATCGCAAAAGGTGGATGAATTCAACACCTCAAACTTATTCCAACATTTAATTCAGTATATGTAGATCGTCCTACACCCGATCGTGATAATAATACATTACTCTTGGTTTCACATGCACCTTCACTGATACCCCATTGCACAAAGTTGGTATTCTCCGCAGGTTATCGTTCTCTATCAAAATGTGTCAAAAAAAAGGAGCGAAAATAAAGGAGACAATTAAGGTCAAGGGAGTAACCTTAGAGGACCACAAGCGGTCCGGGGTGGGGCAAGGGTGGGGCAGGAGCAATTCTCCCCAGAATGTTTCTGCCTGAATTGGATGTTGTTAATTTATTCTGTTGTGCTCCAAATAAGGACAACATTTCGACCACATAGAGAGGTTCCGGAGAGAGGTATGCTGAACTGAATGCTAATAGACTGTGCAAATAAACAAATTACTGGTGTTAAGGGACTGGCCCACACGTGAATGGACCAAAGTAGTCCTTTGACGGGCGAGGGCACACGCGCAGAGTGAAATACGACCATGAATGGAAAAGAAAAAAAGAAAAAAAGATGGCGCCCAGGAGACCGTCCGTCACGGAACATTCCCGCAAATTTTGGCGTCATTATCGAGCTGGCAGATTAACGCGCGACATTTATGGTTTGTTCTCCTGGCATGACTGATGAAAATTGGCGAGGGGGATACAGAAAACAGCTGGATGAGATGAGAGCTGGCTGGATGTAATTGTAGCACTCAACTCGCAAAGATGTGTCAAGGCAAAATGTGTGAACATTGATTCACCAACTCAATCTATGATTGAAAGTTCTTGTCATTTATCTCATCTAGGATATTGTGTTTCTACCTACATCTTCTAAAACATAGATGCCAGTTCAAGCATGCATTGTCAAGGGGAAAGGGGTGCTTTAAGAAAAGAAAAGCAACGGGCGGGGAATAGGGAGGGATATGCCATGAGGAGTAGGGACCTAATTGCTCAAACGACATAATACTTTGTTGATGACAAATAATTGTTTGATGACATTTATGTTTGTAATCTATATTTGTGTGTGTGTGTGTGTGTGTGTGTGTGTGTGTGTGTGTGTGCGGGGTTTTTTATGCAGCGGTTTCAATTCAAATATAGGTTTTGTCTGTGGAGGGTTTCACTCTCAAATGTAAACTCCGATGAACAAAATAGCTCAATGCGACTTCAAATAAAAGCTTTAAACAATACGGTAGAATTGATAATGTGTATTGCAATTTCGATTTATCAGAAAGAAAATTCACAAGTGGAGATAATATTAACATGCTACAGCTACTTGTCATAAGTCGAGCTTGAATATAATTGACATATATAATTTCTGATAACAGCAAAAGCAATTGTGGAACTTGAATAAATTTATCAATTAAATTAATAAATTAATAATTAACGAAAAACATTTTACAATAATATTAGATGAAACGAAATAATGACTACAATAAAAGATAGCTATCTGCACGTGAAATTAAGGAGATAAAGGGATGAATACACGTCTGGTCAAATGAATAGATAAATAGATTTGCAAAGCTATGATTAATGATAATGATGAGGGTTTGCAGATGAAATATTAACAGCCTTTATAAACAGAACCCCATCCTATATTCCTTTATCCCGCTATAACAGTCCTGTAGCATGGAAATCGATGGGAGTTAAAGCATGCAAAACTACAGGGTTTTGGACATCATGCATCATCACAAAGATTTTCACCACGAAAAATTGGTGTCATTAATATTCATAGTCATCTTTGTGTCCAGATATCGCAATGAATTGTTTCATTTATATTTTTATTGACATTGATCGTGTACAGAAAGATTGACGAAATTTCAATTTCTTCGCTAAAGATTATTTCAAGACATTATTCTTGGCTGAATAACTTCGAAATAAGGATCATTCTGTAATCATTCTGGGCATAATTGCACTTGTACCAAAAACAAAACAAAACTAGAAATGTTAAGATTTTGTGTACAAACTGTATATGGCACATTTCGAGATGACATCATCAAGTCAATCATTTGTAATTCATACTGGCCGTTCAAGAAGTGTCCTGAGAAAATTAACAAAACTTCAGAATTTTATATAACTGCCTTGATTTTCATCCGATAATGATCAAATTTTTAACCGTTATGAATATAAAATTTTACTCTGTCTTATTAAGACGAACTTTTAACTGGTCCATAATTCCCCTAACACTCAGGTTTCTGAGAAATCCAATGATACAAAGGGGGACTACCTGCGGTTCTGGTACCAGGTTTTGATTTGAGTTTCATTGAGACCAAGTCGATCGGCGAGCATCCCTCTCTCTGCGACGCTCAAGTACTTCTGACAGCGAAACTTGCGTTCCATGGCCGCCAGCTGCGTCGGCGTGAATGTTGTGCGTCTCCGCCGGGGACGACGCGGTTTGATGGGGAGAGTGGCGGGTAGATGGGCCTCAGACGCGGACACGGTCCGGCAGCCGGGCGGGAAAACGCTCGCCTCCACGGCTTTCCCTGGCGCTGCCCGCTGCAGAGACGACGATGGGAAGACGCCACAGGTCGTGGAGTGTTGCTTGATGGCGGGCGTGGTTTGGGCGTAGTCCGCTCCTGACGGCGAAACGATCGGAGGGCAAAATATCTTGACCGCCAAATTGGCTGCCAATCCTAGAAAAAAAAACCCACAAAACAAAACATGGAGTTAACATTTTAATCAATACAGTATTTTATGGAAACGGCTGAACTCTCGTTAAAAGACAATCTAGACACGTTATACATTACTCAGCCATGTCAACTGAACAGCACCAGAATGTTATTTGGCTTACCTGACATAGCAACTACATTTGAAAATAATTTCAACTTCACGAATCAGGCCACAGGAATACATCGTATATACCACCTGGATATTCATCACTAAAATGAGTGGGGTAGAAACCTTTACAAGGTTAAAAAGGGTATTTCGCTAATAGGATCGACGCTATGTTTATTTTTGTCGCTATTAACGCCTCTGAAGTGTAAACTCAACGTCGTAACTCATTCAACAGCACAATGTTGCAGGTTCACATGCCTAAAAGTGCGAATTTATAACTCTCTCCATTGTGATGGACTGATCTTTTATTCGCATTTCAGTTTCTTTCTTCTTTTTTTTTCCATTAGGATCTGCATTGCATTTATTAGCATAAGTAAGACTATGATTACAAGACGCCCTAGAAAATATTCGAGTCTGTCAATGTGCTTCGTGCATTTTGTCTTTGCGACGTGAAAATAAAAACTCTCTCAAGTTCAATTAAGCTTAATTTGTTTTCTGTCTACATTTAGCAATATCAAAGATTAAGATTTTCGGTTCATCACTCAAAACCTTTTGATCTATCTGCATTGTGACGTATATTATCTGCTTCTTCTCATCATTGTATTTCCTATATAGATAGGCCTATTTCTTATTTTCTTCAGTGCTATCTTGATTTCTTTTTATATATTTCCATGTTACTATTCAATGGTTTACATATATATATATATATATATATATCACGTGTGTGTATTGTGTGTTTCTGAAGTGTTTGAATGCAAAAACAGAAAAAAATATCACATAGCATTTATAGACCTATATAATTTTCTTTACTTTTAAGCAAATTGAATCTCAAATTGATGAAAATGGATATATCTGTCTTTGCATTTAAACTTTTCATGATATATATTTCAAATTGAGACCATAATAATCTGCATTCTGCGGTATAATATCTCTCATTATTCTGCATAGCTCATGTAGGCCTATGTCCGATTGGTATAGGCCTTTCCATTTTAAAACAGCAAGATCGTCTTACTTTTCAAGTTCAAGTCCAAGTTAATCATTTCTCAATTTCCAACATAATCAATAGCACATACGCAATATGTAAATAACAGGAACACATGTCAACATACACAATCCAAAAAGCAATGTACATTATGATGAGAATTAAAGAAGTGAAACATTGAGTAATGAATAATTTTGGGGATGGAAATGGGAGATCCACTAAGACGCGAGGCTTGTATAGATTGTGGGTCCCATCAGTTATAATTATGATATACATGTACATTAAAAAAAAAACCGCGTTGTCACCAAATCCAGTATATTTCTTAATTGATCAAGTTATATTATATGTTCATGAATATAACAACGTTATTGTTTAGGAGAAAAAGATATAAGTATACAAAGTGTATAAAGACTGCAATAAATAGGATCAAAAAGACTGGTACATGTACATGAACTATGAGACACACCTACATTAAAGTGCGAACAAGACAACTAACAAGTATATACAAAAGCAGCAATACAAAGAAAATTGGGATGAGTGTTGAGAAAGGGAGAAGGAGAAAGAATGGGAGAGAGGAAGGACAGAATGATGCAATATCATTCAAATTCACGGAACAGAAAATGACTTAATGGTCGAAACAAATACTTATCATTTACGTGTCTATGGAGTTATTACTCACGATTGTGTTTCATTTATAAGACTGCAACAATACATGCCCTTCAGTTCACTTTTATATACAGCAAGTGACGGGGCATTTTCAATAAGATCACTCAGTGCTGATTGATTTTGAAGTTGAACATCTTTTTTGTTTTTGGTTTTGTTTTTGTTTGTTTTTTATACCGTTATTGGCAACTCGTTTTTGTACAAGCTGACTTTTATTAGAAAAACAGGAGGAAAATAAAAATTTTTAGGAAAAGCTTAGTTAAGATCGGATGACGATTAATTTGTAAATTCTGGAATTTAAATCATTAATCGTGTTCACAAATCTATACAATCACAATCACGATATGTTTGAATTGATTACATATATTTTCATACAAGTCAACTTCATCCATTCGATATGATCTTCTTCTTCGAATAAAAGTAAGATTAACAAACTGAGCAAGCACACCATTTCTTGAGGGGGAAAAGCAAGAATTGAAATGTTTCATATAAGAGGAGACAAACATCTTTACAATACAAATAAGAAAAAGTATTTGCGCTTGAACTTTCACTTCCCATGGCGACGCGTAGTGTCGAAGCAATCTCACATGCTAGACAAAGTATATGTATACTTCTTCCGTCATGAATGAACAAAGGTGGCCATATTCGTCATAAAGGCCAAAATGTTCTCATCTCTCCCATCGGATCAGTTTGTTTTTGTAAGGATTTTTGTTCCTTCTTTCTCTTCGATGAAGGGGAAACATCGATAAAGACTTGTACGTTTGTTAAGTCATATCATTTCAAGAAGTAGTTCCTTGTTTACAAATGAAAGAGGAAAATGGTTTCAGACATGGATTGTGCACGTGATTATTCATACAATATCTAATTTTGAAATGAACTTCGTAAAAAGAAAAAAAAATCACTTATCATGTGGGGCGCCTCCAACGAGCTGAAGAAACATGCCGTGTCTTCAGATGGATTATAGACACCGGATTAGACATAAATTCTACACGGACCACTTCCTTTGTTTCTAACTTTCAGAGTTAAATTGGTTATAGCTTATAATCAAATAAATCTCGCCACAGTTCCTCCATTTGTCGCTTCCATGATTTCCCTCTGTTTTCAATGGTGCATTATGGTTCCGAACTTACCCGTATCAAACTAATGATCCTGGTATATCTTGACTTTTAGGCGTCCAAATAGGCACACATTTAGAGCTCCGTGAAAAATGGCTGGCGAATGAAAGGGGGGATTGAGATGAATTGTGTGAAAACTATGCGTAGAAAATTTGATTAGAGGGGAAATAGAATGGTATGGAATACACTTTGACAGATTAATCCCTCAACACTGTTTGAATTTCTCACCGCCATTTCGCAAATCAGTCTCGATTATGTTTGTCTATTACGGGGCCCCGGTATCCGCGCAATAATTGAGCGTATCGGTGTCAGTACGATTGGCCGCCATGTCTGGCGACTGCGTGCCGCTTACCGCCGATACACGAATTAACGCGCCAAAATTGAATTAACTCGTTCGTAAGCGGGAAACGAAATTTGTGCACCATTACAAGAGAAACATTTGCGGACGTATAGTGAAAATAGCAATCTAAACCATTCAAACATGATGGAAACAGCTCGCTTTTTCAAAGATGCATCGTCTATTAGACGATGTGATTGAATAGGATCTCTAGAAAGCGAATGTAGTTTATTGTAGTTTTCGAAAGTGAGGTAAAAACGATACCAATCTGCAATATATTATATCGCTTGTTTATCATGTAAAATAATAAGTTTATTGAATTAGGATAGGGGCAACAGAGCAGATGTAAAGAAAAGTAATATATCTACTGGTTACCGAGCAAAAACTGTCGAGGATTTGAAACAAAACATACGGAACGAGGAACGTTCAGAGGTTCAGATATTGAGAATGAATTAGTTAACATAATGTCAAACAGTACCTTCTGCACTATCATAATCTTGGAGACGAGTTTTAAGAGTAATATATATGTTTATATATGTATATACATATATATATATATATATATATATATATACTGTTTAATTTATCTATGTTGCAAATGTCGCTAAATTATTATATTGTGTAATGTGTGGAAGTTATGAAATTGGTTGTGAGTATATTCGATATTCGCAGCATTGTTGTATCTTCGCTCGCTTTGGAAATTATATAATTCAAAGTGAGATAGCCTTCCGCTGTTGATTTAAATATCTTTTTTTTACAATAAAGACGAAGAAATGAATGAGGAATAAATGAAAAATATTCATATCAACATCAGCAAATATAGATGAATGCATAAGTAAATACAATGTAGATCAATAAATGAACAGACAAATAAAATTATAGGCCTACTTCACTTCATAACCACATGCAGATCTAGAAATGACCCTCTGAAAAATAACAAAGCTGTTAAGGATAATTGAGTATGAAACACATATAATGATAATAGCAGACACGGAAATTGAACAATCAAAGAGAGTTTCCCCATTTCATAATTTGTCATGAAAAGATTAAAAAAATCATTGATCTACCTACTTTGGAAGCCTATCTAACATGCCTATAACAACCTGCTTTGCTATCCCTTAGCTTTGCCTTTTCCCCCCATGCAAGATGTTGCCGTTTTTGGACTTTTTTTTAGCTGCAACAATGTTTCAATCATCTCTTGGACACGCAATACACTCAGCATGATAAATCGCTCATTACGCTGCAGATCTACATGGAAGTGGTATAAAAGGCGACATAGATCCGTACAACATGAAGTATTACTCTCTCATCGTCTGGTACAAAGTGGCTGCACCACAAACCAACATCTCTTTTGGCTTTTCTTTTTTAACAACGAAGATTGTGGATGAAATTTTGCGACCCCCTGGTAGAGACGCAAAACATGACGTCATAATATATTTTACAGAACCTTTTGCCCTTCTATGACGAGTACACAGATGTATTACTTTCAACCACGAACAAAGCAGCAATTTATCTTATTTATCTCCTTAGTTGGACAATTACTGGTCAATCAGTTGCAATTTTCCTGAGGTCAAAGGTATCTCTTCCCACCATGTCTTGGTGCAGTTCTTTTTCCCCTCTCTTTTGTTATTGTAGATTTGTGGTTTGTTTGGGTTTTTGTTTTTGTTTTTTTAGAGATATGCCATATCAAATTGGCTGCAGCGAAAAGGAGGAAATAACAAAGCTAAAGAAAGTAATAAAAGCAACAAAGGTATACAAAGAAAAGATGGTGGTATTAGCAACTAATGGTAGTGCCTCTCTCATTTTCAAAACAGCGGGGAAAGATGGTCTGCTCCGTCATGTTCAATATAGCTTTTGGAAATCACGAGAAAGCGTTGTAAGATAAACGTGAAGTATTTAGTTCAGCCTCACGCTTATTAATTCACAGCGAGAGACGAAATCATGTTCCACATGAGTCTATATACGTAACTACGTTTTTGACACGAAATCCGTTTGGATAACCGTGCACTTTCTCTCTTTTTTTTCTCTTTAATGTATGGTGATCGATGGATTGCTGCATGCATGTTTTCAAGAAGAAGATAATTCACATCAGTTTAATTCAGTTATACTTTATTTCTATCCAATAAAAGGTAATATCACAAAGTATACGTTAGATAAATTATATCGTTTAACCTTGAATTCATAAGAAGTAGGCCTACAATATTATCAGGTATACGTAAGGTCACATGCAATGCAAGGCCACACCACGGTATAAGACCACACCCAAAAACGCATACCCACGTGGTGATCTTCAGCCTTTACACAGTGTCCAATGCAAACGTCGATATTGTAACAATTTAACCTTGATACTCAATAAGATTTTAAAAAAAAAACCTAGACATTCGCATTTTTTTTACAGAAGAGTATGTCAGTCTCCTTTAAAATTGCTTTACCAGTGTGTACCAATATATACCTGCGTTATTGACTTCATCATTAACCAATGTGCCGATATTAGAGTGTAGATAATAGATTGCAATTCTTTCCAGTGGCCTTACTGAAACGCATCTAAAAATGTTTGTTTGCATTTTGTGCAGTGCGCTTGGTAAAAGGCCTGGATATACAAAATGATCTGCGCGAAGCTTATGATAGGGACAACAATAGTCGTACTCGTGAATGCATCAATAATCTAATCAAATTTAAAGAAGCCATGGAAGCTTACTCTTCATGATTACATTATCTTTCTTTATACAAGATTGATAGGGAGATTATTTGAACTGGCAAGCTTTCAGCATAGAATCATTTCAAAAAAATTTATAGATATTTCTTCTTTAACCCTTTACCAAAGATTCGAGCTGACCATTTATGACACGTGCTACTTTGTTTACAAATAGGCCGTTTATACAATCTTCAGATTAAATCGACTGGAAAAAAAAAAGACAGATATATTGCGAATATTTCTGACATTGCAAAATCAAGTAGGTGTTTTTGTAAATAATTGAACAACCACTTCCCTTCAATGTTATCATCGGGAAGATGTTGCAACGTTGCAATTTTAATGATGGGAAGAGTTTGATTAATTATTCTTTTTGACTAAAAGATATAGGGCCTAAAGGATATGGGTATATATCGAAGTGGTGCAGATTCGTATGCGGTTTGATGTGACGCTTGTGTGATATGGACGTCATCACATGGTTCTCATCCGATACAATTGTAGACCTATAATCAGTGTTAACACACACACGCGCGCGCGCACACACACACACACACACACACACACACACACACACACACACACAAACTCTGTTTCGTGAAATCTGGGAATAAAATAACTTTTCTTTTTTTAAGATGGACAAGTTCACCTTCATAGACATGTGGATTGAATGAATGCAGCAATAAAAATAGAACGTATCAGTGAACTTTTGAGGGAAATCGGACAATCCTTTCAAAAGTTAGGATTTTTGAAGTTTCTGCTCAGTCACTGCTGGATGAGAAGACTACACAGATTGTGATGTCACATGTGTAGAACAGTACAAAGAAAATATAAACAAAGTTCAACATATTTTCACTTTTCTCGCACAATAAAAGAACACTCGACTTGCCTCTTTCAAAAGGCACGGGGAATCAAGTCGATGAAAAGAAATGTGCACTTTTTTCAATATCACTGTATTAATTGTATTAATTAAGCAAGTATTATAGTAACTCTCCCTGCAAACAGAACGTTTCTTCTAATCTACAACAACCGAGGGACCTCACGGTCATTTACTCCTATTCTGGTCATTTCATGGATACCCAACTAATGTTCCTCCAATGATTGGTCGTTTTTGGTATACGACAATTAATCCTTCGCGTAGAACTTCACTCGACAGGTCACACATCACGATCCAGGACAATAGTTGGGAACACCGTGTCTACCCGGCCTTGTCCACTTTATTGCTGTAATTCCCTATTAGGACCAGACCCCACCCATCCCCTCACACTATACACCCACTGATCCACGTCTTGTACAAGCTGGGAGGTTTCCCGTCCACCCCCATAGGGTACAAGGTTTACACCTTTACACAGAATGGACCCGCCCGGTCACCATGATGTATACATAAAAAAATATACTAAAGTAAGTTGGGATACTGTCATAAGACACGAGGAACATAATTTAAAGGACAAGTCCACCTTCATATACATGTGGATTGAGTGAATGCAGCAATATTAGTAGAACACATCAGTGAAAGTTTGGGGAAAATCGGACAATCCGTTCAAAAGTTATGAATTTTTAAAGTATCTGCGTAGTCACTGCTGGATGAGAAGACCACTACAGTGTATGATGTCATATGCGTACAACCATATAAAGAAAGTAAAAAGAGAATTTCACAAAACTTTACTTTTTGAATAAAGTGCACATTTCTTCGACTTGTTACTGACTGTATTATGTTAAGGGTAATATTATTCCCCCTGCCTTCTGAAAGAGAAAAGTCGTGTTCTTTTGTTATGCGAGAAAAGTGAAAATATGTTGAATTTTCTTTATTCTTTCTTTATATTGTTGTACTCATGTGACATCACAAGCTATATTAGTCTTCTCATCCAGCCTTGAGTGAGCAGAAACTTCAAAAATTCATAACTTTTGAAGGGATTGTCCGATTTTCCCCAAACTTTCACTGATGTGTTCTACTAATATTGCTGCATTCACTCAACCCACATGTCTATGAAGGTGAACTTGTCCATCTTCATATTTAGGAACTAATCAGCTGTAGCTGATGAGGATGAATTCCTCTACAAAATGCATTCTATATTCGAATCATGGATCATTATGGTGGTTTTTTTTTTTTTTTTTTTTTGGTCTTTTCTATATCTCTTTCATCGAACCTTTTTACCCAAGAAGGGTCTACACTATACAAGCTTTGTCTTTTAATGGGTCCCTCCGTTTTTTCACACAGTGCATATTGACAATTATTTCACTTTCGTTACTTAAGCAACCATTGCAATGTATCCCTACTGTAAGTTTGCAATTATTGCTTTCTCTGTACAAATTCACATGCAATATTTCTGTCACTGAAGAAAGAGAGATTTATGTTTATGTATTATTTTACTGTGGAAAAACGAAATAAATTTGAACTTAAACTTGAACTTAGTTTATCTGTTTGTTTGTCTGTTTGGTTATCGGGGAGGAATATCGTTGTTTGCAAGAATCTAGCAATGGCGATATCTAACATCGTCGAGTGGGAAAGGGTTGTATAGTTGCCACACAAAATACCCACAAACATAACTTTTGACATCTTTTGTGGACAAACAAACTTGTGAATTATAAATAGATGAAATCAATCAGCTATATTGTACATTGTAAACACAGGGAACCATGATTATTGCATAACTTTGTTTTTGACGTCATTCCCGAGTCGGACCAAACTTCTCCCATTCTCGTCGTCTGATTTGACTCTCGTTACCATGGTTACTCGTATCAAATTGAATATTGCACTTCATTGGACCTCTCAGAGGAGTTAGGGCCGAGAAAATAAAACACGTATAATTATTTCAGAGACGGCTAACACAAGCTGAAGTACTTGCACACCAAACATGAAATATACTCGATTTGTAGATGAATTTTAGAGGTAAACCATTTAATGCCGAGGGACCTGTAAAGCTATATAGATTATACCGGGGCATCGAACATGTTGGTAGTCGCAAGACGCCGCGCCGCTCCCATTCATTCATTCATTCATTCATTCATTCATTCATTCATTCATTCATTCGTCCTGTTCATTCATATATTTTTTCTATCTTCAACAGAATTTCTAAATACTTTTTTTTCTCACGTCACATAAAGCAGAAGCACATATTATATATTGTCAACATCACAAAATATGATAAATGACATTTATGGATGATAGGGTGAAAAAGAAAAGACCCTACCTGCTATGTAGGACAAGGTGTTATTGGCGTGAGCACAAAATGAATGCCAATATGACTTTTCTTTTAATGCAAAACCTTTACTCGTTGTCCTGGTTTAAACAACACCAAGATCCTAAATTTATCAAGCATTAATTAAGTTATTTCAAGGTGCACACAACCATGCAAAATCCAAGAAGCAACAACTCTTAATCTTCCTCCAATGAATAACAAGTTTACACGCAAGGTAGAAGCTTTTTGGACAAAGTACGTATACAGACTTGGTCAGGGATATACATCCTATAGTAAGATTCGAAATCTGGGCCTATTTCCACACTATATATCCAGTTCGAGATAAAGTTAGCTCAGCGTACCGATCTATGTAAATCTTCGATTGTAACTGGTTGAATTTGGTCATTGCTCTGTGTCCTTATCGAAGAATTCGTCATGGATTCTATCTGTTTTTTAAATTTAAAAACAGTTGAGGGAGGGATGCCGTTAGCAAAGTTGAATTAACCGAAGGTCCCATTTTCAAAGTTATACATGTAACAAAGGCAATATAGTAAAACGCGTCTAATTATATATAGGCACTGTTATAGACATGGAAATTCTCACTCAAACATGAATCCATAAAGAGCTATTTATAGGCTAAAAATTGACAGAACAGAGAAATGCCACGATAAAAAAAAATTACTTGGCTTAGAGTATTTCAGGCACATAATTGCGGATAGGTTTTTGAGGAGATATCTTTAATATCAGTGACTGGACCCAATTTGTCTAACCGATTGTACTATAACTACGTAGGTCCTCATTAACATTTCTTCAATTAACTCAGGCTGTGAAAATGTTTGAAGTTCCAGAAAGATCAAAATAAATGCCATCATGGCATTCCTTAAATTTTAGGCCTACCTGAAACTTGCAAGATGTATGAAGACGTTTACCCCTTTGAATGGTTATATTCAAACGTAACATTATCTTCTCGTGGATCATGTCGCCGCCAGGATGGGTTGAATGGATTTTTTTGTTTTACAGTCAACAGAGGTGGTGTATTATGTCATTACCGTGTGCAATCATTAATTTTCATTGGATGAGTATCGTTAAATTTTATTGCTTGGAGTATCAGTTTCTTTTAAGAAAAAAGAGAGAAACAACAGCAACAATAGCATCAAAACAAAAACAATCTCATCACGCCGGAAATGAACACACTGGGTTACAGCTTTTGTAAAGTGGTTGTAACGCCTTATTTGCAAGCAATCCAATATGCTCGCTTTTAGAAATCGTTTATCATCACAATATCCTGTAACACAATCAATAGCGTTCGATGGCATGCATTTATAACAGGAAATTGCTGCGTTTTCTGGAAGACTGCCATATTATCTTGCCGGTCATTAAACCCGGTTTTGCCGCAAATTTAACAGGTAGTTCTTGCAAATGGACATTGAGGATGATGATATTTAGGCCTTCATCTGGGATAAAGTTTCAAAATGAATACATATAGTAAGTTGAAATTATCATTTCTTATAGGTGAAGAATGTCCTTGTCTGATGATGAGACTAAAAAGAGACACCTTATTGCAAGAATTGATTGTCGAGTAGCATGTTGTCCTCATACAATATACACACAAAGAATTGTGGCATCAGAAAACAACCAAACAAAACAAAAACAAAAACAAAACCTCAAAGCTAACACCTATCCTATTATAAAGGTATACACTGAACATATTACATGCTAAATCATTGATGTCAAATTCATATGACTGTCAGATTTTCATACCTGGGTACAGAAAAAGGATTTCGCTTTTACACTGGCAGCTTCAATAGCCCCTAAACACTACAAAGATGTGAATCTTGGAAAATTCCTACCACATTTTTCACTCTGGTCTGTAGGTGTTGAATTGCAGCTTCTGGTAAGACACTCAACAGAAGCTGTTAACAAGACATGGATAAAAAAAAGTAATAAATCTAAATTGAACTGAATTGAATTGAATTGAATTGAATGTATCATAGTCAGAATTAAATTCAAATGCTTGAATCTGTACCGTCCAAAGACCTTCACATATTAACAAAAAAGAACCAAAAGAAAAGAAAAGAAGAGCATACATTGGTGAGAAATCGTCGTGATTACCTGCCGGAGTGTGGTATCCAGCGGACGTCTTCAGCCAAGAGAGACCCGCAGGTATCGGACCGACGTGAGCATGCCCGCCCGTCAGTCCCGGGAAGCTTTCACTCAGGATGTCGCAGATGAGGAAAGACTTACGTTTGACCTCCATCATCCGTCCTTATCCTGCTTTTTTTTCCTCTCTTTTATTTTACAGCAGCAGGGATTCTGTTTTTGGGGAAGTCTTCTCCTTTAGATCATTCAGTCAGCCCTTTTGACTGATCAAAACTGTTGATTTCTTCTGTTTATTTCAAATTGTGCGTTTGCTAGCCATTGCAAACCTCAAAGAAACGCTATATTTGTGATTAGAGATGAGAATGGAAGTATTGTAAAGAGACAAGTTAAAAAAAAGGATGACAACTGCAGGTATACAAAGACGGATTAAGTGGCGTTTTGATAAAATTTAGAGGCACCAATCAGACGTAGAAGCACAACATGTGACTGAGTATGCGGAGTCCATTCGCCTTCGGGAGTATACTCCGGACAACTGTATTAGGAAGGTTTGCACGTGATGCAGACTTGGGCGACTGTAAGCCAATGGTCTCATTTGATCCGAAAGGAGACAGGCCTTGCAGAGGTGTTGAAAGTCCAGAACACGTCCTCTTCTTGCGCCGATAATCGCCCAACTTTTGATCGATAATGCTCGCCCCGTTCTCTCCGACTTTCTTGAACAAGCGAGGGGAATTTTCATGCAACCTTGACTGATGTGGTTACCACGGCAACGGTGATCGGATACCACGTGATGCCTTGCTTATGTCGCTCATCAGCCGCATCAAAAATTTCCTTGGCCGATTCTTGCTCCAAGAAGTCGAGATTGGAGTCTGTGATGTCTCATCACGCTTCGTCCAGATAGAGACCCAAAAATCACTTTCTAAATGGCCATCAATACGAGCTTCGTAGCGGCACCTTTAATCTCTGTCATTAGATCTTATCATCAAAATGATAATAAATAAGGGTGGTCAATACGGGCTTTGTTTGTTTAATCTTTGATTCAGTTCACGACAAATTTGCAAAGTTCCCTTTCCGACGCTTTGAGGAGTGACGATATCGAATCTGCCTCCTCTCCACTAACTGACGAGTCATAATGTTTGTTTGTACTCCTGTTCTCGTTGGTGTATAGACGTCGAGATTTTCGGCACAGATTTGACGCCGAATGTTGAATGTTGCCGCTTTTTTTCCCTTCTTTTCTGGGCACCGCGAATCACTCCCAGTCCCTCCCAGGCGGCGTGTGTCGTTCCTGGTATCACCTAGATGGGCAATTTGTCAGGATTTACGGGGCAAGAAGTCAAGAAGTTTAGCATGAAGGTCACCCTGACACTTAACCGAGCTCGCAGCGAGATTCCTCTCCAATGGAATGAGAGCTATCGCCCGTCAAAGCCCATACATTTTTTTTTTTGAAAGAGATCTCTCTAAACCACCCATTAACATTAGTTGATATTGTTTCGATGATTTTGAAAATTGACACACGAAAGCAGAGCTGTAATATTGTAAGATACGTAGGCTCTCCTTTGTTTATTGTTACAATACTTGTATTGATGAAACTCTATTGTGACAATTTCAACATTTCGTTTCATTTAAAAATGTCGAAACTTTGTTTTCATCACACAGCAGTGAATCGCTCGAAAGCTGTGTGACATCCTACAGGACTGACAAATAAACTATAATTTCCGGAAAACCGGTTGCCAGGACAATCGCATTGTTAGGATTGGTTGAGAGAATTTTCATTAGTACAAAAAACAAACAAACAAACAAACAAAGAGATTGGACCAGGAAAGAAGTAATTGAATAGCAAGATTGGAATTAAATTGACTTCAGGTTCGTAAGTAAACTGGTATATCCTTTACTAGTATGTCACTCTTTACTTAGTTGTTTGCCAAAATTTGTTTCATAATATACTCATGTGTGTGTGTGTACCCATTATGACTTGTGTCTGTGTGTGCGTGAGTGTATGTGTGTGAATATGTGTTACTCTTATAATGACGTCATCCATCTTGACTCTCCTATGCCACGCCTCATCCGCTCCTCCCTGGTTTAGAAGTTGTTATATCCCTGGGTCATTTTCATCATCAGCTATCACACACACATCAGTCCCTATGAGGTGCATCGGCCCAGTACTAGTTAACACATTTTACACACACACACACACACACACACACACACACACACACACACACACACACACACACACACACACACACACACATTCACTCACGTTACTTACTCACTCACTCACTCACCCACACCAAGCAAGATGTTTAGCCTCCGCGCTGGATGCGAATCCGTACCTCCACCAGATAAACACCAGGGGTGGCGACTTTCCGACTGCCTCCATCGATCTTCGGCCGAGGAGAGCCGCGAATTTACGATCGCCGGAGTCTCGCCTCTTGGGACACTCCTTGATCTCACACCCCTCTGTGACAGCTTGATATTTGTCTCGCATTTTTTGACACATGAGCTCGGAGGGCAAATTAATGAAAACTCCCTCCTGAAAGAGACGATTCTTCGCCCAAGTTCTCGTTCATTCAGCTCCATGGGAAGAGGCATGAGACACGCGGAGTGCTTTCTTGCAGTGCGGTGATAATTTGTTGACGGAGCGATCCCAAACCGCCTGCTCCGATTGTCACATCCCTCTCTCTAATGACACTGACTGAAGACATGAAAACGTTGACGTGGTCCGATGATGTTCGTCATGATGAATACATCGATGAGCGCGGAAACAAGTAAACGGTAGTCGTCACAAATTGCAAGAATTGGTTGATTCCTGACTTGATTTCCGAGCTGATAAATAGACATATAGTTCAATTCAATTCAATTCAATTTTTATTTCATTCTTCGACGAAAACATAAACATTTCACTTTCTTTGAGGACAGAGAATAAGGTTTCATAATAAAACAAAGCAAACTGAGAAGAGTATACAATAATACATACATACAATACAATGCAATAGACAGATAGATCGGTAGACAAATAGACAGAAAGATAGAAAAACATATAAATGCATGAATTGATAGATAAACGAATGAATAAAATGAATAGATGAATAGATAAATGCATCAATTAAATCAATAACAGTAAAAGTAAAATGTATGCCTATTGTTATTTCTTTTATTGTTCCATATTTCACATTTTAACAAATGAATAAATCATAAACATAACAATACTAAAGCATAGATGAATTGTCAAGCATTTAAGACGATTTAACATGTGAAATATGAGGAATCTATACATAGAAGCATTGCTTGTAGGGTGATTATTGATTACAGAGTCAAAGACTTGTAAGAACTAATGGTACTCGATATGCTTGTATTATGTACAAACCATTGGAAAAGATATGAGATGATGACATAATAACCACCTAATTGAGCTCGGATGATACAAATGCCGTTGTCCGTGTGACAAAAAATCTCACTATTTCATAAAACTAAAGGTCGTATATCCCTTTTACAAACGTCACGAATTCTGGCAGGTTGAAAAATAATGTATGTCTCGAAACAGAGTATGAAATCTTACGATAATACACCTCATAGTTTTAAAAAAAAGAAAGAAATGAATAACTAACTTTGTGCCACTCGAAAATTATTATGCTCCCCTTTTCTATCGAGAAAAAAAAAAGTTTTGGAAACTTTTCGGGGTCCGTGTCCGAATGAATTTCTTGGAAATCTTAAATATTCCCCCCCCCCCCCCCCCCCCCGCTCCGCCATCATAAAGAAGTTTGCAATTTTCATATTCTGAGGCAAGGTCTTAATGACCAGGCTCTACAAAATACCAGCTTATAAAAGAAATTACATTTGCAGGGTTGCAACATGGACCTCCAACGGTTGTAGGTCCATGGTTGCAAAAGGGACACACAAACTTTAAAACACAATGCCAATTGAGAATAATTCTAAATACTATAATATTAATAGTACATAGCGACTTGACATTCCAGTGTTTCTGCTTTTTATGAGGAATTTGTTTGTAGTAAATTGTGGACTTGGTTAATCGATTAATTCAGTTTAGTTTACTTATTCGGTGTTCTTTTGGACGTGATTGCAATTTCAGAAAAATTATTTATTCGACTGTTTTGTTAACGATGGTGAAGAGATAGAGGCAGGGATTGTGGATGGATGTATAGATGGATGGATATAATAGATTGGATATACAGATAGGAACAAAAAAAATAAATTGAAATGTCTTTCGGGAAATATTTCGACAAGAGTGATTTCTTTTTGGTAAAATCAAAGGCATGTAAATTTCAAAATGATGCATTGTGATCGAGCATGATGTAACGATGCGTCTTACTTTTTGTGCGGAGAAGAAAAAAAAAAAAGACCAACAACCTACATACCAAGTTGGGTGAGTGACTTCAAAGGAAAATGATATTCTTCGCTAATACGCACACCGTAAATGTCCACCGTCGATCATAAACAAAAAGCATGACGGTGATTTATGGATCATAACAACTAAAATGCACAGAAAATGGATATATTGTCCCCAAAAATGAGAGCTTATACAGCTCGAGTGCGTGAGGAAATCTGGAAAAGCTGTCGGCCCTTTACAGGTCTTCGGTTGGGGTATGTTGATTACTCGGGAGGGGTGAAGGGTCAGATCTAAATAGTTCTATAAATCTTTCTCGCCTGTCTCGTGAAATATCGAGGTGAGAAAAAGGGGATATGAGTCACGAGTGAGATGACTAACTGAACATCATGATCATCCCGAAGTATACAGCTCCATCCGAGCGGAGTGAAAGTGTGTGCTAAAAACCACGGAAGATTTATTCTCACTGGTGTCGCGATGACAGAATCGAGGTGACATAGGGTACCACGGTGTAGTGGTTTGTACATTTTACCCCTATAGAGATAATGGTTCCGGAGGTTCAAATCATTGTCAGCATCAGAGAAGTACCCGATGATTGAAAAGAAGTACGTGCTCCTCGAAGATTAGCGCTATTGAAGCAATGGAAAAACATGGGACTAATATGATCGGAACTAAATTAAACATTGGCAAGCAAGTATGTGGGGAGGATCGGCAAAACTGAGCAGTTCTACCTCTTATTCAAAAGAGCTATACATGTCTTTGCTTATGTTATACCAAACACCAAAGTATACACATGTGCGAGTAAATTCAATTACTGAAAATACAACGACGCCCTGAATCACATTGTGTACTCACTGTGTTATAAGCAGATCCACAAACTTCATTTTGGATAATCAAGTTTGCTTCAAAATACTCTCTACAGCATTTGCTATCGATTAAACACGCGTATGAGCATGGATGTTGTTATCTGTGCCATTTTGTCTAATGTATTTGCTTATACTTGAATACTGCAGCAAGGAAAGAAAGTAGTGCATTCAAAAGATTTCCTCTAAGATTATGAAACAGTAATATCATTTCAAACGTTCTGATTTCGTTCTTAATATAATGCAAACAAGACGGAAGGGCGCTTTTGATCACTTCCTAAAGTACTTCCTAGTAGAACTTCGGAACTATGGTGATGATGGTGATGATGATATTGATGATGATGACGATAATGATAAAATATATAGAACATAAAAAGACGTAAACGTGGCAATCCTTTGTTTGTTGCCTGTTGTTGGTGTTTTTCGTTTCGTGATTATTAATCAAGTACTATTATCACTATTGTAATTGTCAGTCTGTGGAAATATACAGATTATATCTTTTGAAGTACTACGTTTTGTTTGTTCGCATTCCCCCTTGAAATGTCAATTTCTGTCATGCCTATTGTGACGGCGTTTACACTGGTAAAGATGATGTTGATGAGAGGGAAGATGGCCATAGTGATAATAATGACGATCACTGTATTGTGGATGACGTTGTTTTTGGTTTCTTTGCTGTGCATGATGGCAGTGATGATGATGGTTGCGGAATTGACATTTACCAGGGCAACGTTTGTGACGGGACGCAATTGAAAATCTCCGTATACTAGTAGTTGCAATGGTGATAATGACCCTGATTGTTTTCATTTACGATGCTATGAGAGTGCGCGATAACGGTGGTTTCCATGGAGATAACAACTAGGCGCCGATATGTTTGTTACGGCACATTCTGGTAAATTGCACATTTTGGTAACTTTCTGCTCCTCCACAATCATCACAAAAACAAATTGTAAGTGCAGTTGTTTTTTTTTTGTCCCCACCGAATTAGTTCGGCAGCCTAAAGGCCGTGTCACACCTGTCCGGGCAAACTACGCGGGCTTGTTGCGAGTAAGGTTTTTTAGCACGCAGGAAAATTTTCTGCGGGCTGACAAGAATGTTTACGAGTTTCGCATTTGTGTCTCATTTGCTAGACGCGTGCTACTTACCTTCTACTTGCGTGTATTCCGTTTGACCTGCGTGAGAACTTTGAAACCGTTTTCTGTTACGAGCGACTTACGGGTACTGGGAAGTACCTGCGTTGGAGTTGTCTGCAAGGTGCTGCCGGTAAGGGTCTCCTACTGGTGTTCTGCGTGTACTCCCGCAACTCACTCGGAACATATTTTGAACATGCTCAAGGCCTTGTCATACCGTATCTGGGGAAGTTTGACTTGCGAGGAAGCAAATTTGCTACCCGGAGCTCTCCGCAGTTGGTCCGCACCTGACAGTACCTAGCGCGTATCTCGCCTGTATTTGCCCGGAGTTTACAGCATGACCAAAACTTTTTCCGGGTGAGTCGTGGGACTTGCCCGCAGAGGTACTCGCAGAACGCCAGTAGGAGGCCCTTAGCGGCAGCACCTCGCAAGCAACTCCCACGCATGTATTTCGCAGACCCCGTATGCGGCCAAATTAATGACATTCTATGGTACTTCTGCCATTCCTTCAGAGGAATTCCTTCACTGAGTTGTCAGACCCACGCACCTGACACGCAGGTCACACAGCATACCCGCACGAAAAGCAATCGCAATAGCTTACTCGAGCCTTCAGCTCGCGTGAGCTAAATAGGTGTCTTGCCTGTCTTTGCTGCAGGACCATATCACCTTAACTCCTTGACCGTATTATTTCAAGTTTCAAGCCCATCCATGGGTTTTTAGTTCAGTTACCAAAATGTGCAGATTGTCCAAAATGTGCAGGCAAATTTTAACTGCACATTTTGGTAACAGTTGATCCCGTCAGGTATAGTTGCACTATCGGCACATTTTGGTAAATTACCAAAATGTGCAGGTACCAAAATGTGCCGTGACATAGTGACGGCACATTTTGGTAACTTGCACATTTTGGTAATTTACCAAAATGTGCCGATTTACCAAAATGTGCCGTAACATAATATGTTTTATGTTCAGGAAGTTTTCACTGCTGTGCGTCGATTTGGCTCAGTACGTGTATTGTCTGCAGGTACAAAGGACCCAGGCTCGATCCCGGGTTCTATTTCCGAGTCCAACTGTGTAATGTTGTGTGTAATCAATACCGTCTCCTCTTGAAAGACAAAAAAACTCTGTCCCTGTGGCGGATAGGACATAAGATGGAGGTTCCGAGAGCGAGAGAGCTCCAACTCACATACACGAAAAAATTGCAGAACAGGAATGCATATACTGTAACCCGTTGAAATGGTCCCGCCTAACATCTTTGCAGCTGGACCCCATTGAAGACCAACTAGTGCAGATGAATAATTCTTTGCTATCCAACCATCTTCTTGTCTGATGGAAAAATAAAACAAACAAACCGCTAACATTTAACATCACCATCATTACCATATTTGTCGTCTTCAGTTCATCGTCATCAATGTCGCCACCTCCATCATCACCATCATCACCACCACCATCACCATCATCATGAATATCATCATTATCATCACCAGTGGATTGGTTCTTTCACAGTCTTATCTCAAGCAGCTATAATATAGCATGAAAGCACTTACTCAGAGTCCCTATATAATGCGAGGGACTGCACTCCCCTGCAGGCCCCTGGGAGCAACTTTTTCCACAAGGGTGCTGAACCCCTGACCCACCCTGGTTGCCGGACCATATTAGCAGCGTTTTAGTATATTGGGGGGGGGGGGGGGGGGGGGCAGGGGAGGTGAAGGGAGGGGATGGGGACATCGAAACGAGGGTGAGAAAGCCATCTAGGTGTCTACCACACAAGGAAACTTTTGCACTCTTATTGAAATTGAACACACTTTATGTGGTAAATTTTGAAATTCTTCAATCAAAGAAAAAAAAAGTGAATACTCGTGGACTATGTTCATGGATGAATTGCTGAACGCCCCACCTCTTGATTCTTGTGTGTGTCTTCACTTTGTATAAGTCCATGGAAGGGGACCTACGGGGGAGGGTGTGGGAGGGGGTGTCCCCCTCCCACACTGGAGAGATTTTGAATTTTCATTCCTGAAATTCAGCGATCTGGTGCACACTTTTGGTGAAATTTCTTAAAAAGTATTTTAAAAAATATTCACAGAAATGTGAATGACCATTAAATCGGGTTACAATCAACTCTTGTTCCGTGTGCGCGTCATCACTGTGAGGGGTATCCCCTCCCACCCTGGAGAGATTCTGAATTTTCATATCTGAAATTCAGGGATCTGACGCACACTTTTGGTGAATATTTTTAAAAAGTATGAAAATAAAATATTCACAGAAATGTGAATGACCAATAAATTGGGTTACAATCAACTCTTGTTCCATGTGCGTCATCACTGTGAAATAACTGTATGGAAGTTGATGAGGCGGGGATGGGAGGTGGCTACCATGCGACGGAGCTTTTGCATTTGTAGAATTTAATTACAACGATATGATGCACAATCATGGTATGGACTATCCCCATATATGTATCAGAGAATCGTTTGTTGGTCTTTGCTTTGTACTGTATAAGTCTATGGAAGGGGACATAAGGGGGAGGGTGTGGGAGGGGGTATCCCCCTCCCACACAAGGGAGATTTTGGATATTTAGACCTGAAATTCAGTGATTTGGTGCACACTTTTGAAATTAAAAAAAAAAAGTATGAAAGATAAATATTCACAGAAATGTGAATGACCATTAAATCGGGGTATAATCAGCTCTTGTTCTAGGTATGCATCATCACTGTGTGATAAATGTAAGGAAGTTGAGAAGGCGGGGTTGGGAGGGGGTAGCCCCCTCCCAAACGACGGAGCTTTTGCATTTTTAGAATTGGAATATACATTGTACAATGTTTAATGATCTGATGCAAAATCTTGGTGGAATATCCTGGAGTTTGTATTAGACAAGTGTATTAAGACATCTATGGAGGGAGACCAAGCGGGGGAAGGATGTGGGAGGATGTATCCCCTTCCTACAAGAGAGAACTTTTGCATCTTTTTGACTGTGATTCAAAGATGTGGAATTTCTGGCGCATATTTTTGATTTAATATGTAATGTAATGTAGCTATAATCAATGCAAGGGGTGGAGGCTAATACAGCAAGGTGGAGGATTTTAGAAGGGGTCGTCCCCCATCCCCTAACCCCTCCCATTCGAGAGAGCCTTTGTATTTTAAGGATTGAAATGAAAATATTTTGTCTCTACACAACAGTCATTTATGATAGAGTATTTGAAAAACTGTCAAACAAAGAAGCATAAGCCCACTAAATGTAGCAGGGGAATAAGGGTAAACTGAAAGAGAATATCCCCTTCCCACATTTTAGAACTTTGGGATTTGTTTAAATTGAAGTGACAGATCTGGGGGGCACTTTTTGATGAAATATTCAAAAAGTGTCGATCTCAAAAGTCTACTAAGTGGATGGAAGTTGGCCTATAAAGGGGGGGGGGGAGGGGGTATCCCTCCCAGGGTCATTTTCCATTTTCAGAATTGAAATTAAACGATCTTGTGCACTTTTGGTGAAATATCTGGACAGTTTCTATTTTTTTTTTTAAATTAAAAATTCCACATCGTGGGAATTTTTTTTTTTTGGGGGGGGGGGGATTGGGAGGGTGGGGGCAAAGCTTTGCATAGCTCCCACCCAATATTTTTATTCCAGGATTAATGCTATTTGGTATGAGGAAACTGTGTTATTTTTAGAATCCAATTGACATTGTCTCGCAAACACATTTTTTTGGTGGAAGTAGGGAAATAATCAATCCAAGAAGTGTACTACTACTACGTCTATGGAACGTATGGAGGGGAACTAAGCAGGGAAATGGTTAGGGCCTAAATGAAAGGAGGATATCATATTCCCACACGAGAAAAATTTATCTTGCATTTTTTGAACAGAAATGAGAGATCTTTTGATGAAAGAAATCATTCGGAGATATGCCAATCTTATGGGAAAGGACCAAAGGGGGAGGATGTGGAAGGGGTATAAACCCATTTTTTAGAATTGAACTGCAACAATGCCGTGCACAGTTTCGGTAAAATATTTGGACAGTTTTCCATCACAAAAAACAAGAAAATCTCCGACATCCCGAAAATCATTATTGGAGGGGGGTAATATCATGGCAACTACCCCGCACCCTTGCATACGAGGGAGCTTTTGCATTACTCTAGAATAGAAAGGAAAATATCGTGAGAGGGGGTATTTCGCTCCAATACAAGGGAGATTTCGCATTTCAGAATTGACAGGTGCACACGTTGTATGAAGATTGGGACAGTGTCGAATAAAAAAAAAAATCCACATCTTGGAAATTACTGGGGGGGGGGGGGGGTCAACATGATATGCTGCCCCCTCCATCGATGCTCTCCTGAAGGGGGTACCCTCCCCCTAATGAGGGAACTTCTGCATTTTTAGATTTGAAATTCAGCAATCTAGTGAGCCCTTCAGGTATAGCATATTTAAAAAAAAATCAATAGAAAAGTAGGAAAAGCAAAATATCCAGGGACAATGGAAATGCTTTAATAGTGCTGTCTGCACTTTAAGCTTGTTCTGCGTGGGAGGGGGATACCCCTCCCACGCTATGGGGATTTCACATTTTCAGAAGTGAAATTCAGCAATCTGATGCACACTTTTTGGGTGAGATATTTGGACAATTTTCTATAAAAAAAAGAAGCAAATTTCCCTGTAAAAAGATATAAGTTGGGGGTGCAGAAGCACCCCCAACTTTTATTTTTCACAGGGGTGCTATGCCCCCCTGCTCAAAAAGTCAGGGGTGCTGCAGCACCCCCAGCACCCCCGGCTCCCAGGGGCTTGCTCCCCTGCAAGCAACACTTCAGTCTCTCGACAACCACAAATCGATGAAAACTTTCACATGGTGGAAAAGGGCGCCATCTCAGGCAATTGTTGAGCCATTGATTACAGAGGAGGAAGTCACTCTACGTGGACCTGCGAATAGCGTTCTTCTTGTTTGTTTTTACGCCATAACAATCATGTCAACCAATATCACATAGGCTATTAACGATATCAGTCTCAATAATTAGTCTCTGGTGAAACAGTGCATAACAAACCAATGGATTATTTGTTCTCTCTTTTTGTTCTTATTTTTTTGGCAAATTTACATCACGAAAATTAATAATCCATCACCAGGTGTTGAAAGCGGTTATCATTACAATATTTACACATTATGCTTTATTTTAGATCGCACAAATTCACAAAGGTCAACTAAATTTTGACCATGGTTTGGATTTTAAAAACCATAGTTTGATTTTAGTCGTACTTTTCTTGAATATTCATGTAGTTTAGGTTCATTATAAACAAGAGTTTACAAAGGTCTGGAGGAAGAGGATAAAGATAGATAGATAGATAGATAGATAGATAGATAGATAGATAGATAGATAGATAGATAAATAGCTAGATAGATGGATAGATAGATAGACAAATAGATAGATAGATAGATAAATAAATAAATAGCTAGATAGATGGATAGATAGATAGATAGACAGATAGATAGATAGATAGAGAGGAGGGATAAAGAACACTTATAATTTCTTTATTCTATTTAGTCCTTTTAGGAATCATCATCATCATCATCATTATTAAAAAAAAGTGACCTCGTCTTTTTGCATTTATGCGCATAACAGAGCTATTTTAACACCATATTCAGATTTTTTTTTTTAAATTTCAATTTAGGTAATCACTCAAAGACTAACTCACTTTCATATTCATATTCACATTCATATCCAACTCGCAATGCCAGAAATTTTCATCTTATACAAATCCAAAATTGTTAGGTATAACGACATTTTGGGCCTGACCTGTGGAAGAGTCTTCCTAATGGTATTGAAATATTTTCTAGTCAATTCTCAGTCAAGGCAAAAAAGAATATGAAACGACATTATTTTGTTATCGTTGTATAACGTAGGGTTAATGCCGATTCTCTTTGTTATTCCATGACAGTTATCAAGTTTGACAGTCTCCTGCTTTTCTCTACTGGGTTGTTTTTATTTTCTGATGCGTTATATCACTTTGATTTGAAATTTATTCATGAATTAGTCCTGGATTGATATGTGAAGCCTTCTGAAGGGACCCATGTCTAACAAAACACAGTGTGCGGACACAGTTATAATTGCCAAGATATACTTTACTCTTTCCACCACAATGTTACCTATGACTCGTGTCAATACAGAATATGTATACATAAATATTATGTATATAATTTTTCTATATGAAAATTAATCTATACACAGATTAAAAAGATAGCATTAACAATACTAAAACAACAAAACTGCACTTATGCACTTGCACCCTAGCTTACCCTTGCACTTATGCATTTTGTAGCTATACCCTATTCGGTTACACAATTTAATGTGTATCAAATGATTTGTAAAGAAATATAAGCCATATGCTTTTCCAGAGGCGGCCATTATACACTCAAGCTTCAGCTTAAGATGACGGCGGCACCTGCATTTTGTATGTACACTTCGACTGAATAATCAATGATTTTCCGATTGTTTTTATATGATTATAATTCACCTATACAATATTTCATTATTGGTACGTTATACATGACTATGATTATATTCATTTTGTGTTGGATATTGTGGGTGAATAGTATTGGAAAATTGTTATGTTGTCCAGGTGTATATACTTTGCGAAAAATGCAGAAATAAATCAAATCAAATCAAATCAAATCAAATCACTTCTTGTCGACTTAATTGGCTGTAGGCCTATACATTGAGTGAAGTAATGCGATCACAGGTATAAGTTTTCAATATGAAACCATCTCTACACTGTATACGAAAGTATTATGTAAAATGACACGTGATCATTATCATTAACATAATTTTGTGGTTACGGATGTGATTACCAATATCCCCAGGAAAATCTAAACTTCTTGAGATTGCTTATAGATTAGCTCGTCGGGACAAACATTATTTTGCTGTTTAAATGTATACTTATACTCAAGTTTACGCCTTTTCAAAATAAGTTTGACCATGTTGTGGAATGACGATTAAGTTACGTGATGATGGTTTGTCTACTCAACGTCACCCAGTTATGTGTGTGAATTGACTAAAATAAATGCAGCAAATAGTGGATGGTATCAGTGAAGTTTGAAGAAAATTGGAGGATCAATTCCGTACTTATCTAAATTATATTACACTTCGTCACATAGTAACAACGCTACAAAGCAAATAGAAAAAATCATCAAAATTCAATTAATAATTTAAAAAGAAAGAACATTCTCTCTATATACTCTCTTCAAAAAATTGAGTGAAAATATTCACTCTTGAAGGAGTGAATGCAAAAAAGAGTGAAATTAGAGTGAAATTGGAGTGAATTTTGAGTGAAAATGTTCATTTTCACTCATTTTGGAGTGACCTCAGGGATCACTCGAAGATTTTGGAGTGATCCCTGACGTCACTCTAAAATGAGTGAAAATGAACATTTTCACTCAAAATTCACTCCAATTTCACTCTTTTTTTGTATTCAATCCTTCAAGAGTGAAAATTTTCACTCGATTTTTTTTAGAGAGTACTTGTTATATCATTCCCCCTGCTTTCTGAAAGAGGTGATTGAAATTCTCTTTCATTTCAGAGAAAATGTGAATATTAAATCTGTTTTCTATATTTTCAAGTTATATCGTCACTTGTACATAGTGACATCCGAAAGAGCTGTTGTAGTCTTCTCATCTAGCGATGGCTGCACCAAAAACTTTAACACTTCATAATTTTTGAACGCATTGTCCGATTTTCATAGAACTTTAACTAATCATGCGTTTTACTTATATTGCTGCATTCACTCAATCCACATAAATGTATCTGACGGTGAACCTGTCCTCTAACATTATCAACACGAACTTTGTTTAAAGAACTGAAAACGAAAAAAGAATATTGTGTGTCTTCATTTGAGTGTCGTTTTATCGTTTGGGCGTTTCCCCTCGCTTTCATGCAAACGACTCATTCAAATCTACTTCATGATACTCTATTTCCTGTTGTCGATAACAAAAAACATAAAACTAAAAAAAAAGTATATAAGATTACGGTTTAATGTTGACAATCATCATTATCATCATCACCTAAATGACATTTTCTTTTTTTTTTGTCTTAAACTCTGCAATGATTAATGGCGATCAGAATACTGTATAGGCCTACTCTAATGGAAAGAAGACAACGGTATACGACGATTGAGGACAATCGTACTGCATATTATTTTGTAGCAGTGGTATATAATAATGAGTTCTCGTCAACATTTTGGCGGTGATGCGAGAAGTTAAAATGGAAAATCGTTAATCATGACTGAATAACTATATAATAAAATTAGAAGTTACTTAGATTTGGTTGTTATCATGATTGATGGAGGAAATTGAATTTCACTCTTCTGTAGTGTGTCCGCAAAATAACAGAATTGCCATTCTTGAAGATTTCATTTTCACAGCAATCTGCCTCTGCATTGTTAAATGCAGGACATGTCCCAAATGGAGACATCCCTGTGCATGGAATGAAAAGAAAACAGAAGTGAAATCAAAAGCTATGACTACAGGTCGGACTAACTGAGCAAAGTTGATAGCATAGCACAGAAGCTATGAAAGTGATCCGCCTATTTTGACGTAATTTTCTATAATACACATACTTATTTGGAGTAAATTTAGAACTGTGCTAACTTGTGGTTGTATGCTGTGGAAGAATCGAGAGATGTTATTAACTCAAACGCGCATGCGCAGGGGGAGGCGGCCATATTTACATGGGCTCGTCTTATGGCCGAACCCACACCGTACATAATACACACACACACACAGTACATTCAGATCGAACGACCAAATTGCATAGGAACTCATTGCAATTTTGATGAACAGGGAGGATACAGCTAGACAAAATGTCTGGAAATAGGGGAATGGAAGATCTTATTCCGGTTGTAAATCGGTTACAAGATGCATTCGCCGCTATTGGAGTAGGTGGATTACTAGATCTGCCACAAATCGCCGTCGTTGGTGGACAAAGTGCTGGCAAAAGTAGTGTTCTCGAAAATTTTGTTGGACGGTGAGTATCGTTTACTCTCAGTTTACCAAACACCACTGCTTTCGTTGATCGGACAATGTTTGAATGTGTGATTTTCGAAGAGATTTTGGGACCCAATGACTTGACAAATGTTTCGATATTGATATCAAGTATATTATGTAAATGAATACGTAAGGTAGATATGTATTGTACGAGGTGAAATTCATTTCTGAACGGGTAAAGTCATGTTATGTTCCAGACAGTGATCCTTCCTCCATTTGATGTAAGGCCGCCGTGCCAGTGCGGTGTAACCGTGTAGTGACGTGTGTCGTACGGGGCGGTCTCGGGGTGCAAACAACGAAGCTACATATTGATCGGCGTGTGACATGCAGCATTCTTCCCTAGCGTATTACTTCCGGCTTCCGGGATTAGTAAACCCTTATTTAAGCGCAGTTATCCCGGCGTAGCGTAGATGATTTGTAAAGATTATTTGTAGTTTTGAGGCAAAGGTTGGATGACAGAGGAATTTGAAGCAAACCTTAAAACCAGGAAACAACTTTTCTGTTCTCTGTAAAGAAGTTCTTATTCTATGTTCCAGTATTTGTATGTAGGCCTACAATATGTACAGTGGCAGTGCACAGTGCAGCCCACAAAAGTGCAGCTCCGGCCCCTCAGCTCAGCCTACCAGGGTCTACACAGACACAGTCTGTAGCCTTAATGTGTAACACCATTTTCTCTACTATGCCCTAATAATACATGTATGATGATGAAGCTAAATACTAAAAGCTGTTGATAAGAAAATTAGGAGAAAAAATGAGATTATTCCAAAATGTGTAAAATTAAAAATGTCAAAATCAGAAAAAATTTGTAAGAATGGCCATAGCAAATACAATTGTACAGTAGTATAAAAGGACCTCCCACATAAAGTCTGAAGGAAAAACTACTTTCCTTTTTCTACTTGGCCTTTACTGAATATGAAATGTAGACTTCCAATGGCTGATTATTTTACAAGTATTCTGCAATCAGGAAAAGAATTCTGCAAGTGCTTGGTGCGTGGACTTTCTGTTTCTGTTCCGTTGGTATACTCAGAAATAGCTGAACTCCACCAATGTGTTTACAAATAGTATGATTGAGTTTATGTGCGAGGCAGAAGAGATGTTTTAAATTTTGAAGTCTCTGTTTGAAGACTGCACTGGAGGTAGACGTGACTGTTTTCTTTACCAAGTAGGTTCCTATGCAGTGCCGTCCTGTGGAAGAATAAGTACTTGTGTACGTCTTTCTTGGATTTCTTCCTACTTGTCATAGCAACAAATACTGGAGACATTTGCATGCATGCAGGAAAAATACACACACACAAAATCTTGTGTAAAAAGGAGTGAAGAATACACATGTACTAGCTTAAACTGCAGATCATGATTGTACCTACAATGTACACTGTATTCTTAATGTAAAAGAGTAGGTCTAAAATCGACTGATTTGTTGTAGTTTTTTTCCCATTTTAAACTGAGGAAAATAGTATACCAGGTAATTTAAGAAAGCGTAAAATCTCTTGATCATGAGGTCAATGTGGATATTAATTTACACGGAGAGGTCTAATGACAGAGTTCTAATGCTCTTTTAATGTCTCATGAGATGTGAATGTGAAATAAGACCCTAGAAGTCAAACCGAGTTGTGGGTCATTTAGTCCACCTCAGTGGGATATTATATGCAGAACAATGTTAGCGCTGGAAAAATGTGTCACAGTGAATGCATAAAGGAATTATTAATGCCTTGTAATTTGTTTTTGGACAGTTTGATTATGTTGTAGATAAAGGCAGGAATTCACAAGGGTAGTTTGAATTTAGTCCGTGGTTTATGCGAATTTCTTCTGCGTAAATTTGTGTGACAGATCACATAAATGCTATTTAACAGACATCCAAGAATTACAGTGCACTGATAGTCGTGAGTAACAGTTACCTTGACATGCCTATTTTGCACTTTTTAGTCTGTTGACCATTCATTCATTCGTGGTATTTTATAAAAGCTACCTTTTTAGTTAGGTAATACCAATAACATTTCTTGCGACTATCAGACAATATCAAGAATGGCCATATCTGACAGTTCCAAGGAATTACGAATGCAATTTTGAAAGAAAAGTAGTTAATTTCGTCCCTGAAATTCAGATTTTTTTTTTTGTTCCAATCGCCACTGAATAAGGGATGTCTGACAATGAGAGTACAGCTGTAGCTTCACTGCTCAATAGGACTCACAATTAGCCTGCAAACAATGCAATGCATTGTAGAAGGTACCTCGCTAACTGGTTTGTGAGCTGTGAAAATATACAAGTTTGAACTTTTATTGCCTCACTCACTAGTAGGATAGCCGATAGGGGTATACTCTAAAAGTAGAAATTTTTGTGGTGTTGAAATTTTCGTACATTTCGTGCAAGTAAAAAATAGCGCAAAAATAAAAGCATGCAAGTATTTTTGCTTGCCATATGTTCCAGTAGTTGATGTCTTGATTTTGTGGAATTAAAGATGTGCGAAAATCATCTTACCTTGCCCAATGAAAAATGTCTTGCACGAAAATATCCACTTTGACCGTACTAATGTAAAACAAGGAAGGTTTGTGTACACTTTAATTTTGCGAATTTCGCGAGAGACAAGATGCATGAAATTTAAGTGCACACGAAAGTTCTTGTCTACACTACCAAATATGTGCACAGGCCCGTAGCCAGGATTTTTCAAGGGGGGGTGCGGTCACTAAAAAAACGGACCTTCGGTACCAATACCAATGATGACACACATACACACACACACACACACACACACACAATTATATATATATATATATATATATATATATATATATATAATTCTTTGGACGACCGAACTACAAAAGTTGTATAAGAATTTGCGTGCGAAGCGCGCCGCAAATTGTGAATTTTGACTGTTTTAATGACGTTTTAAAGTCTCGAGGAAATTTGTATTTTTGTCTGTTGCATGCAATCGCGTTACGGTATTTCATCTAGGAAATAGTAAAAACTCATTCTGCTAGGAAGTTGCAAGGTTTAATTGTGTTCGAGACTCTGCGCGCGTAGCGCGCCGCAAAATTGAGAATAGTGATTTTCCTGGTGTTGTTTTAACTTTTATTTTTTCTATTGTATACCCGCGTTAGCAGGCCTGAAGCCAGGATTTTTAAAGGAAGGGGGGATTGCGTTAATTAACAAAACGGTCCTTGGATACTGTCCCGGGAGGGGTAGCGACAATAAGGTGGACACCATGCTCATACATGGACTTTCAAAATGGCCCCTAAACGAGTAATGATCATATGATTTTTTCGGGCCTTAAAAACAAGTATTCCTTAAATGTTTCCTGCACCCTAAAGAAGTACTTCATCATGATTGAACAGTATACCATTTTCCCAAATTTCGGCCTTTTTGATACCCTTTGATTATATACGCTCGTACATCACACTTTCCATCTAATCCGTGAGAAAAAACGACCCCTATTACGCGTTTTCTTTAGCGAGTATGGTCACGGTGTCCACCTTTCAGTTGGAGTTTTCCATCCCATTGGATGCTGTTTGGAAGATGAAACATTCACTTTACTATACAGTATATCAGCCGTTGGTATGCGAGTTTGTCAAAAACGAAAATAAATAAGAAAATTTTTAAAACAAAATGAATTGTAAATGTGATGAACCATTTATATTTTGCCTCCTTGTGGTAGGATATTTCCAGCATTTCCGAACTTTCAAATAATCATTTTAGATTTAATAATATTAAAGGTAGTAGATCCGATTCGCAAACATCTCCAATATCAATCAAATGTCATATTAACCATCATGCTAAGAAGGTTTTCTTTGTGAAATTTGGAGGTCAGTGAAATTCAAAAATTAAACGTCCGTTAGCCATTGGAAGAAGTTGAGTGCAAATTCAGACCTCAGGCTTAGTGCTCAGATGTTTTCCTATTTGATTTGATCTGTCTTACTGTGCACACTAAGATACATACTGGAATGGTTATTTCTTATTTATTAAATTATGTTTAGCATATTTGGTTACTAGCTGTCTCTAGGCATTTTCGAATTTGGGCTGCAAAGAGATCCACTACCTTTAAGTTAGAAGAGAGATTAGTAAATAATGATAAAATAAACAAACAAAAAAGAATGAGTTTCTTTTGTAATACTATCTGACAAACTTTTTACTTTACCATTTTACTTCATAGCTCAGCACTTTCCATTCTCTCTCATACCCTCTTACCCATTACATTTAAATGAAATACAACTAAAATGAGTTTGCGTGCCTGCATAATACTCTTTGGAAATCATAAGTGAAAATGTTCTTAGGTTTTGGCTCACTTCAAAATGAGAACCAATAGAACTGTCACAACATGAGAAAATGTATAAGTAATAATCAACAGTACATTTCCGAATTTGGCCTGCAAAGAAATCCGCCACCTGTAAGTTAGAAAAGAGATAATGATAAAATAAACAACAGAAAAGAATGAGTTTCTACCACCGTATCCAGAACAGAGCCTGAAACGGTGTAGGCTCAAGAAATCGTTTGTACTATAATACGTCTTGAAGTACTGTGTGATACTGTTGACTCAGACTTCTACAAAGCTGTAAGTGAGAATTGTAATCCAATCCGACTCATTACCTGAGATATTTATGAAAATATATCAATAAAGAATGTAAATTAAATAACGATGCGTCACAATACAGTCTAACGCTCTCACAATGCTATCATACATAGGGTTTTTCACTGACTGTTTTTACTCCGGAGCTCTTGCAATATTCAGGCTTTTGTAATACTATCTGACAAACTTTTTACTTTACCATTTTACTTCATAGCTCAGCACTTTCCATTCTCTCTCATACCCTCTTACCCATTATATTTAAATGAAATACAACTAAAATGAGTTTGCGTGCCTGCATAATACTCTTTGGAAATTATCGGGTCAAGTGAGAATGTTCTTAGGTTTTGGCTCACTTTAAAATGAGAACCAATAGAACTATCACAACATGAGAAAATGTATAAGTAATAATCAACAGTACATTTCCGAATTTGGCCTGCAAAGAAATCCGCTACCTGTAAGTTAGAAAAGAGATTAGTAAATAATGATAAAATAAACAACAAAAAAGAATGAGTTTCTACCGCCGTATCCAGAACAGAGCCTGAAACGGTGCAGGCTCAAGAAATCGATTGTACTAATACGTCTTGAAGTACTGTGTGATACTGTTGACTCAGACTTCTACAAAGCTGTAAGTGAGAACTTTAACCCAATCCGGCTCATTACCTGTGTTTTTTATGAAAAATATGAATAAAGAATGTAAATTAAATAACGACGCGTCACAATGCAGTCTATACGCTCTCACAATGTTATCATACATAGGGTTTTTCCCTGACTGTTTTTACTCCGGAGCTCTTGCAATATTCAGGCTTTTGTAATACTATCTGACAAACTTTTTACTTTACCCTTTTACTTCATAGCTCAGCATTCTCTCTCATACCCTCTTACCCATTACATTTAAATGAAATACAACTAAATTGAGTTTGCGTGCCTGCATAATACTCTTTGGAAATTATAAGTGAGAATGTTCTTAGGTTTTGGCTCACTTCAAAATGAGAACCAATCGAACTGTCACAACATGAGAAAATGTATAACTAATAATCAACAATATATTGAGACAGGCAAGTAATCATCCAAAATAGAAAATGATGATTACATAACAGGAGTTAGAGGGGAGCATTTGCCGGTCCTTTGAATGTGCACTTGTGTAGTGTGATCTTCGCTTAGTCTTTTTCTAGTCTTTAAGCATTGTTTGAAGTTCCAGTCTTCTGGGATGCTTTCTGGCGAACAATTTCACCACCCTCTCGTTATCAACGTCAAAGTTGTAATGGATATGCATGAGTGCCAAAGCAGACAGCCTGTCTTGTGTCATGCTGGCCCTCAGATAGGTGTGCAGTCTGCGTTAGGCACTGGCGCTTCTCTCGCATTCGCAGCTGGTTGTGGGGATGGTGCAGCATATTTTTAGCAATGTAAAAACATTTGGAAACATGTCTGCATCACACTGTTTTATTGTTTCCGCTGCAGTAGACGGACGTTCATTGGGGGGTTTTGTTTGGTACTTGTGCTTCCATCGGAACAACTCCTGCGGAAACACTTCCGCTGATGGCATAATGTGTGTGTAGGCGACAGAAATCGGGTTAAATCTACAGTTGAAATGATATAGTCTATGACCTTATCATTCCTTTACAACATTATTTCAGTTGATTACCTGTGTACAACACGTGTATATAAGCGCCTGATTGCAGACAGCAGGTTGTAAGGTGACCGTTGCAACTACTTACCAGGTACATTACTATACCACCTCCGAAGGAAATGCACCAGTCCGACTACAGCCATCATCGAAAAATGAGATGGAATGTGGAATGTATTTGGTCGTTTTTGCTCCCAAACTTAACAGTTATGTTGTCAATAAGGCTGCTACGTATCTAGATAATGTCTCACATACAACTGTATCTGGATATTGCGTTGAAAATGATATTTGGCGAGAAACAAAAGCTTGAAATCACAGGAATTCACACTGCTGACAACGGCAGACAGTGAAGGTCAACGGCTCAAATTTTCGTTGGTAGTCTCGTCACGTGATAGTTCTGTATGGATTGTACACGTTCCCTATGACAGCAATTGTGAATGGGTAGTCTAGCTTTACTGCAAATTTGTGTCAGGACTGCTCAACCAATGGACAAGATTCTTATGTCACAAAAATGGGCAGAACCTCTACTTTCTGAAACCGTGCGCCCCAAGTTTGTGCGATCTTCCGTTCTTGAGATATCCCGTCTGGAAGAATTGCAAGAGGGCAAAATATGCTCAAATTCGTCAAATTTGGACTGTTCGCCATAGACAATTCTACTCATAAGGTACTTTTCTGATCTAATTTGCGTCACTGCTACAAATGTTACAATAAAGATATATACACATAAATAATCCCTAAAGTGTCCACTTTCAGAATCCGGGCGCCCCAAGTTTGCTTCTTAAACAGTTTAAAAGTTATGGCAGATTTTGTGGAAAAAATGCATCGATTTTTGACCCGTTTTATGTGTTGTAGCGTTCGCGCGGAAGCGCGGCTTCGCAGATGACCGAAAGTTTTCAATATGTAATAGCTCGCACAAATTGATACGTAACATTTGTGTTTGTGTGCATGGGGACGATCCGATGGTTCATACAACAAAAGGGTTTCGTACAATTATTTTTAACATTGTTAAACGTACTCTTCCACATTTACGTAGCATATAATGTGTCTTTATATTTATTTGGATTGTTATCTTGAGAATTGCTAAAAACCGTTATTATGAAAAAGTGGACCTTTCAGAATTTGGGGGGGTGCGTACGCACCCGACGCACCCCCCCCCCCCCCCCCCCCCCCCCCTGGCTACGGGCCTGGTGCATCAAGTGTCAGTGACAATTCGTGAAAATTACATGCTGCGAAAATATCTTGCTTAATAGTACCTGATGTGTAAGAATGGCAAAACTTGACTTAGCTCATGTAATTTTATCATACAATTTTAAGGAAAGTTTTTGATTATTTTGTTTTTCTGATTAGCAACTTCTATAGATGGTTAGTGTTTTATGGTTTCTTATACAGAATTTATGTGTATCATGTTGTGGGTGGAAGAGCAAATTCCAAAGTTAACCAAACCTTTTTTCATATGTTGTAATGTAAGGTAGGCTTTCATGTAGTAGCAAGGTCAGTGCAGCTTCTAAAAAGCTTGCCAACTGATATTTGGCAACACTACACAGGGTATTCACTTAATACAGCATGCAATATTAAATGTATATCGTTGTAGTACTGAACGTAGCAGAGTGAGGTTTGCATGAGAAGCAGATGGGGGGGGGGGGGGGGATCAACCATTCAGAACCAAAGCCACTCAGTTTCCTAAAGTAAGTTTTTCATCAAGCAAAACCATGCCATTGATTTTTAGGTCACTAGGTTACTGTTCTGTCATCTGACATGCCACTTGAAGTTTCATCCTCGTCTACACAAGTACTGTGTAGTGCCCAATTTTGTAGGGTTGTCCAGAAATTAAGCTTCAGAGCATGCTGCCTAACAATCACGCATGTGATTTGCCAGTGCCATGACGATTACAAAGTTGTGTCAAAGCTTTTCCTCCAAACTCCCTGCAGTCACCCTAATTGAATCAGTATCTTTTGCTGTGCATGCAGCAAGATAGTAATGTTAATGTTGGACGCCTACAGTGTAGCAATTGAATTAATTGTGCATACAATGACACAAACAAGTAAAAAGATTAAACAATTAGAATATGGGATGTACTGTACAACTGTACATATGTATGTCTCCAAATACTCAATTCTGATTGGCTGATACATGATGTATGTTTGATTTTACTTCTTACATTTTCTTTATATTGTTGTCCAAAATGACATCATGAAGTGTGCTTGTACAATGTATGTACATTGTAGTCTCCTTAATCCAGCAATGCCAGTACCAAAATTTTAGAAATTCATAACTTTTAAATTGATTGCCTGATTTTTCTCAAATGTTCACTGGTGTGTTCCAATGACATTGCTTTTACTCAGTTCACATTGATATTTGGACTTTGGTTTCCTTTAAATTCATGCTCAATGCATGGTGTTAACTGTAACCTGACTTCAGTGCACATTGAGTATGCGATAACTAAGCAAATCAGGTCAATGTCCATTGATTAGTATTGCACTTTGCGTATCAAGCATGAGTCATTTGACCATAGTCACAGGGATACATGAACATGTAATCCCTCAAAATAGCATTGGCTAGAGCAGCTGTTAACAAGCAGTAAAGTTACAGTCATTCAACAAGCACTGTTTACATTATTTGCATGACGGAAAAGATAGGATAGATAAGATCTGCTTATGCTCACAATTTGTAAAATCGATTTTACTGTTTTTACAATTAAACACTTAGGCCCGGATTCATGAAGGTGGTACAAATGAAACCATGGTTTAAACCATGGACAAAAACCATGGAGCTCCAAGTGTCGTACGGAATATTTCGTTATGAAATTGGTCATTTCGTGGAAAAAATGACCATTTCGTTAACGAAATTATAATTTCGTGGAAAAAATGACCGTTTCGTTAACGAAATTATAATTTCGTGGACGAAATGTTCATTCAGTTACAAAATGTTGTCATTTCGTTAAAAAATAATCATTTCATCGACGAAATGACTGATTTCGTAACGAAATATTCTGTGCGACACTTGGCGCTCCATGGTTTTTGTCCATGGTTTAAACCATGGTTTCATTTGTACCACCTTCGTGAATTCAGGCCTTAAAATCTGTCCACCCAACCAAGAAGACACAGTCACACAGTAATGGAGACTTTGAAATCCTTGTTAAACATGCATGAACATACCATATTGTACATTGAAAATCCTGCTTGAAAAAAAAATAGTCACAAGTGTGATTTGTTTGTATGACATTTGAAGAAATCATGCTTTAATTTCATATGGGAGACATGCTTGTACTGCTGTATGTACTTTGTACAATATGATTTCTCTGCTTGTGGCTTCTGCTGATATTCATTACAAATGAATTTGTTTTTTCCCTAAACGAAACATTTACAGTAACTCGTGATTCTGCCCTAAACCTCTTTTACATGCAGTAAGTTTCTGTCAGTTCTCTGTATTAAAGACTGAGCAAATTCACGTCTGCCTCAAAGATCCAAGAAAAAAAAGTTGTGGTATTTCCGGGCATTTGTTTTTTCATTCCCACGTAAACTGAGAAGCCATGCAGTGAGCTATGCTATGTAAAATCATGCAACCTGTAAGTAGCGATTGGATTCCATGTGAGGTAACACAACCTGTTGTCAGCATTAAATACAACATACGACTGTACCATGTAGGTCACATATTTTGTATCTGATTACACTTACAGTATGCATTGTAATTTGAGTCATATCCATTCCCTTTATTTGACAGACCCTAGAAAAGAAGAATGGAATGATAACACATCGTCTACAGTATATTGCCACACTGCATTATTCTTTTGTGTATCGAAGCAAATATAAACATAGCCCTCTCCAAATAAATAATAAAAATAAATAAGGAGAAAGGAGGGGAAAAAAGAACTTGTATAGTAATGATAGTATAGTAAAAAGATCTCTGGTACCTGTCAATAGGATAGTGTTGATTTTGACTTTTGAATGTCACTTTTGCCATGCTGTCACAGATAGCGCCTTTAACCCGTCGAGGACGAGTCCCCAAGTACGCTCGGGCAAGTGTCAATGGGAAATGTGTGTTGTAGCAAAATCAGTCCATCCTCAACGGGTTGAATGCATTGTAAGCTCAGCTAGTTTTCACTTCCTCTTGTCTCGTTGTTGCAGGGATTTCCTTCCTCGTGGGTCAGGAATCGTCACAAGGAGACCTCTGGTTCTTCAGCTTAATAATGCCAAAGCAGGTAAAATGAATATCTTCATGCTCATGTACAGTATCATTTCAGTGAGCACATTTATTGTTTCGTCTTCTTCTTCTTCTTCCTTTTTTGCCCCTTCCCTGTTTGACGGACTGAGATGTCTTTGCTCTTGTCATTGGTCTTATTTTGGGGTTTGTCTTGCTTTTACATGACAGAAGAGTTGAGTCAGAGAATCAAATGTTAAAAAGATATATGCCTGAGAGAATGTGTCAGAGTCAAATTTCAAGGGTGTTCCTGTGACAGTTGGCATGTTTGTATTTCAGTTCCCCTCGGATGTATTCTTTTACAGCCTTTAGTTTGACAGTACTTGGTGTTCGAAGGCATGTTGTATTAAATGCTATTCAACCGTCTGAAGTGTTCGCTAAACAAACAACCAAATTTTGTTTGTACGCGATTAATAATGCAACTAAAATGTTACGAAGTAAGACTGAATATTCTCTGTGGTCCTGTCCTATGTATCGCATTTGAAAATGTTTTTATTTAATGTATAATTTCTCATTCAATCAGGTAATTAATCTCATGGGGGGGGGGGGGAGGTAATTGTCCTGGGAATACAATTGTAGTTGTCCTGAGGTGTAATTGTCCAGAGGGTTACTTGTCCTAAGGGGTACAGTGTAGTTGACTTGAGGGTAGTTGTTCAGACGAAGCTGTTGTCTTCGTATGAGCACATCAATGTACAATGTATGCAAAGTTGTGCAGAGCACACTGAAATGTCAGCACCAAGCACAGAAATAATTGCACTCTTGTGTGACAAAGCTAGAGGATGCACAGGACTCCGGCAGTGCAAACTATTTCAAGACATTACAAGTGTTTCAACTTTTGTGGTGTTAAAACTGACAGGTGTACATGATTGTATGCATGTCAACCGTAGGACTATTCATACAGTGTAGATAATTGATTGCACATGTTTGTACTTTCATGCTCAATTACACTCAACAAGCTCAGAACTACTGTTTTATGAGTAATTCAGCTCATTCAATCACTTTCTATGAGGTTGATTGTTATGATAATCAGAATTATGATGTGAATCAGAACCAGAACCAGAGCGTTTGAGAAAATAGCAATGATTTAAGTACTCATATCAGTGCACTGATTATTTGGATGACTCCTAGCAATGGTAAATAAACATGTAGATGGTAAGTGCCGTACAAGGTACAAAATGTAACATGCATTAGAAGCAGCAAAGACATGCATACATGTCTTGTGTTGCCAAATTAAGGATTTTTAAAAGCACATCACTATTGCCAGGTTACTACCGCCTACCAATAACATAAATGGGTAAAACTAATTCTTTAAAGCAAGCAAGGAATTTTTCAGTCACATTACATGTCTACCTTTGTAATTGTTCGCTCTGCCAGAATATGGAGAATTCTTGCATTGCAAGGGGAAGAAGTTCACAGACTTTGAAGAGATTCGGAAAGAGATTGAAGCGGAGACGGACCGGTTGACTGGAAGTAACAAAGGCATCTCATCTGTGCCAATCAACCTGCGAGTGTACTCCCCAAATGGTAAGTTTATTCTAGATTTCAAGGCCTTGCATGACTACTGTATACTGTAAAACATGATATATTCGCGGCATGAAATTTTCGCGAATTGGAGCCGACAGCCTTTTTCGTGGCATGAAATTTTCGCGAATTGCTACTGGCATTCAATGCATGTAGTGTAGAAAAAAGCTTTTGCGTGCATTTTAATTTCGCGAATTTTGGTGCTCGCGAAATTCGCGAAATTAAAGTGCACGCGAAAATTCCTCGTTTTACAGTACTCTGAATATTTCGGGAGGTTTTTATTTTTGTGAATATTGCAAGTCAGGTGCTATTAGTGAATTCAAAAACACGCAAGAATATTGACTCTGATCCTGACTTGAATGTGAAGTGCATGCGTACATTTCTCTATTCAGTACTGAGTTCCGTGATCGCGAATTTAAACACTCGCGAAATCGTCGGGAAGTCACGATTCTTGAAAAATGAGACTCACCGAATATATAGCGTATACACTAGTATTCACTGTTCACCCCCCTCCAGTATATTTTACATTGCTCTCAAATTGAAACCTACTTTGCTTCTATTATACCATGGGATTGGTAATGCTCAATTCCTCCCCCAAGTGTTGCTGTGAAGTCCTGATCACACGCACCCCTGATAATAACTGTTTTTGCTTGTGTGTGGATACACAAATTGATAACTCTAATCTCAATATAATTATGTGTATGAGTGGTGGATCTGTCATCAAGACTAAAGGTCTGTGTATACATGTATCTAGGGGCGCATGGATTAATCAGTATATACAGTCTGTAGGACTTTTTTTTGGGGGGGGGGGTGGTGACTGCAAGATTTGACCTTTTCTAGGAAAACATTTACTTCACCAGGCTGATCTAAACAAGTACTGGTATCGTTGTACTTGTTGGTTTTTTTTTAACATAGGATGTCCATGAATTTACGATGCATGCATGAGTAATATTCAGGAAAAGTGCCAAAGTGGTGTTTCTTTCAGTTTCACTGTTATTCATCGAGTATTCTCTGGCATGCCACCGCAACTTTTATTGCAAAAAGTATATGCAGGCAGGCAGTAGGAAGGCAAGTAGATTCAGACTTTCACACAACAAATGATTGTAATTGGAGCTGCGACTAGTCTGGTTTTTGTTTTGTTTTTATTCAATGGCAAATGGTGTAGAGTGTTTGATAAACTCCCCTACAAGACCACATACACAGTATACCGTAGGCACTGCCCCGACCTGTGCTCACATATATTCAAGCAGTACACACACACACACACAAACATACACACACAACACACACATACACACATATGCACACACAAGCACACTATTACCACCAGGCAGTGTGGGGACCTCAAGTGCCTGAAATAAACACTACATAAGCCATGCAGAGAATACGACGTACTCTAATGATGGTAGTACATTTATGATAAATAGTAAGTGATATGTCTGTGGCCTTTAACTTTAAGTAGTGCTGGCAATTTGGCTCAATTGTTTGCCCGTATCTCTTTCTATTGTGGATCTTTCATCAAGATTATTCACCTATTTTCTGCTTGCATTTACCAGTTGCGTTTGTATGTATTATTTTCAAAAAGTATGCCGCGTTATACTTGAGGGTAGAGCTGTCTGATGGCTGCGAATGCCCTGACTGGTACGTACTTTACAGTCCAAACAGTACAGGTACTCCATGCAAGACACTGAAATTACCAAAGAATGCATATTGTATAGGAAACCTACCTGGGAAACAGGAGGTACACACGCTCTGCCATGATTGAGACACTCATAATTCACAAAGTACAGTATGTAGCAACCTACACTTCATCTTTGATCATAAATGTAGAGGCAGAGGTTAATCCTGTCTTAATCATTCCAAAATAATGTGCTAATCTATGGCAATAGATGACAAAAAAATATAGAGATTCCCATCAAGCAGAGCTACAAATTGGAATGTGCATAATTTGGGTTACTAGAAAATATTTGGTCCCCTCATGCTCGGCAGCTTCGACATCACGTTGCAAAATATGGATTAAAAAAAAAGAGGCAGGAAAGTGTACAGGTAATTTAAGGTGTTGTAAATTTAAAAAAAAAGAATATGGCAGAAAGACACAGTGTAGATGTCATACAGAGAGAGTTCTTGTAGTTAACGAATATGACCATGGGTTCTCAATCTTGAGGTTCCAGACTCAAGGCTGTTAGCAGCAGTTGTAGTCCAGTATAGTGCCCTTTGGAATGACACGTAATTCTCATTGCCCAGTATTTCTGCTTGCCAGCATTTCTTTGCTTCCTAGAGGCCCTGCAAACTATAAACTTGATGTAAACATGTACTGGAAACATGTTCGATGTAGATCTCTTCATACATTGTGCATGTACAGGTTGGGGGGGGGGGGGTTAAGTTGTGGAAAGGAGAGAAAATAAGACATGTTTTATTTTCTATGATCGTTGACCTGAGGCTTTCCATTCATCATGCCTTTTGGGATAATAGTAATAATAATACAGGGTACTTATAATGCGCCAGTTCCACATAACTAACATGCTCAAGGCGCAGTAGAAAAAAGTGAGTTATGAAGTTATGAAGTACAAAAATCATTACACAGACATGCACATGAAGATGAATGACACAATAATGATGATGGAAAAAAATTGTAATATACAATTCTACTGGAAAACGGTTACAAACAAATGAGTCTTGAGGGCAACGTTAAAGGAGTCAACATTCGAAATGTAACGGATAGCTTTAGGCAGCTGATTCTACAGGTAAGGTCCAGCATGTGCAAATGATGTCTCCTTTTGATAGATAGTTAATCACTAGTTTCAAACTCACAAAGATAAGAGACGTTCCTTTCATTTTGACTGGAAAGTTCTCCATCTCCTTAGCTTCTAATAAACCATACTTTTCTAATTGTAAACCTGAAGTACAAAAATCATTACACAGACATGCACATGAAGATGAATGACACAATAATGATGATGGAAAAAAATTGTAATATACAATTCTACTGGAAAACGGTTACAAACAAATGAGTCTTGAGGGCAACGTTAAAGGAGTCAACATTCGAAATGTAACGGATAGCTTTAGGCAGCTGATTCTACAGGTAAGGTCCAGCATGTGCAAATGATGTCTCCTTTTGATAGATAGTTAATCACTAGTTTCAAACTCACAAAGATAAGAGACGTTCCTTTCATTTTGACTGGAAAGTTCTCCATCTCCTTAGCTTCTAATAAACCATACTTTTCTAATTGTAAACCTATTTACCCTGGTTTCAATGGCCTGTGTGAACAGTGCTGTATTACCCATGATGGTAAAGTGAACTTGAGGGAAAGTAGAGTAATAAGCCTGTCTTGATCACTTCTTACTCACAATCAATCACGATCTTCCAACCACCCTCTTCATAAGAGGAGAGAAAAGTTTTATCCTAGAGAGATTGCCCCCTCATCCTTCAAATCCTGTCAAATGAACAGTCTCAAGTTGTACTTGCATGTTAAATTCTGAATGCATTAGCTACATGCGGGATCTCCTCTTGTGACGCTTGCTTCTTTAACCCGTTCTGGATGGGCTGATTTTGCTGTAACACACATTTCCCATAGGCACTTGTCCGAGTATACTCGGGATTCGTCCTCAAGGGGTTAATATGCTTGCAGAAGGTGCAGAGGATACTTTTGAACCCCAGACATCTTGTTCATCATTATACAAAGTGTACTTATTAATCATTGCTGCACTGTTGTATAAAAGTAATGATCTCTGAATTAGAAGTTTGATTGTTCTCCCCACTCTCCTTTTTCTTCCTCCTTGCTATCCAGCCATCTTCTCAGATGGAAAATGAACAAACAAACAATTCATTAAACAAGAATGTGATGCTGGCTGAAGAAATTGAAAAGTGCACAAAGTCCAGTGTATGTTATCTGTAGACTGAATAAATAAATAATACAGTGATGTAAGGTTCTCACGATTGCATTGTATGTAGGCCATTACTTTCCATTTAATAACAACTTTGACTTTGTGTAAGTTAAAAAAAAAAAAAAAAACGCTAAAAAAACTTGACACTTAGCCGGGGATGAACAACTCATGAGAAATCACTCTGAGATACACTTTTACATGAGTACCATGTTTGCTTCTAATTCATTCTATGACATTTAAGCGATGAGCACACATGACCAGTGGGACCCATTTAATCTACATATATGTAGTTTGGAGCAGCCTGGGGGGGGGGGGGGGGGGGAGTGCTAGTGTATAATTTTGTTCAAAGGAATTTAAAATGCTAAGAAAGGTTGCATCTTTCATTCCTTATCCCGTCAGAGGTTATAATGTAAAGTGAAATGCTATACTTCCAGCTCTGATGCCCTGAATTGATACAGATCAAATTCCACAAACCTTGGCCTTTACAGTGCAGGAAATTGTATGAGTAACCTACATATAGGAAAGGAACATGATTTTCTTCATTCTTTTTTTCATCCCTTTTTGTTTATCTGAAGATACAAGTTACAGGTGTGAATTTCCTGCTCAGTATATCATTCAAACTGAAAAACATTTCAGGTGATTTAAAAGTGCATAAGGAATGCCAGGCCTCGAATTAACCGACGGCCACCGACGGCCATGGCCGTCGGTGCCCCTCTCGTTGGCCGCAATGCCCTTTCTTCCGTGATCAAAGTTATGGCCAAAAAAAAAGTGCCCTTTTTCCTGTGGCCGTGGTGCCCTTTTAGAATGAAAGTCCTTGTTTATGACGTATAATATGCCCTTTCTCAAAGTCTACACTTCAATAAGCTTGAACAAATTTCCTCATCTCAAATATCATACCTTCTGTTTAGTTCACTCGCGTCCCGTATCTGATTCAAACTCAATGAGACGACGTACACTTGTACTCATGTACGTACGGCCGACCGGCTTTGACCGTTCCGTCGACTGCCTCCGCAGCGCAGCGGCCATAGAGTTACTAGCTACTGTAGGTAGTATAATTTATGTAGTCCACTTCCCGGACTGTATTCGTAGTGTGCCTGCGCGTACGTACGGAAGTACGTTGATGGTGTCTGTACGTCGAGTGTCGCAATCAGCGGTTGAGCGCGTTGGGTGGGTGCTATGTGCATGCGTGTGTTACTGTGGGGAATGCGTCTGGAGCAAGTGGTCGTAAGCCATGTGCCAGGCATGTCGGACGGCTGCGAGCGTTGCCATCTCTCTCGCTCTGCATTCATGCCCGCATGCTCAAAGTAATTTTGATCGAGGGCACGCATGCGAAAAAAAGTGAAATAAAATGTAAAAAAAAAAATTGTGCAGATCCCCGACCCCCGTAACACTGTATGTGAACACGGGTTGGCTGGTTAGTTGAAAGTTAAAAGTGCCCTTTTATTCCTCAAAGTGCCCTTTTTAGCTCACCTGAGCCAAAGGCTCAAGTGAGCTATTGCGATCGCCCTTCGTGCGTCGTCCGTCGTGCGTCGTCCGTCGTCCGTCGTGCGTCGTCCGTCGTGCGTCGTCCGTCGTCCGTCGTGCGTCGTGCGTAAACTTTTTACATTTTCATCTTCTTCTTGAAAACCCCAGGACCGATTTTCATCAAACTTGGCAGGTAGCATCCCTAGGGGGTTAGGAACTCAATTTGTTAAAATGGGCACCATGCCCCACCCAGGGGGCCCCCAGGGGGGGGGGGCCCAAACCCCCCAAAATTAAGGAATCTGTAAAAATCTTCTTCTCTAGAACCAGAAGTGATAGAGCTAAGTTAATACTATGAGTTAGTACATTGATGACTGTAGTTTCAAGTTTGTTCATGGCAGAATCAGGGGTGCCCCCCTTTGGGACCCAGGGGAGGGGGGTGGGGAAGGGTTCTAATGGGGCCTAAATTGTACATTTTCATCTTCTTCTTGAGAACCCCATGACCCATTTTCACCAAACTTGGCAGGTAGCATCCCTAGGGGGTTAGGAACTCAATTTGTTAAAATGGGCACCATGCCCCACCCAGGGGGCCCCAGGGGGGCCCAAACCCCCCCAAAATGAAGGAATCCGCAAAAATCTTCTTCTCTAGAACCAGAAGTGATAGAGCTAAGTTAATACTATGAGTTAGTACATTGGTGACTGTAGTTTCAAGTTTGTTCATGGCAGAATCAGGGGTGCCCCCTTGGGACCCAGGGGAGGGGGTGAGAAGGGGTCCTAATGGGGCCTAAATTGTACATTTTTATCTTCTTCTTGAGAACCCCATGACCCATTTTCACCAAACTTGGCAGGTAGCATCCCTAGGGGGTTAGGATCTCAATTTGTTAAAATGGGCACCATGCCACACCCAGGGGGCCCCCAGGGGTCCCAAACCCCCCAAATGAAGGAATCTTTATAAATCTTCTCTAGAATCAAAAGTTATAGAGCTGAGATAATACTACAAGTTTGTTCATAGGAGATCCAGGGGTGCCCCTCTTGGGTAGGGGGGGGGGGAGGGGGGGGGGGGTGGTTGGAAGGGTCCAAATGGGGGCCTGAATTGTACATTTTCATCTTCTTCCTGAAAACCTCATGATGGATTTTTGTCAAACTTGGCAGGTAGCATCCCTAGGGGTCAATATCTCAATTTATCAAAATGGGCACCATGCCCCACCCAGAGGGCCCCAGGGGGCCCCAATCCCCCCAAATTAAGGAATCTTAAAAAAATGGGCCCTTGATATTGTACATTTTCATCTTCTACTTGAGAATGCCTGGTCAAATTTTGGTAGAGCTGTGAATGATTTAGATTAGTGACTGTGTGAAAGGTGAACTTGCGATACTCAGGTGAGCGCTAGACCCGCGGGTCTCTTGTTGTTCCTCAAAGTGCCCTTTTTGTTCCTCAAAGTGCCCTTTTTGTTCCTCAAAGTGCCCTTTTTGTTCCTCAAAGTGCCCTTTTTGTTCCTCAAAGTGCCCCTTTCGTTCCTCAAAGTGCCCTTTTTGTTCCTCAAAGTGCCCTTTTCGTTCCTCAAAGTGCCCTTTTTGTTCCTCAAAGTGCCTTTTTTGTTCCTCAAAGTGCCCTTTTTGTTCCTCAAAGTGCCCTTTTTGTTCTTAAAACTGCCCCTTAGGAAAAAGTGTGCCCCCTTTACAGGAAAAGAGGGGCACCTTCAAAGAAAAAAGGGCACATTTAGTTGATCCTCCAAAAGGTGGAGGGGCACTGTGTACCCCTGCCCCTGTGCTCCTTCCAGGCCCTTTTTATACCATTGTCGGACTAATTTAACTTTGGACTGAGATTTAAAACTTCGGCATAGCAAACTTTAACAATAATTCGTAATCATTTTTTTTCATTGACATTTTGTGAAGCAGCATGCGTTTCGGTAGTTTGAAACGTGTAAATGTTGCGATGTCTTTCCCCTGCAAGTGCAGACTAAGTTCGGTCACGGCGAAAGTTCCGTTACGAAATAAAAAATAATGCGAGCCTTTTCAAAAATAACGCACTTCCGTACATTTTTATGCGTTTGAACGCAGTTTCTAGTTTCGGACAAGAACCGCAAGTCTTTTCTGCAACGCTCTTGCGTTTTAAAAACAGATTTGCATTTGATTTTTAGAGTTGCGTTTAAACGCAATTGAGTTTAAATTTCATACAATTTTCTAGTTTTGTGTTATTATCAAACGCAAGTCTTTTCAGCGTTCCGTGTGATTTGATGGACTTGTATTTGATTTTCAGAATTGCGTTTAATTTTTAATTTTGCTTACGATAAGTCTTTTAAACAATAACACACTTCCGTAGATGTTTAGAGATGCGTTTAAACGCAATTTCTTATAGTTTCGTACAAAAACCGGAAGACCCTTCTCTGCAATGCTCTTACGTTTGAATACAGCGTTACGTGATTTGATGGACTTACATTTGATTTTTAGAGTTGCGTTTAAACGCAATTGAGTTAAAAAAGTTCCCTACAATTTTCTAGTATTGTGTGATTATCAAACGCAAGTCTTTCAGCGTTCCGTGTGATTTGATGGACTTGCATTTTATTTTTAGTGTTGCGTTTAAACGCAACTGAGTTTAAGTTTCCTACAATTTTCTAGTTTCGTGTGATTATCAAACGCAAGTCTTTTCAGCGTGCCATGTGTTTTGATGGACTTGCATTTGATTTTCAGAGTTACGTTTAAACGCGAGTTTAAAAAAAGTTCCCTACAATTTGCATACAGTTGCATTTAATTTGTAATTGGGTCAATCCACGTCAAATCATCCAATTTTCAGAAAAGTTGTCACCCGACCCCCTCCGATTTTCTTTAAAATCGCACCAAATGTTCCCCAAAGTGTCTGACGGAAAATCCCAAAATATTTTGCCCCAAGGTCAATTGGTTGCTAAGATACAGCCTCACATAGCAACCGGTGCGCATTCAGAAAAATTAGTTAAAAGAAAATTAGGCATTTTTGATTGATTGTGGTGGCATGGATATTTATGCAAAAGTGTTCATTTTCAGGAAATTGAGAGAACTTTATAGTCTTTGCAAGAAAAACTGACTGTGACGCGAAATTGACTTTTCGTTAACGTGCACGAGGTCACCGAAAATGATGTTAAATGTTAATTTCCCAAATTTTGATGCATATTTAGAGGCTAATATCTTCCACATTTCATCACCTTAGGTTCTAATATATGATGCTGTTGAAGGCTTTGACTTGCTCAGTTATTTTGAAAAAAAATCGGCGCATTCATGCACACCGTTTTTACGGAGAGCGCCCTCAAAGTTGACAAAAATGAAAAATGTGCCAAATTCAAGGTCACGGATCACCCTTCGTCCCACCTAGGAATGGCACCAATTTTTGTGTATTGATAGACATTTACCTATATTATCTTGGGTTACCAAAGAAATTTTGCTCCCGAAATGTTCAATGGCAAATTTACCCTACCGAAAATGGTCGTAAATGGCCAAATTCCCATGTAATATCACACATTGGGTTTAGAGGACATTTCAAATGTCCAGGCTTTCAAGATAAAAAGGCCTAGCCCTGTGATATTTGCAGTAGGGATAGTCTGTTATACATATTTTAGTAATATAGACCACAAAACACTTTCATTACATAATAATGACCTTGAAATTTAATCCAAATTTTGATAAAAACAATAAATTGCCCCATTTTCCTCATTGCACTGCATACAATATTATGTAATACGTGTTTTGTAACACTTTTCACACAGCAATATTTCAAGAATTATGAAAGCTGACAGCCTACCACATTAAGGTTCTAAAGTATTTGTGCTCTTCTTTCAGATTTTGTGTCAATTTGATCATGAATGCTATACCCTTGACCTTGAAGTGCTTTTAAACAATAACACACTTCCGTAGATGTTTAGAGATGCGTTTAAACACAGTTTCTTATAGTTTCGTACAAAAAACGCAAGTCTTCTCTGCAACACACTTGCGTTTAAATACAGCGTTATGTGTGATATGATGGACTTGCATTTGATTTTTAGAGTTGCGTTTAAACGCAATTGAGTTTAAAAAAGTTCACTACAATTTTCTAGTATTGTGTGATTATCAAACACAAGTCTTTCAGCGTGCCATGTGTTTTGATGGACTTGCATTTGATTTTCAGAGTTGCGTTTAATTTTTGATTTTGCTTACGAAATGAAAAAAGTAATGCAAGTCTTTTCAACAATAACGCACTTCCGTCATTTCCGTAGATGTATAGAGATTTATTTAAACGCAGTTTCTAATTTCGTACAAAAACCGCAAGTCTTCTCTGAAACGCTCTTGCGTTTAAATACATCATTGCGTGTGATTTGATGGACTTGCATTTGATTTTTAGAGTTGCGTTTAAACGCAATTGAGTTTCAGGTTCGTAACAATTATTTTCTAGTTTCATATGATTATCAAACGCAAGTCTTTTCAGCAACGCAATTGCGTTTAAATGCAAAAGTTGCGTGTGATTTGATATCACCTGCATTTGATTTTTTTTTAGTTGCATCATTAGTTGCATTGTAATAAATCTTTTTAGAAAGGGCCCTGGTTTTGATACCGCTTCGGAATAATCAATGTTTCTATTCGGATTTACAAAAACACCTATTTCATGTTCGGATAGTGAATACATGTACCTACTGGGACATAGAAGTGTGCAAAATTTGTGCGTTTTGAGAAAAACGAGAGGGAGAAAAGGGGTAAAGTGAACTGTCTTGGGTACTACATGTAATGCTCCAGTGTAAATGAGTGTATGTCCTTTCTATATTCTGGCATACAAGACAATAGACGCATGGCGCGAACGCTACCGCGCCGTTCACTAGCGAATTACCGAGTAGAAACGCAGCGAATCGGAGCGGGAAAACAATTCTTTTTCAGAGAATGGCGATAAGATTTTGAGCAAAAAATTATGTCGACTTAGACGAGGGAATTAATACGTATTTCAGCTCAGTTGGCACTGAAAAATCAGGTCGACTTACGCGAGTTGTCGACTTATAACTGTCGACTAAGACGAGGAAATTTTCAAGGAATAACAAAGGCAAAAATCGGGACTTTTTTATTGTGTCGACCTAAGCAAGTTGTCGACTTATGCGAAGTCGACTTCGGCAAGGTCTACTGTATGCTATTATGTATTGGGGGGGGGGGGTTGTTAGAATATGAAAAAAATAAATAAAATTCTTGCAACGTCGCAAAAATCACCCTTTAAAAAAACACCCAACATGCCCTTTTTAATGTGGCCTTGGTGCCCCTCTGACTGACCTAAGTGCCCTATCATGGCTGGCCTCATGGTAAAAGTGCCCTTTTCTAAATGGCCTTGCCCCTCCAAAATCCTATTTCAAGGCCTGGAATGCCCTCTTAAAGATCCTGTTTACCTTTGGGAATAGTGATTAAAAAAATGATCAAGATATCGCTTTTGATGCACATTTATAGGTCAGTTGATTCACAAAACATCCTACCATTATAACATTTTTGCAATAAAACCTACTAAGGAGATATTGTATATCTCTTATTAAACCGTAACTGTAAATGGTTTAGTCTAGAAACACTTTTATTATAACTATTGTTCACATTTTGTATATTTAACAATACTTAAAGATAATAAAAAGTTTTGGTACCTTGAAAGTGTCCTTGAATTTCCTTGTCTTAGTTTGTGTTTCAGGTTAAAGTACCTTTCATATAACTAACACTGTGAGACTTACTCGCCCCAAAGTGCTCTCATGTCTTAGTAATCATGCAATTAACTGCGACCAGCAGCCCCATACGCATAGCGTAATCGGGCTTCGCATTGTAGCATTCAGGATCATGACAGATTTAGTATCGCAGGGTAAATGTCAACTTAAAATCCCATAAATTCTTCAATTTGAAGACTTACCAATTAAGTTGAAGTATTGAAAACAGGCTTCGGGCAATGTTTGGTTCTACCTATAGTCCCTTTCTGTTCGAATTGATGACTGAATGTGACTCGGTCGACAGGACCTTAGGAGAGCTACATACAGTACACTGAATACTACAGCCAGTGCATGCGAACACATCACATGCACACAAATTTCAAATCCATGAACGGATAAGATGTTTGTGTGCGCATGCGCTGGCCATGGTATCCAGTGTATGTACTAGTAGCTCTCCCAAGGTCCTCTTGACCGAGTCACATTCAGTCATCAATTCGAACAGAACGGGGCTATTGGCAGAACCAAACGTTATTCGAAGCCTGTTTTCAATACTTCAACTTAATTGGTAAGTCTTCAAATCGAAGAAATTTTTGGATTTTCAGTTGACATTTACCCGCGATACTAATTCTGTCATGATCCTGAATGCTACAATGCGAAGCCCCATTACGCTACGCGTATGGGGCTGCTGGTCGCAGTTAGCTATGCGTACAATGGGCTGCACGCTGCTGGTCGCAGTCAGTGGTTTCGTACAATATTTATCGACGCTGTACAGCGTTGGCTCTGGTACGAAACCATTATTGCATGATTACTAAGACATGAGAGCACTTTGGGGCGAGTAATTCTCACAGACAACGTACTTTAACCTGAAACACAAACCAAGACAAGGAAATTCAGGGAAGCTTTTGAGGTACCAAAACTTTTTATTATCTTTAACATCGATTATACATGTACTGGTTCAAATTTTTACATTGGTTATTTCTATCCCTAACTCACATTTTAGAACTATTTCGAAGCACTAGCACTGGGTTTTTGTTTCATCTGCAAATGATAAATTATGCCTTTAAATGATAACTGGCTGTACTATCACCCCCAAAATGGTTGAATTATTCCTTGTAGAGATTGTATGTGATGGCAAACATGGTTCTGAAGTGCAGTGAATGAATTCCTGCTGCCTTCTATCTAAGCATATACAGTGTACATGGTTTGAAGACTACATGTATATGTGACCTGCTACAACAAAAGGATCTGAAAGTCGGGGGAGGACAATTTTCAGAAAATGACATGATATTCTTCCCTTTCTCTTCCACTTTAATTTCATACTAACATGACTCACAAAAGTACTCAGTTGCGGGGATATCCATGATTTTATAAGTACATGTCGAGTGGTTTTGGAAATCAGCATTTCGAGAAAACCACATTCAAAGTTTTCCTTTCGACGCTATTATGATCAAGGAGAGGCAAGACAGTTTTCACCGCTCGACGATAGAATGTATGCTTCAAGCAACCTCGGCGATGTTCATTCAAGCTTACATGTAGCACCAGCAGTCTACGTATGACCAATCAGTAACCAGGATGCTACGCACTGACTAATAAGATCACTCATTCTTTGCTAGGGGCGGGGTCTAGCTGCAGCGCTAAATCCAAATCTTCGGACACGTTTGTGTTCTGTGGAAAATCAGAAAAATCATGGCCCAGAAAAACATTATTTTTTTGTCTTTCCTGTGATCATTTAGCTACGAAATTTTGGCAGATAATAGACGATACATTAGACTACAAAATTATGCCCAAAACAGAAATCTTATCGTTTTGACCGATTTTGATGATATGACTTCAAACTCGATTTTCTCGGCTCAGCCGTCAGCGACTGTAGGATCCTTTTGTTGTAGGGAGTCACATATACGCTGTGTATTTAGGAGAGCTCATTTAAGATTCCTTTCTCAAGCCATGGAGGCTCTGAGGGTTGTTTGGAGACACTAGAAACTTGCCACCAGTCGTATATTGCAGTACATGTATACATCAACATCGTCATCGTTCACATTAAAGGGATGGGTATAGTATTGGTTGAGGTGAGGATTCAGCCTTTAACTTTTTGCAGGATATTTACAGGTTGTAGGAACCACTGTATAAAATGTTAAAGAGTATACAATTCTAGAGGAATTCAAAGTTCATTTGATAAAAATCGGTTTTGAAATGGCTGAGATATCCAAAAACAAAGTAAAACACAGCAATTCTAATAAAAGGTGGGTCCCACCTTTTATTAGGATTGCTCTGTTTTGGATATCTCTGCCATTTCAAAACCAGTTTTCGTTCATTAAATTTTGAATTCCTCTTAGAATTATGTGCCTTTTCATATTTTGGAAGAGGTTCTTCATTATCTTTAAAAAAAAAATAAAAAAATTTTGGAAACCTGAAGCCCCATCTCAACTGAAACTGTACCATCCCTTTAATTATCCTTAGAGAAATTTGTATGTAGTACAGAGGATATTCCAGAAAAATGTCTGCCACCAGCTGTCTAAGGCACACGCTTTGCCCCAGCATTGCCCCAGCTGAGCTCCCCAGATAAAACTGATGATACGTTGGCTTATATGCTGGTCTCATTATTTCTGCGGCACCTGCCATCCTAACAGCGCGTAAATATTTCATGCAGCATTTCTTGAAAAGAAGTTGCTCCTGCTGCATTCCACATGCACATCTCAGCTTCATGTAATTGTGTGGATGGGCTGGTATACTCTGCAAAGCCTCTTTTTCTCTAATTAAAAATTGTGATATCTCTGTGGAAGGACATGTAAAGAGAAGAATATGAATGTACTTTGTATTTGTTAACTTTCCGAAGCTGATATTTTTAGTGTTTTAAGCACAACACAGTAATGAAAGTACAGAGTAGATATTTTAAAATATTCACAGTTATATTCTGGTCACTTGCATTGTTCTTTCCCTGCCAGATGCTTCCACTGTTGTCAGTCCTCCAATTAGTGTTATGATTGATTATTTGTGGTCGCCTCCTCCTTAATGGGGTGGCTGGCTGAAAGTGCATTATTGTAAAAATATCCCAACCTCTTGAGTAAAGGTTAAAGTCTCCCAGACTTTGATTCTTTTTATAGTAACAGAATGATGTAATTCTAGGGTTAGATCACTGACTTGTAATCTACCATATTTGGCTAGTGGTATATTATCAAATGGACTTTTTAAAAATCATGTGAAACTGATCAGCAAAGAGTTTTGTCAGTAGTTCTGAGCTCTATCTAATATCTGTAATTCAGGAGTACAGCTGTATGTGGGGGCGTTGTCCTCAAACTGTGCGTACGGGTTTACCTCAAAACCTCTTCCAGGAAGCCACCTGCAGTACAAGATCCACACAAGGCAGGCATCTTTGTAGACTACATACCTTGCAGTTTGCCTACAGTCTTATCGTTGTGTGGATTGCCTGGCTGAAATGTTGGGCAGTTGTGTTGGAAAGCACCCTGCAGCACATATGCAAGCATTACAGATGCACACCTTGTACGTAATGATCTACATGTAGGTATGGATGTAAAACCAATCTTTCCAAGCAGCACTCCGAGAGTCACAAACTCTCAGGCTAAACATTTACAAAACTGTAGGTATAGTGCAGAGGAAGACCCAGTGTATAGAACCACTTTTGTTCATTTACACTGAGCAATTGGGCCACTGCCTAGTTTGACTTTCTCAATCCCGCTGTAGCTCACGACATGTAAATGAAATTACCATATTTGTACACTGTGCAGTGTGCCACAAGCTGAACTTCGAACAGATAAAAGTTTATAAGCGTAAATATAATTGTAAATTGTGTACTAACATAAGAAAGCTTGATAGGGATTGGACTAAATTTTTCAGCAAAAAGGATGTTCTCTGCAATGAAAACAACAGTACAATCTAAACCAGCAGGTATCAAAATTGGAAAAGCTTGATGACATGGTTTGAAAATGTGAAAAGTGAGATTTGATCAGAAATCAAACATTGTATGTGTGTAAATGTTTTTGTTTTTGCCTTATTTCGAAACCACAGAAAAGGAGTGTAATGCCACAACACTGCGTTAGAATATGTGTGTTGATTTTGTTTACTTGTACATATATGTTCCTGTGTGAACTTTGCTTCCTCGTTCTTTAAGGGCAAGAGTAATTAAATCCTCCCCACATATCATGACAAGTCAGTTCCCAGTTTGTATCAAGTGTCCACACATGTTGATGCCAAGTGCAGATAACTCGTTCACACCCAGCCCCAGTCATGACTCACACAAGGAATGAGAAGTAATTGTGGGAAAAAAATATGAATTAAATATAATGCACTGTATCAGACACACAGCAAACTTTGTGTCTAAAAGACAACAGCCCATAGTTTACATGAGTCCTAAGCAATTCAGATCTGGCGTATAGTCGTATGTAGAGCCTACAAGTGTATTTCAGCTGTGGCATGTGATACGCTAGACCCCGTTTACAGTGCGAGGCTCGGCCCAGCCCCGCTTCAGTGTGAACGCGCAAAAGGCCAAATGCGGGGCCAAAATTGGCCTCGCATTTGGCCTCGCTCTGGAGGTGGTCTCTCAGCCGCGGCCGAGCTGCGGCTGAGCCCGGCCTTTTCTCAGTGTAAACGCAAACTGGGCCAAATGCGCGGCCAATTTTAGTCTGGCTTCCAAACCCTCTGCCCGTACTATTTCGCTATACAGGATATTAACCCCCTCAACGTCGAAAGCTAGGATAGTTTAAGGTGGTTTTGTCCTGCAAAGGATTTTTCCTTCGGCAAAGGCCTTTGCCCGAACGGCGACTTTGTCGCCACGGAATCCAGTTGGCAAAGGGTCTGTAAACCAGACTATACCAAATTGCGTTTGTTTACAAGCAGAGCGCCACTACGACAAAATATTGAAAGGTTTGAATTAAAAGCGCGGCCGAGCCCGGCAGTGTAAACGGACAAAATTGCGGGGCTTGGCCCCGCAAATTGAGGCTGGGCTCGGCCGCGGCTCAGCCCAGCCCCGCACTGTAAACGGGATCTTAGATGATTAATGTAGTGTAAACACCAGCTTTATATTGTTTTTTTTTTCCTCACAAAAAACAAAAACAAAAAATGAAGATGGCAAGAGTTGAAGTCGTGTCCAGAATCAAAGCCTCAAATCCTACATGAATTATGATTTGATCATATTCAATTGTAAAATGTACACGTGTAGTCATATACTGTTTAATGTGCATTATGCGTTCATTACAAATTAACTCGTTGAGGACAGTCTGATTTTGCTACAACATGCATTTCCCATAGACACTTGCCCGAGTATACTTGGGACTCATCCTTAACGGGTTTAGGTCATGTAGTATTGATTATTATCATTTTTTTTTTATTGGCCAGAGGCAAAGTCATTTCCGTAGAATAATATTTTGGCTGTGACTTCCCATGATAAAAGCATAACCGTTGCCCATTATATCATATTACAAATCGATGCCAACATCACATTGAACTGTACGCAAATGCGATATCCTGCATAATGCCTGTGCAAGCAGGCGTGCATAGAGTCTGCTCGGGGAACGGCCAGGTAAAATCATTGTGTCGTATTGTGGCTAGAGTCAGCTTTCCATTTCGTAGTGATCACTCTCAGTCTCTGCTTTCCTATTGCTAATATCCTGTTTGCCATGAATTGTGCATTCATGTTTCATTGTGCCACCTGCCTCCACTAAAGGCCAACCCCGGTAAAAGCAGCAGAATGCAAATTTGCCCTTCTTCCGAGAACTGCAATGTCAAGATCCTGTTCCTAAATTGGGCCAATTTGTTTTTATTTATGCCTCCGCCCAGAAGGGTGCCATGGTCATTATGAATGATTTTGGGTTGTCTGTGCGTCCGTCCCTCGGTACTAGTATCCATGCATTTGTATACCCCACATCCCAATAGATACAGTGATTTTAGAAAAAGAAACACTTGATGGATTTTTGTTTTTGTTTTTGTTTTGGTATTTGGCCAAGGTATGCTACTTATTGTGTAATTGCTCTGAAAGTAGATTTGGAGTGAAATCCTTCAAGGTCAAAGGTCACTGAACTTCCCCCAAAATTGCATTTTTTTTTTTCTGCTGAAACTTCATCTAGGAATATCCAGTGGGATTTCAAGTTGATGGGAAAAGGAAAAATGAGTAGACAATAAGTCCCTTGAAAAGATTAGGGGTCAAAGGTCATAGTTACTGCACTTTTTGCAAAAAACAAAACAAAACAAAGAAGTTATTTCCATGCATTACTTCAGCTGGAAATGTTTTACAATCATTTGCTTGAACATGATAGTATTGAAAGGTCAAGATCACTACATTTGGTATCAAATGTTATTTTTGCACCATAACTTCAACCAGGAATAAATTGAAAATAGTGTGTGGTATGGATAGAATTGATTTAACTATTATTGCATGAAGTGACAGAGTAAAAGGTTGAAAGTCAGGGCCACAGGTTACCAGATTTTTGCCTTAATGTCATTTTCTGTATGAATTTTCCTCTGAGATTAAAGTCTGATGATAGTGTCATTAAGTATACAGTGGGTATTTCCTTTCTGCAGCAAAGATTATAGGCCAATTAACTTTATCAAAATGTAATGGAGGGTCATGTTTTATGACAGATAGTGATTGTGTGAGAAGTGGAGGTATCACAGCCGACAGAGCAGCAATTTAATTGCTTTAATATTCTTTTTTTTTTTTTTGTTGATGGGGACCGTGTGTAGTAATAATTTTTGAAACTGTCATTTTCACTTCTTACTTGGAGGCCATTGCATCTACAGCAGATGAGCTTCAGTTCAAGTGAAGGATTTTGCACATTTCTGCACAGTCATTTAATATTGACAGGAAGTCATGCAAATTATGAAACTTTAAGATTTCTATGAAACAATGATCAGTCGGTTGCATACACCTATAAACACTGTATGCAAAGTTAATGGCTGATGGCATCATTGACATTTACAATTTATATTTATACCCCCGCCAAACGAAGTTTGAAGGGGGTATATAGGAATCAGCGGACGGTCGGTCGGGCGGTCGGTCGGGCGGTCGGGCGGTCGGGCGGTCGGGCGGTCGGGCGGTCGGGCGGTCGGGCGGTCGGTCGGGCGGTCGGGCGGTCGGTCCGTTGCAAATCTTGCGTCGCGAACTACTTCCTCAGTTTTCAACCGATTCCCATAAAACTTGGCACAGATGTGTGCCTTGGGTTGTAGATGTGCAAGACGTATTTTTTGACAGTACCCAAAAGTATGTTGCCATGGTAACGGCATATTATGGGCAAAAATGGGTACAAATCTTGCGTCGCGAACTCCTCCCACAGTTTTTGATCAATTTTTATGAAATTAGGTACAGATGTTCATCTGAATATGTTAATGTGCAAGACACATATTTCCGCAGTGGCAAAAAGTGCGTTGCCATGGTAACGGCATGTTATTGGTAAAATATAGGGCAAAATGCTTCATGGCAAAACTGCTTCATCAGTGTTCTTCCAATTCTCATGGAATTCATATTGAATGTTTGTCTTAGGATATAGGTCAGCATGACACATTTCTTGACAGTGACAAAAAGTATGTTGCCATGGTAACAGCTCACATATTATGAGCCAAAATGATGGAAAATTTTGTGTTGCAATCTATTTCCTCAGTTTTTGCCCAATTTCCATGAAACTTGGTACAGATGTGTGCCTTTGGTTGTAGATGTGCAAGACGCATTTTTCGACAGTACCCGAAAGTACGTTGCCATGGTAACGGCATATTAATGGCAGAAGATCAAGGAAAGATCTTGCGAATTTAACTACTTCCTCAGTTTTTTGACCAAAGCTTATGAAATGTTGTTTTGACCAAAGCTTATGAAATGTTGTTTGGCGGGGGTATAACCAGTCGCTGTGGCGACATTTCTAGTTTTATCATTACCTGTACTCAGATATACTGTACGAGCTGAAATTTTCGCGTACAGATATTTTCGCGAATTGCTACTTGGAGGACATTTTCACGTGTTGTTAATTTCACGGTTGCAAGGGTCTAACTGAACTTAGTTATTCACGCGTTATTATTTTCGCGTGTTGTTATTTTCGCGCTTGAAAGACGATTCGTGAAATTCGCGAAAATAAAACCACCGCGAAAATTTCAGCTTGTACAGTACATTTTAGGCCTATTACAACCATGGCATAGTATGGGATCAATTAGTGCAAGCAGAATTGTTTACTGTATTGACATTGGCAACATGTTACACACTGACTTGTAAGCGTATCTGACTACCAAAAAGGTATTATCTGCAACTGATAAATGTGAGATGAATTGTGTGCACACTCGCATCCCGTCTTCATTTTAGGCTGTGTGGTCACATCCAACACCAGGTCTTCTGAAAACAAAATCCACCTGCATATGTGGGGTTCAACGTCCTTTCAGTGTGGAAAGGCATTCCAGTGTCAGTCTCGCATTATTCAAATTCAGGATCCATTGCGAATTCGAACGCTTTTCTAAATGTTCTGTGTTTCGTTGACCCTCTTTTTGCAGTCCTGAACCTGACCCTGATCGACTTGCCGGGAATGACCAAGGTCCCGGTGGGAGACCAGCCCCCAGACATTGAGATACAGATCCGCAACATGCTCATGGAGTTTGTTACCAACGAGAACACGCTCATCCTGGCCGTTTCCCCGGCCAACGCCGATCTGGCCAACTCTGACGCTCTCAAGATCGCCAAGGAAGTTGACCCAAAAGGTAGGCAGTCATGGTGTAATGTCAAGACATGATCTCTTAAAGCCTTTTTCCTCTGTCAAGCAAAGTTGCAACTGAACGAAATGAAACAAACAAACAAACAGAAAGACAATCTGATCATATATCTGAAGTAAACGAAGCACCGTATAGGTGTCTTTAGTTATTAATCATCCATATTCTTGCATTGTACATACATTGACTCAAATGTTGCTTATGCAATAGCAGTGAATAGCAAAAGTTGTAACAAGAGGGCCTTGATTGAAGTTTAAAGTATTCGAGTACAGTGTTGTTGCTTCGTGCTTCAGGAAAAATTTGAATCTGACTTTTTGAATTACTGTATATGCCGAATAATTCGCGAGGTTTTTATTTTTTGCGAATTTTGCGAGTCGGCCGTGCTATTCGCGAAATTAAAAACACGCAAAAATATTGACTCTGATCCCGATGTGGATGTGACGTATTTGTGTACATTTCTCCGTTCAGTGCATGACTCCACTATCGCGAATTTAACCACTCGCGAAATCGTCGGGAATTCCCAATTCGCGAAAATTTAGACTCGGGAAATATATGGCGGATACAGTATTCATTGGCAAATGTTTTTTCATTCTACATAAGTGTATGTTTTCCACAGTGATCATAGGTATTTCTCTTTGAAAGTATAAAATTTATAGCAGACTCACACTGAATGATGCCATATCCAATCATGGTGCGATAATTGTCCATTCCTGTTCTGTGTGTATGGAAATGATGTACATCCAGAGAGGTATAATGAAGTCTGTACCTGTCGTTTAGAGCTTGATATACAAGTGTTGTACAATTGTAGTTATTGGTGTGTTAGATAAGTGTGGATTCTACCTGGAATCACTGTTGCCATTGCTGTTTGGGTATTGTCAATGTAAATAGCTCTTCTTAGAAATTCAGTTGTGTATTCAGGGTCTTATATGGTCATGCAGAAAATAATTTACTCTGTTTAAGCGTGTGACAGGATTTTTTTATTACCACATTCAACTGCAAATTGACCCTATAAAGCTAGTACAGTATATTCCTTTGCACATTATGTTGATGGTGATTGTGTTTTACAAAAGTGAAACATTCAAAGCTCTGCATGTGGTCTTCTTGGGATTGTTTAAACTGTGTAAAATGATTGACTCCTATGCAACAGGTGTGCGTACAATAGGAGTCATCACCAAGCTGGATCTGATGGATGATGGAACAGATGCTAAGGACATCCTAGAGAACAAGCTCCTCCCACTGAGGAGAGGTGAGTAATATTTACGCCAAATATTTTTGTGAGGTTTTTATTTTCGCAAATTTCTCGAGTCAGGTGCTATTCTAGACAGAAAGATCCGTCTGTCCGGAGGACTCTTTTATATTTTGCCATTAACGCTGTCCTCCGTAGACAGACGGAAGGTACCAGTACCCATTGCAGTGTGGATATTCTTAACCACTGTCTCTATGGAAAATTGGGTGAGGTACCTCACCCTTCTCGATTGTGTCTAATTCACGGCCCTAGGTCAGCAAATTTAAGCTTGAATAGTTAAATCAACTATTCAAGAATAGACTACACTCACCAGATCAATGAATAATCCAACATTGCGGTAGAATTTTCAACGTAAAACACACATAAACCAGCCCGTCGCGTCGTCACGTTCAAACTGTAGAAACATACAGTATGAATCTATTAGCCAATCACATGCGAGGTAGTTTCTACATGTCTTTTTTACTAAACACGTACCTCGCATGTGATTGGTTTACAGATTCAAAATGGCGACTTACTACTAGCGAACGGCCATGTTGCGATATGGATAAAATTTCTGCATTATAACCGAGTTACTGTGAGTATTTCGATTGCACAATGTGAGAAATTAACCCCAAATATTGCTGCATAATGTGTCATGTCATGTCAAACTTGTTTGAATGTAAAAAAGCTGTCTGAAATTTGGTTTATCGTAACGTTTGATCTGTGCGCGTTGCTCCACACAAGAGCTGGGATCATTGACTTCGGTCTGTATACGGAGGGGATCCGTGAAGCCAGACGCAGTTTCCGCGGAACATTCCCCGACGGACATATACAGACCGATCTTTCGGTCAAGTGCTATTCATGAATTCAAAGACACACAAAAATATTGGCTCTGATCCTGACATGAATGTAATGTGCATGCATACATTTTAAGCGATTTCTCCATTTAGTGCCGTACTCCATAATTGTGAATTTAACCACTCGCGAAATCGTTGGGAAGTCCTGATTCGTGAAAAATTAGACTCGCTAGATATATGGCCTATACAGTATTTGATCAGGCATGCCGTAAACTGAGGGTACCGTACCTGGAGGTTACTCTAAAAATTCATTACTGTTGATTGTATTGTCCCACTTCTTCAAATTTTACAGATGCGTTCTAGTGTTGCTGCATTCACTCAATCCACATGTATGCATACGTATATGTGGTTTGCAGTCCCTTTAATGTTTATGGGCAAGTTCGATATTGCAAGCTAATAAACCTCTTGAAGTAGTGTCATACTTAATGGCACCTGTGAGTCACGGTAGAATGCTGCAAACGTGTCATTTGAAAGGGTAATAAATCAAGTGCAGTTGAGATTGACATTTAAAGGACTGTGGTATCTCGTATCACAGCAGGCTGAGAAATAAAATTGGTTCGCAGTCAATCAGTGCACAGTCTTTTTAAATTGTTATCGGTCTTTCTGTAACAGTATGAATGTAGTATTAAACACACAGACTGCATACTGTAAAGCAAGATGTTTTCGCAGCATGAAATTTTTGCAAATTGGAACCAAAGGCCTGTTTCACATCATAGAATTTTTGCAAGTTACCACTGGCATTGAATACATACAGTGTAAACAAGAACTTTCGCATGCATTTTAATTTCGCTTTTGCGAAATGTGCGAAATGTGCGAAATGTGCGAAATTAAAATACACGCCTACATTCCTCGTTTTACAGTACCGTAGTGAAAGTTTACAAAGTGTTCAAGTTTAAATGGGTAAAGAAAGCTCATGTGACTAAAAGTGAACATTTAAAGGTCATATACCGTCATGTATGTTGATCAATAAAAGGTTAACAAGGTATTAGCTATTCCCCCCAGTTGATGCCAGTTGGATTGTGTAGTGGAAGTGAGCAGATCTGCATGAAATGTGCCATAGACTGACATTCATGGTATAGTGCACTGTACCATGAATTTCATCATACTGTATATAGGCAATAAATCAATGCTTTTCATTATAGGTATGTGTAACATGCTATTGGTAACGGCCTCATAAACCACTCTGTACATTATGCTCACTACTTCCTGTTTGTCTACACTTAGGTGATTTAACACTTTTGTTTGAACTATTTTACCAGCAGGTATTTTTCTTTAAAGGGATATAAAACAAATATATCTTGTGCTGTTACTTAGCCACAAGTGAAATTCCGGGGACAGAAGTTTCGCTATCTTCTACGCCAATGTACCCCTCAGAAAATAGTGCTATTCCTGCTACCGCAGGAGTCGATAATCTCTGCTAGATCCTGGAAGTGCATGGTATATTTGTTTACTATGTACAGTGGCGTCTTTTTACATGATCATTTGTATTGTTTGCTGGTGTCTCTGACACACATCATCGTGAAACTGCCATAGTCTTGCAATGAATTCTGGCATGCTGATGTTGACACGTAGTGTATGTCTCTCAATGCTTATATTGCATTCCATCCGATAGGTTATGTTGGTGTCGTCAACAGAAGTCAGCGTGACATTGAGGGCAAGAAGGACATTAAAGCTGCCCTGGCGGCAGAGCGTAAATTCTTCCTCAGCCATCCCTCCTACAGACACATCGCTGACAAGATGGGCACACCCTACCTCCAGAAAGTCCTCAACCAGGTACGTTTGTTGTCGCTTTTCAGTTTTAGGCGGATGTTTAAGATGCAAAATAATGTATGCTGCTTTCTTAGGTGGGCGACCAAAAATACAACTGAAAACCTCGCAGGAAATCATGCAGTAGAAGTGGGTATACAAGGAAATGATCAGCACAAAAATTTCTGCTTGCTTTTACATCTATGAACAAGAAATGTAATATCCGACACAAGAAATAGAGGTAGTCGGTTGAAAATTGTGTGCACTTGAAATGAAGATGTGGAGAGCAAGTTTCAAATCCCAAATCTACGTCAACCCTAGTTTAGAATCAACAGACAAGATGCAATGTCAATCTTGTGAAATTACCAAAGACAAGATGACTTTCCCTGATAGTCCAGAAACAGACCATATTTATATTTTCTTGCTTTGTTTTGTTGCTGTCATTTTCCAAATCAGAGTTGGCTGTTTCTCTATCAGATTCAGAAGTAATGCTTCCAAGTCATGTCACATTTTAAAATAGAGGATTTTATAATCAAGCTCAAGAACATTTCACTGAGCACCAAGCCACCCCCTTCCTTTTGGACTCTCATACTTCTGCTTTTCCCTCCTACAGCAACTGACTAACCACATTCGAGACACGCTGCCAGCCCTGCGTAACAAGCTGCAGGCCCAGGAGCTGTCGCTGGAGAAAGAGGTGGGCGAGTACAAGAACTTCAGCGCTGATGACCCCACCAGGAAGACCAAGGCAATGCTGCAGTGAGTTGGGAAATCCACTGGGAATTTAAGAGTCATTTTGTCAGTGGAGGGAGACCGATATAAGGAAGTTCTGTACACAACATACAATCTCCTTCTTGTGTCTGTCGCAGGACTTTATCGAAAGTGCATTAGGATTACCAAAATGTCTATCAGAATGCAAGTGATAATTTGTACACACATATTTGAAGCATGAACATAAACGGCATTATTTACCATTTGCAGATTAAACCAAAACCCAGCTTTAGAGCTTCAAAATAGTTCTAAAATGTGAGTTAAAGATAGAAACAATCCATGTAGAAATGTTAATCAGTATAATCAGTGTTACGTATTGCTAAATTTACAAAATGTGAACAATAGTTATAATAAACTTGTTTCTCGAGTAAACCGTCTACAGTCATGGTTTATTGAGAAAAATAGTGATACCTCCTTATATTTTAGGCTTTATTGGGAAAATAATTCTTATATGGTAGGATGTTTTGTGATACAATGGACCTACACATGTGCATCAAATGTGATAACTCGAACATTTTTTTAAATCACTGCTCCCAATGGTAAACAGTACCTTTAATGCTGCAAGTAAAGTCATAGCAATGCGTATGATGTGAAACGCCCCCATAATGAGACTTGCACCCTCTTCTTCCAGGATGGTCCAGCACTTCGGAGTGAGCTTTGAGAAGCGCATCGAGGGGTCGGGCGACGAGATCAACACCAACGAGCTGTCGGGCGGGGCTAAGATCAACCGCATCTTCCACGAGCGGTACCCCTTCGAGGTCGTCAAGATGGAGTATGACGAGAAGGAGCTGAGGAGAGAAATCAGCTTCGCTATCAAGAACATTCATGGTGTCAGGTGAGTGGTGCCGAGTGTGAGTGGGGCACTCTTGGAATGACCAGATGCAACTGTGTTTCACTGACCACTTTCTGCAGTTCATTGGTGCCGAGTGTGAATGGGCCACTCTTGTAATGACTAGATGTAACTGTGTTTCACTGACCACTTTCTGCAGTTTATTGGTGCCGAGTGTGAATGGGGCACTCTTGTAATGACTAGATGTAGCTATATTTCACTGACCACTTTCTGCAGTTTATTGGTGATCTATCACTTGGTCTACTCCCACTCCGTCCAATAGCCATTTAGTCTCAACCCACATGGTCTAATCCCGTTTCGTCTACAACCAATTCGTCTAATGACTGTTTAGTCCAGTTGCCACTTAGGCTCATTACCAGTTGGTCTAGTTTCAGATGGGCTATGCCCATTTCATCTAGTACCCAGATTACCCAGATTGGTCATTAGACGAAGTGATGTTTAGCCAGACTGGGCTTTAGACCAAGTGAGAATTGGACCAAACGGGAATTAGACAAAATTGATAGTAGACTAAATGAGTTTGGCCACAATGGTGTTAGACGAATTGGGAAGTAGACCATCTGATAGTAGACCAAGTGGCAATAAACCCACAGAAACAAGTCAATAAAACATGTATAATAAAATACCTCGATTTTACCAAGTACAGTATTTTCAGTAAAACCCATATCACCAGGACTAGTTGCTGGGGAAAGAAAGACAGCGGAATCGTCCTGAGAAATGTGTACGCTAATTCCAACAACACAAGGATGTTAACCCTTACTGTACTCGGGGAGGGGGGGCATTGATCTCGGAAACGCAATGTCCGATGAACTTGAAAATGTGCATGCTGATAGATCTTCGCGTGAATCTGATGGTGTAATTTATTTTAATCAATTATGCAATTTTTTGCATAATTAGCTAATTAATTATTCATAATGCGTATTTTATGCATTTGGGGGATATTTTCATAATTTCAGCCTAAACAAGTACAAAATTACATGAAAACTGTAATAATGAAGAATAATGTTTCCCAAATGTGAAATAAATCAGAGAGAGAAAAAAAAAAAACGAGAAAAAAACAAATTTTTTGTTATGTTTTGTATTGTTTTTATTTCTTCTGTTTTCTATTGTTTTCTATTCCTTATGTATATCATTGTTTCTAAACTTTGCCCAATTTATTTCAATATAGAAGCATGAACCAAGTGGAAAACCAATTCCTGAGCAAACTTTATAAAGTAATGCAAGCCATGGACTATTGACAGTATATAACTGTACACAAATATATGCAGCGATTAGCCGTTTTAATGACATGCACATACTAATTGGCCCATAACACCCCCTAGGTAGGTCTGATATGGACAAATGTGGTATCAAAATGTGCGCAAGACTTCAGGGGAAAAAGTCATGAAGTGAGAATCCGAAATTCCAAGCGGTCGGGATGCAATCGCCAAAAGTATGCAGGGGGGGGGGGGGCCTCCCCGCCCCCCCCCCCCCCCCCCCAGTGCAGTTAGGGTTAACAGACGCTACCTACTACTCAGTAATCGATCAGTAATGTCTGTGAAATGATGTGTAATTAATGAATGTTGAATTGTTCGTTGTGCTTTCTTGATGTCCACTATTATTTTAACCAACAATGCCAGAATTTTGCTCAGAGCAAGGGATCTGAATGTTTGTCGACAAGTCTTTGATGGGCTCTTAGAGTATATCATCAGGGTCCAGTAAAATCTAAAGAGTGGTGCACAAACTCTTGCCCCTTAGAAACTGTGCAGGTCAACTTGAATGATGAAGGGTGGTGTCCGAGCCCCGTGACTGCACTCTGATTTCATCCAAGTACTTTCACTTCTCTGTCATAACAGGGTTGGTCTGTTTACACCAGACATGGCGTTTGAGGCCATCACCAAGAAGCAAATCAACCGCCTGAAGGAACCATCTCTCAAGTGCGTGGACATGGTCGTCAATGAACTCAACAACGTCGTCAGGCACTCTGGTGAAGGGGTGAGTGCTTCCTTTTGCTGGTGGTCATCAACATCTGCCAGAGAATGTGTCTCTGTTTTCGAATGTCTATGATGGAGTGTAATCAGAGGGAAAATGAAACATTATAGAAAATGAAACATTATATGTTTTAAATCTATTGCATCATCTACCATATTTCGTAGCACTTTTGTGGTCATTGTATTCATTCTTAATGCTGCACTGAAAGAGAGCAATGTCCCTCATCGTGAGTGTTCCTTGAGTAATTGCCCAATGCAACAGTATTTACATCTGTGCAGTAAAGCATGTATACTTCTTCCTTAAAGAGCAGCAATGTAGAGTCACTATCGTGCACAGGGACAAAATTGATGTAGATTTAAAGAGACTTGAACCCACAACTCTCTGAGGGAGAGTTTGATGTTTGAATCAAATGCCATGCTGCTTTTGCAAAGGTCCGATACACCTGAGTAAGTGTGTTCAAAACACTGTGCAAAGTTAGTGATTCTGGCAGCTGTTATACACTTTGCCAGGTTTATGACTGATGCTTTGGTGAAGTATAGCCGCAGTGGATTAAAAGCATAGTTTGTTGCGAGTATGATAATATTCCAGATACTAGGATGCTTGTCATGTATGGACTGGATTCCCTGCACAGAAAACACTGAAAAGTATTTGCTGACATTGAATATTTCTGCCCTATATCTCATCTATTCCAGGAGACATGTCCTATGTATGAAAGAAAGAGTGCCAGTGTAATGGGAATAACTCCCTGTAATAGCATCTGTACCAGTGTGATGGGAATAACTCCCTTTAATAGCATCTGTACCTTTGTTTTCATTGTTCGTACCCCAGATGAGCAGGTATCCACGACTACGTGAGGAGACTGAGCGCATCGTCTGCACACATATTCGTGAGCGTGAGGCCAAGACCAAGGACCAGGTTCTGATGTTGATTGACATCCAGCTGGCATACATGAACACCAACCACGACGACTTCATCGGATTCGCCAAGTCAGTATCTTAGCCCTCATTCTTGATGTTGCTTTTTGCCCTTTGGTTTCCTTTCTGGCGACACATTTCGGGTGGGGGTAGTTCCTCAACCTTTGTCCTGTGTCTAGCCGTGATAGATAGTCATGATAAGAAGCAATACCTGATTTCTTAAACTCAATCTAATGTACATCATAGAGGGATGGCCATAGCAGGAAGTAGCTGTCGATGCAAAACATTATGGGTAGGTCTCAAACTATAGTTGGCTCATAAGTAGCTCCAAAGGACAGTTCAGAATCAAATGATTTCCACACTTTTATGGACGCATAAAATATATACGTATTTCGCTCACCTCAAGTCAAGTTTCAAAAGGATGCAAAAACCTAGAGGAAATGCGAGAAATGTCCTCATTATTCTTTTCCAAATTTCTGGGCAGCTCTTGCTTTGACTCATTCTATTACCAGACCACTTAATAGACGGATGATTTATACAGAGCGACAAGTCTGCATGATAGCAACTTCCCACACAGCGTATATTTCAATATGTGTTGTGCTAACCAGCGAGTTCAAAGTAAGGATGATCTTCGTGGGAATAGAATAGATGCAGCTCCATATCCATATTTTGACAGTATGAAAAAAACAGAAAACTTTGATATGATAAAAAAGCTCATCCATAAGTGGCTCAGTGGATATTAACATGTGACTGAAAAACCCCCAAAAGCAAAACGAAATAGGATATCGAGGACAACAAAATGACCTCTTACGATGTTTTGATTCCATATTTGATATGTTTCTTCTTTGAGATGCCATATTCTGGAAGATATTTTAGAGGGACCTCCTCAAGACCTTTCCCATGATCCTCCTTGAGGATGTGTCAAGTGTAGTAGATCCTGCAAACAGGATGTGTTCATCCTGTTATGCAAGTTTTGGACAATTTATGTTATGATATTGCATTTATTCAAAAAACAAAAGAAAAGAAAAAAATGATCTTTCATATTATAAGACGTTGCTGTTATGTGACAGAGACATTGGCTATGAATTTTCAAAAATGGGATGTAAAGTATTTTTATTTTTCTGCCTCAGGTTTTTGAATAGTTTCAAATATTTGGAGCTACAATTGTATCTCTTGAATTGTGTAGTCATGTTGAACTTTTTACACATCTGTTATTTCTGTTATCTGTTATACAGTAGCTCCTTGTGAGCACTCTTCCCCTCGTAATCCTTATGAGTCCATACATGTTTGTCATTGTTGTGATTGTTGATCTTTATGTAAAGTTTTTCTCTTTGTTTGTCTGTTGCTTTGAAATACCCAATTAATCATTGCAATCTGTCTAACGCAAAGAAATTCTTGCTGTGGGAATAGAGGCTTAATTACATGCATTCCATTTTGGTGAAATCTTCAGGGACCTCTTGTTGTGAACATTGTAATAATGATACTCCTCTAATGTCATTCATCCATTTTCTGTCATGACTAAAGGGTCCATAACCCTGGGTAATGTCTTTTAACACAATCAATGGAAAACAACATTCCCATTTCAAACGTAACATCAGACGATAAGTCAAATGTTTCTTTGTCATGGAAGAGTGGAGGATCTAAATCATGGGCAGTGGCATTCTTTGTTCATTGTCATTAGTTATCATCTTACCTCATCGTGGTCAATCATTTAACTTTGTTTTCATGATTAGTAGATCAAAATTTTGCATGATGACGAGTGGACACCCCTAATTACAGTCAGTGGAAACAAAATAAATGATAGCATTTTGAAAAAGTGTATTTATTCAAACAGAAATAGCGGCTTGTGCATATCGATAATTGAATAACTCTAAACTGTAGGTGATGATATTGCAGTCTGTTTTGAGCAGTGTTTGAAATGTGTGTACAAATCCAACCAGTAATCACAAAATATGCTGCTGTATATATTAAGTAGAATTGCGTCTGGCATTGGATACATTAATTCATTTTATGTTCTTCATCATCCATGTGATAATTATCAATAATGTAAATATTATTCTTTTCTTCTCTTTTTCATCTTCTTCCTCTACTAACACTGCTTCTACTACTTTTATTCTTTATATTTTCTTTTCGTCTTCATCTCTGCCTATACATTCACAGAGCTTCCAACTCCAACTCGTATGTTTTTACCATGATTAGTATATTTTGTTCATTATGCAAAAGAAGAAAATAACGGGCTTTTAGCTAATTTCAAACTTTCATTTAAAGCGCATGATCAGGTTTTCACCAAGCTTAGCTTGACTTGTTCCTTTGGGCAGGTTGATACAGAAGTGATAAAATTTTACAGTTGACCCTACTATGTAGGAGCCTTGGTATAGAGGGCCCCAAAACCAAATCTGTGTGAATTTCAAACATCCCCTATTCTTTAACTCCGGAAGTGGTACTATATTTTAGTACTTTAGAGGTAGATTAGTCAGTTGTGACCGTAACAGAGGTGACCCACTTGGGCTCCCTTAGAGGATAATATGTTTGAAAAAGGCAATCCATGAAGGAACAATTTTATCCACAGCAATAAAACAAAAGACACACAAAAAAAAAACCTTTCATGATTGGTTTTCAGAAGGGATCATGAATGTGCTGGGTATGCAAACTTACATGTGTGTATCCCACAGTTTTGCTCAGAAGTGGAGTTGCAAAACAACGCTCCAAAGATTCAAAGCACTGGCGGTAGGTAAAGTCTTCCTTCAGGATCATGCAGAATATCTCCAGGTTGTTATATGCAGATTGACTTTTAGTGAAAGGACAGCAACCTTCACTTTATTCCCAGAGGTTATAAACTTATTTATTTTTTTCTTCAGGATATGCGCTGATCACACATGGCACTCGAATTATCCATAGGGGCTGGGAATGCAGGGTTATTTAAAAGGCACATATGGTTAACATATTAGCCGTAAGACAAGACTCCGTGGAGTCAAAACACTCTATTTCGATCATTTACCTCTCCATCCATTCTGGTAGATAAAATAAATTGCTTCATGTAGAGATAGCCTTTTTAATAGAAGGATATACTTTTCTATTGCCATTTTTTTTTTCCTGAGGTCCCTGAAAAGGTAGCCAAAAATGCAGTAGATGGGCTACTGTATACCCGGTATATTTTGAGGCATTTTCATTGTTTGGATTCCTCGAATCAGCCGATGTCTGCGAAATTGACGGCCTGCTAAAATGCTGCTTGCTGTGACACGTGCCCTGTGTAAAATCTCGAAGATGAGAAATCACTAAACTCTTCTCATGAAGGGGATATTACTCATTCCATCACTAGACTTTTTGATTGCAAATTCATCCACTTGCGGTATTGTCTCACGTGTCCCAATTTTAGAAAATCTTAATTCGCAAAATATGTGGGGTATACAGTACTATCATAGGGCACTACTATGAAATTGCACCAAAGTTGTATTTGCCCTGAAGCTAAGCTGAGGTTTTGCTTCTCAGTTATTAAAAAAAAAAAAAAATCTTTTCAAGAATTTGATAAGTAGCAGACATGGTATATAGCTTATCACTTCTTACTGCTCCTTCTAACGCTGTTTAAAGGGACTGTACAGTACTGGTTTAGGTAGGGATTCATGTTTTGAACATTCCTAAGTGAGATAATGAGAAGCCTCTTATGAAATTTGAAAGAGCATGTAATTTTAAGAAGGATTCAACATTCATTTGATGAAAATTGGTTTTCAAATGACTGAGATATCCAAAAAAGTGCTTATAATAAAAGGCGACATGCCACAACTTTATTAGGATCTCTTTGTTTCACCTTGTTTTTGGATATCTCAGCCATTTCAAAACCGATTTTCATCGAATAAACTTTTGATACCCCTTAGAACTGCATGCTCTTTGACATCTCATAGAGTGGTTTCTGAATATCTCGCAAAATGTTAAAAGCTAAATCTACACCTCGACCAGAACTGTAAATACTGTCATTTTTCATACTGTAAAAGTAGAAATTACTATGAGTAGTTTGATGTTACTGGTAGTGCTTAGCCACTACTAGTATTACTACTGCAACTCCTAGTACTATTTCTGTTAATACTTCTGCTACCAATTCAACTACTAGTTCTACTACTACTACTACTACTACTACTACTACCCCTGCTGCTGATACTTCAACCATTTCTATTACTGCTATTACTGCAACTGTTCCGTTTGCTTGCTACTTATCGTACTGCTACTACTGCTCCTCCTCCTACTACCACTACTACTGCTACTACTACTGCAGAGACTCCAACCCAAAGCACCTTCTGATCTGGAGATTCTCCTGCCTGAAACCCCTAGCAAACGGGAGACTCCAACTTGATGTGTGCGAAGCGCGAAGTTCCGACGGTTCTAGATGCTCTCTGATGCTATTTAAGGCTTATTTTTTTCAACATACGATAGAAATGAATAAGAAATCCTTTCCAACGGGAGACAAAGAGCCAGGGCGGGAGAAATTAAATCTCAAGCGGGAGAACGGGAGATTTTGCAAAAATGGGTTTTCGGCGGGAGATCTCCCGTCAAAAACGGGAGAGTTGGAGACTCTGCTACTGCTACTACTACTGCTCCTGCTACTACTGTTACTACTGCTTCTGCTACTATACTACTATATGTACTTCCGTTACTTCTTCTGCTTCTACATCTGCTATTACTTTTACTCATCAGTACTACAACACTTCTGTTATTATGTTTCTGAGTCACATCGTCATTTTTATGTTTCAATATATAATTTCCCCAACCTTATGAAAGGAATTTTTTTCCCTTTCTTTTTATAATTTTGTTATTCCAGCTGTGGCCAGACTTTATGTGAATTCTTTTATGCTCTTAGCAATATCTTCAGAAGTACTTTCTTCAGTTCTGTACTAAACTGAACTGACATACACTGTATGCGTGGTCGGCTTATAGCATTCATTTAGCTTATGTCTACCCCCAAAATTTCTTCTGCCAGCAATTTAATTCCAATATTCTGAATGCAAATGTGAAGCGTGATCGCTGAAGGTGTCAATTCTGTGTGACTGCAGATATGATCAGAACAGAGTATGTGTTCTCTGTTTTTTGTTTTATTTTGTTTTTTGTTTTGTTTTTGTTTTTGTTGCACATTCACGTTCCACACTTTGTACTTTCTCTTTGTGGATTTCATTCCTGTCAACGGTTTGTAATGTGCAATGCATTGTACATTTCATTCACAACTGTGCAATATTACGAGACTTTATCCTCTTTATTTGGGGAGAAAACCTCTAAAGAATAAAAAGAAGATGAACTACTCCTTTCATTCCTCACATAAGTTGAATGAACTGTAGTTTAGGTATTACATTTTGTTGTCAAAAAGTAGAGAAAACAGATGATAACATAGAAATATGGAATTTTGTAAATAAATATAGTAATTTGCGTAGACTCTTGCACATGTTTCTTTCTTTAGCAGCAGACTGAAAGAAAAGCAAACAAACAAATTCCTTACGCTATATTGGTGTATTGCAAAATTTAATTGCAGAAAGCACAAATTCATGTCTCCTATTACATTTTCTCTTGTCTTCTGGTGCACAATTTCCGACATTTAGTTAACAAACTTTATTCGAAAGGCACAAATGCACTATTCATGTTGACTTCAGTGGTATTCCAGTGATAATATCAATATTTATTGATTATTACATATGTTCAGTCATAAGTTGATTATTTTTTCTTCTTATTCATCCATTCATATTTGAGTGTGTACAGCAAAAATGACATCTCACAATCGTGTCACTTTGTTCCAATTTCAGGAGCACTGTGTAAATGTATATGTGTATTCTTTTTGAATTTTTTGTTGCTATTTTCATCTCATTTTTCTGTTGATGTTACATCAGTGCACAGAATAAAAGTGATGGTCATCAGAAAAAGAAACTAGGAAACCAGGTAAAAGCTAACAGTATTAAATGTTTGCCAAACCATCGTGTTATGATATGTACCTGTTCACAATTCACAAGTGCAGTGGCTCTCGCCAAGTTTTGTCACAGTGTTGTTGGCCTACGTGATGTCTGCTTTGTCCTTTGCTGTTTTTGTTATTTTGCCTAATATTCTGTGCTGTATTTTTTTTTTCCTGTTGTTTTTGCTTTTACTTTTCAATCTTTTCTAAAAAGTTCTAAATCAAGTTGCCCTAAAGCTTCAAAGCTTCACAGTATCTTCTACTACCATCCACGTATTGCGGTTGTAGGTCCTCACTCTCTCAGTTTTCTCACATCCGCCTCCATCCTGTCATGCTTCAGCCGATTCTGTATGCCATTGCTTTGTCATAACCATCCATCACTGTGCTGTGCCATTAACAAGGGAGAGCTTACTTGTATGAGTTCATGTTTCACGTTCATCTCTCTCTCTCTCTCTCTCTGGATATCTGTCACGTCTTGATTTTTAACACAATCACGCCCGTGAGATGACTGTGCCATGTGTATGCTCAAGCTTGACCATGGGGGCGCCATTTCTCTGTCAGCTGCACTCTGCATTCACTCTCTAGGTCTTGAGTTCACAAACTTGAATCCATACATACATACATACTGAACAGCAACTTAGTCCCATCCTAGTGTTTTGCTGTGACCTCCCGTGTAATCTCCCTTGCTATATCCCTCTGCATGTTTTTCCAGTGCGGCTAAAGCAAAGAGGACGGGCCGTGATCAGCAGAAAAAAGTTCCAAATCAGGTACCGTGACTGCCCCCAGTAGAGTTAATCATGATGATACATTGCACACTTACTGGATATAACAACAGTTTAAGGGGAATTCCAGACCAGTAAAATTTTATTCTGATCAGAAAGAGTATAATTTTTTTAGCACAACAGTGAAAATTTGATAAAGATTATAAAAGTTAAAGAATTATGATGTTTCACAAATTTTCACAAATCAGTTCTTGAACAGTCTGTATGAATATGCCATGAGTGACTTCTGTATGAATATGCCATGAGTGAGTTGTTCATGTCATCACCTCACAACTTGCCATAATATAAAGTTTGTACACAAAATCTTGAAATTTCCAGTTTTTTGTTCAAACACAATTATGCTCCCGTCTTGAATTGTAATGTATCTGACTGATCATAATTTTGCAGTTATTTAGCAAGGTGTAACATTTCTATTTTACACTTTTGAAGCAGAAAAACTGAGTTATCATCACTTTTTTTTTTTGCAAGATTAATGGAAAATTGTGACATGATGACATCATCAACTCACTCATTTGCATATTCGAATTTACTGTTCGAGAACTGTTTCGCAAAAATTAGCTAAACTTCACAATTTTAGAACTTCCCTAATTTTTATCAAAGTTTTATCAAATTGTCACTACTGTGCTCATGAGATTTTACTCTTTCTTTTCAAATGAATAAAATACCTGGTCCGGAATTCCCCCTTTAAAGTCCCCCCTGTGCATTTTGCAGCCTAGATGATATCGATGCAGCCTAAATGATATCAATAGGACTCATTCACAGTGCAGCTAAGCTCCTTACAGTGCATTTTGTCGCTTAAATTCACCAAGAGCTGATGGGTCAGACCAACACCAAAAGTTAAAAAGTTAGTGCATGATTTTAAGGATTGACAGTGTGCGTCTTGTCATCAGTTTATGCATTTTTTTTTTCCCAGTGGAAGAAAGATGACCATCTCTACTTCTCCCCGACTGGGGAAATACTTTCGGCTGAAACAAGAGGACACCCATTACATCACAAACAGATTCATGTTGTTGAAAAATGCTTTATTGAGTTGTCAAAATTGCTTGAAGACAAGAGTCATAATTTTGCACAATAACAGACATGCTTGTCGTCAGTTTGAATTACTCTGTTTATTCATTTTTTTTCCCCAACCAAACCTACAGCTGTATAATGGGATACTCAATGATTTGCGGGGCATGACTGTCGCTTGGCTTGTGTACTAAACCCACATACAAATAGAAAAATTGAACCGAGATGGCCATCTTTTGAACCATGGTGAAAAAAAAAAATGCAGATGAGTTATTCTTCTGTTGTATTGTTAATTTTAAGCCTACTAACTGCTTTATTGTGAATTGTATTCTCAAGAGGGGTGGGCGGTGCTTTCTTGCACATAGAAAGCAGCTTAACCGCCCCTTTAAAGGAGAGTTCCACACCAGTAAGAAGTTAGTCTGAAAAGAAAGAGTGAAATTTAAATAAGCATAAGGGTGAAAGTTTGGATATAAAATAAGGAAGTTAAGAAATTGTAAACATTTACAAAACATCTCTCAAACAGTTGATATGAATATGCAAGTTAGTGAGCTGATGGCGATACCACCTAGCAATTTTTCATTGATCATATTTAAAAAAAAAAGAATATAATTGTAAATTCAGTTCTTCTGATTTAAAAGTGTAAAACATTCTTGGCTGAATAAAATCCAAATATTGATCAGTCAGTTATATGAGGATTTGAAACTGGCGTATAATTGTGTTTGAGCAAAAAACATGAAACTTTAAGATTTTATTGACAAGTTATATGGCAAGTTCCGAGGTGATGACAGCAACAACTCACTTCATTTGCATATTCATATTGACTGTTAAAGTACAGTGTCCTGAAAAAGGAGTGAAACTTCACAATTTTATAGCCCCTTATTTTTCTCAAATGTTGATCAAATTGTCACAGTTGTGCCTGTAAAATTTTACTCTTTCTTTTTAAACTAACCTACAAATGGTCTGGAATTCCCCTTTGCTGTCTTTGTGTGTGACTTGTCTCAAATAACGTAGTGGTAAATTAGAGTTGCCCCAAATTGATTCCTAACACAACTTCCATTATCTATCCCCCAACATTTCCCACAGGCATTTAAATTTGAAAGTAGTTTAATTTGAAATATGCCTTAGAAATGACACCTGCCCCTTTATAGTGCTCCGCAAATATTCAAAGCTGATTCTGCAAGTAACAGATGTGAAGAAACGTAATTCACTTCTACCTTACAATCATATCTGTTCTTCTCTCTCTTTTTTAATCTGGATGAAGGAATATGGCATGAAGGTAATCCCTATGCAAGCTGTTAGTTTATGAGTTTCTTCTTTAAATCTCATTTTTTAAGTTTCTTTTGTTTCTCATCTTTTTGAACTTGGTGGGAAGAACAGGTACCACTGTGGCCCAGAGACATATCAAGAGCCATTCTAAACTGAGTGTAAAAAATGCTTTCCAATATTGTGCACCGCATACTGCCTACTAACACAGACAACACAAATAGGTCCAGGAGACTCAGATACCCACCAAAGCCTAGAAGGCTTTCACCCTTGGTTGCTGCTGAGTTTCATGCTAAAAGGCATAATATTCTTTAAAAAAGAAAAAGGTTAATAAATGGCTGAGTACATCAGTGCACCTAAGCGTATCTCATGTACGTAGAAAGAGGGAAATTGTTTTATTTCTCTTTTCCTTTCTCATGTACAGACATTTATTTAAAAGTAGAATACTTTCAGAAAAGTAGAGATCATGTGTGTTAGTGGTGCAGTCATTCTTTCAGAACACGTCTCAATATAAGTAGTCAAAAGTGGATGAAAATTATACACTTTCTTTTTTCCACAATTTTAAAACATCTTATTGATTTCAAAATATTTCTTTGATTTCCTGCAACAGCAAAAAATCATACTGTAGATATTTGTTCCTTTTGTCCTCACCTGTTTCATTCCTAAGACTCAACAACTGTTAAATATTCCAAATTACCAAATTCACCAAATCATCCATATTTGTATTCCCCCCCCCAAAAAAAAACAACTTTAATAATAGTAAGAAAGCTATCTCTGAATCACCCTTATAAGCACATTGTACTAACTTCCTGATTTTTTTTTTTTTGAAAGAGAAGAAAATGTGAGCACCTCGAAGGTATGGAGCAAAACTATCACCATTTTTGATAGTCTAGAATCATTTTAGTATTGTCAGAATGCTTTTCTCAAAATTACTTTGTTAGCTCACAAAAGCATTTATGTGCACAAAGTCAATATGAGAGCAAGCCTCTTTTGCAAAGACACACACAGCAATCACAACCTAAAGGTTTTCCTTGCATTTTCATCGAAACTGTGATCATGATATGACGAACCATGTGACTGGGCTGTGACTCCAGGATATAAACCCAGTAAGTTAGAAAATGACCCCCACCCCCATATACCCACTTTATCTGAGATTTAACATGGTAAACCTCAAGAAGATGATGAAACATGGCAAAATAAATAAATGAATAAATAAAATAAATAGAAAAATAGATTAATAAAGGATAATGATAATAATAATAATAATGATAATAATAATAATAATAATAATGACAGTAATAATAACAATAATGATAATAATAATCAAACCTGCGGAACAATGCCAAGAATGCCTTGCAGGGCCCCGTTTCATAAAACTTATTATCAGTGGCAAGTTGTCATAGTTGTTATAAGCTACTGAAATCCTTGCATCTGATTGGCTAAGAGCAAATTTGTCATAGAAATGTGGTAGTTGTCACTGATGAAAAGTTTTCTGAAACGGGACCCAGATGTTGAGAGGTAAAGAAGTTCAGGATAGATGTAGAATAGACAAGGTTCCAATGACGTCACCAGGCCGTGCTGAGGGGCAAAAACTGTGTACGGGGTCCCCCATACCCATGGGCAAGTGTGTAAGCATTACACCCCATGTGGCATTATTGTGTGTGATTTTTATCAGGCCAGCCTGGCCGGCTGGTATGCGGTGCGCATATTGTGTGCTAGAGCTTTGCACTTATTACACACATGATTTGTTGTTTGCCCCTCGGGCAACGCATCATTTGACGTCACGGAACCTTGCTGTAGTATAGGAGCATGTGAAGGTTATGACCTTCGTGAAGAAGGAAATATATTAAAGAATGGTCACATTGAAAGGGGCAGGGTGTCATCTCTCAGTCAATATTACAGAAAGAAAAAAAACCAGAATCAGATATACATGGCCACCTCTGAATTAGTCCATTTCTTCTGGCCATCGAGTCCCTTGGTCTTGCCTAGTTGCTGTGATATCCCAAAACTCGTCATAGATATTTTGGCTGTCAATTAAAGAAAATAATTGTGAAGAAGATGCTCATGATTCATGCAGTCAACTTCAGTTTCTGTAGTTGTTTGATAGAAGATGGAAGGTCTAGTAAACTATAGCCTAATCTTTGCCGTGGGGCAGACTGTAAACTAATATGTAACATTTCAGAGTGAACCTCCTAACTCAAACCAATGAATACTGTATGTCTGTGTGTGCATATCATATCAGAACTGTTTCTAATATCTGTTTGCAAATTCCAGTTCCGTCGATATTGGTTATCTTTAAGTTGCCTTTTCCCATGAAATTGTTGTGGGCGGCATTATAATTATTTTGCATTTTTGATAACGTCCCAACAAATCCTCTGAATGAAGCTCAAAATGCATGCTCACTCTGAACAGGGAATGCGGAATTGATAATTACAATTTGGAACACCCCTTGCCCCACCCACCTCCATCCCACACCAACCCCCCTCCGCTTCCCGATGCCCCATAATACCCCTCAACCAGAGATACAGAATAGATCCCCTGTGTGACATTTTGAAATGATGCACTCTCTTCCGATTGGCTGCTGCGCAGGTCATCAGAAAGGGCTGGATAAATCTACACAACATCAGCTTCATGAAGGGCGGGTCCAGAGACTACTGGTTTGTGCTGACCGCCGAGTCACTGGCCTGGTACAAGGATGATGAGGTGAGTTTCCTCGTGGCTGACCGGTCTTCCTGATTTCTGCAGGAGTCACTCTGGGCAAAAAAAAAAAAAAAAGAAATAGAAAAGAAATAGAACAACTTCATGATAATAATGATAAGGTCTTATTTATCCAGGGTAGCCTCTTCAGTGTTGCCACTGCTCTACCAGAGGGCCCTGCCATTATAATTACCCTAGCATTGCCAGGTACCCATTTATACACCTGGGTCGAGAGGGACATAGTGGGTAAAAACATCTTGTCCAAGGATGTAAGCACTGGACGGGAATTGAACTTGGGTCCTCCGATCGGGAGTCGCAAGTTTTATTCACTGTGCCACAGCGCTCCCACACATGTCTTGACAAGAAAGTATAAAAAAATGTCTCTCTGACTCGGGGAATGTCTTTTTGCTTAAAGTGAGTATCTCATTGGCTGTGAGACTAGATGGGGACCTGGTCGGGACTCGAGTCTTGCTGATGGCGGAATGGTCACGGAGATGTTTCTTAGAGACTAGCATGGTTTCCAGATTGAACATGTATGCTTTTTGTGGAGGTTTTTTTTTGTCTCCAGCTGGTCTCTGAGACATCTCCTAAGTCATGGCCAAGTCACGGAGATTGATATTGTCTCTGAGGTCTCGAGACATCTCCATGACCTTTTGGAGGCACATTGGTGACCAACCATAGATGTCGTAACGTTGCATTGCGGTCTCTGTGACCTACGGGCGAAAAATAAAAAAATAAAAAATTAACACCTTCTTTGGAGACGTCTTGGAAGTTGCCCTTGAGTTGCCGTCTCGTTGAGAGAGTAAGCCATTTTACATCTTCCTGAGTCGCACAAGTCACGACAGTCGTGGCGATGTCTCCTCTAGTGAGATAGGCCCATCAGGCTTCTGTTACTCACACAAGTTCCTTCTTTCTCTCAACTCTTTGTGGCTCTTTTAGGAGAAGGAATTAAAATTCTTGATGCAGCTGGATGGACTCAAGCTGAGGGATGCCGAGGGAGGCTTCATGTCCAGGAAGAATGCTTTCTCAATCTTTAACCCAGACCAAAGGTAAGAGACAATCCCATGGTTTCATAAGGGGGGGGGGGGACTATTTGCAAAAGTGCACTTTACTGTCATCTTGACCCGACCCCCCCCCCCCCCCCCAAAAAAAAAAAAAAAAAAAGAAAAAAGAAAAAAAGAAAAAAAAAGGGGGCTCTAGCAAGTTTAGTTCGTGCGAGCCATAAGGCCCTTCTGCCGGGTAGGCAACGATTTCTGTACTGGTTTTGGTGCTATTGTGCTGTGTGGGGCATTTCTTGCAGCAGTCATATCAGCTATCAACCAACATCCTCAAGAACTGTTTCTTCATTTACCTTAGGCAGTATGATATTAAATTGTCTTATTATGAGTCGCTGTTCTCGTAGACGTTACTCGGCAATCAACCACTTTCCTTCTATAGGAACATCTACAAAGATTACAAGACCCTTGAGTTGTCCTGCCAGACATCGGAGGAGGTGGACAGTTGGAAGGCATCCTTCCTCAGAGCTGGTGTCTACCCGGAGCGGAACAAGGAAAATGATGACGAAGATGAAGTGGTTTGTATCTTATTTTTTTCATCTCTAAGTGAAGTTGTTTGCATAAATGAGCATGTGAGATGCGTATAGTTTCGAGAGTCACTGCTTTTCTGGCTTTAAATGACTGTTTAATAGCACACTTCATTCATTGATACAAGTGATTTAGTTTCGCTAAATGATTTTGAACTGTTTCCGATCTTGCAGTGGAATGAGAAAAAGGCAGAGGAGATGATAAGATTTCTCAATGATATGGTCCCATTTGTCTGGGGTGGCCTATGTAGTGTAACCCTTGTTCTCTGAGAAGGCTCGTATATTATTAACATTACCTCATTGTCACCAGGTACATGGTCATTAGCTAAGGTCAAGTCAGACTCAGAGGGAATGTGTAGCATGTCTGTAGACTTGACGGCCACAGTGATCACCCAGCTTACTGCTGCTATAGTACCTGCTAATACTGATTTACAAACTAGACACAATAAAAGTGACTTGTGTCTTCCTATATAGTCAAATCTTCAAAAGTTCTTGTCTTCAAGAAGAGTTAAGTTCAATCTGGATGAGTGCTTTGCATGTTCTTGTCCATCCACCACTGCATAGCGTAAGAAAAAATAAAAAATAGCTTCAGTTCTACTTTTCCATTTTGAAGTCAATGAGATGCAAATAAGCGTCTAAATTTACGTCCGAAGTAAATCCAAGGTGTCCAATGTGTTTTGGTGGTGTTTTACTACAGAAAGGGAGTGACAACCTGACGTCCATGGATCCACAGCTGGAAAGGCAGGTAGAGACCATCCGTAACCTGGTTGACTCCTACATGAGCATCATCAGCAAGCAGATCCGGGACCTGGTCCCAAAGACCTGCATGTGCCTCATGATCAATGACGTAAGTTGTCTCACCGGAATATCTGTTGACAACCAAGACTTTGAAGAAAATGGGCTCATTGCACTTGCATTGTATATGGCAAACATGCTAGTTCTTTTTTGTGTGTGCAGTAAAGCTCCACTAAAGATGAGGAAATATTATACGAATAATTTATGAGTTGTGAGTGCATAGGGCACGAATATCGCACGAGGCGCGAGATGAGCCACTGGTCTATTCAACAAGGCGCGTAGCGCCGCGTTGAATAGACCAGTGGCGAATCCCGCGCCGAGTGCGGTATTACGTGCCCCAATGCACGAACAAAATCATAAATTATTCGTTTTATACAACACCTTGTCCACAATCACAATACAAAATTAGCGACCGCCAACTCAGGAAGGCCCAAAAATAAATGTAACAATTAGGCAGAGAATTGTAAACCACCCTGTGTACTGCTTTCAAACACTCGTCATGATTCGACCACACAGTCACAGGAATCACAAACTCCGCAGGGTCTATACCCATTCTACGCTAACGTTAGATCGAGTTAGGCCTGACTGTTAAGCCGATCTGAGATGTCGGTAGATCTAGTAGTAGGTCTAGACTTTGTCTATTTCCGAAAATGATTTTGTATAAAAACACAGAAAAATAATCAAATTACGGTTTCTCAACTTGAAATGAAGTCTTGATTTTGGGATCACTGTGGTCCACGTGGCAGATCAGAGTCAAAAGTAAAAACACAGCAGTAGGTGTAAAGGCTGCGATACATGCAACAAGCTAGGTAAAGTAACTGCGCGTACACGTTAACGTTGCAGTACTCCGCCGCGCCTGGTCTGTGAGACTTACCGGAAGCGCAGCGCAGCCGGCCAGCACGTACACTGTACAATGTAGTTTGCTGGCGCTTTGCTACGGGTGTGAGCCACAGAACTCTGTGAGCGGCCATGCATTAGTAGCCCCCCGCGAAGCCGTGCTATAGTACCTTCGAGCCGTGCAATAGGCCCATGCCAGGGGCCTATTGTATGGCTGTCACTCTCAATGAGTTTGATAGGTATTTTCTATTGAATGTCATGTGGCATGTTCTTAGCCAATCAGAATTCGACATCATTCTGAGGTGTTGTATAAAGAGAAATATGTCTTCTCTCCTACTGCTCACAGGACAAAACAAGCAAAATTTCTTCTTTTGAAATGAGATTAGTAGTTCACTGAAATAGGGTGTTACTATATTGAGGATTTTTTTTTTTCTTACGATAATGAAGTTTAATGCAGTACCTGAATATAGACAATTAAGTACTTATTGCCCATTGTGAATGACCTAAGAATATTTTGATTTGAACAGAAATTATGAGAAAACAGACATTTCACATCAGCAGTGAAGAATATTATGAGATACCATTCATGCTATGATTTGGAATGATTCTGATTGAAATTCCAAAATTCTTTGAAAGGTTAGACAATGCATGCAGCCATTTTAAAATTTTGTCAGAAAATTATAAGTGATGTGAAATTTTGTCTGACTCTAGTGTACTAGCTCATCATTACATCTTCTTGTATTGTTTTTAGAGGTAAACATACTGATTAATTTGATAAATTGATTTTAATGTACTTATTCTGTAACATCTTTATCACCTTTGATTCACTCAAACATGTTCTCTCATTCTGTTTTTATTTCCAGACCAAAGACTTCATCCTTTCAGAAATGCTCGCTCATCTGTACTCGACAGGAGATCAGGTAACAAAACCAGAGTGCAGGGATCAAAGAACTTACCATGATTGCTAGATAACACAAGAACAAGTACTACACCATCACATGTAATTTCTTGCATTTATTTGTAAGTGACTGTGTTTATATTCATTTTATTAATGAAAATTACCCCCAGAGTAAGGCTTGGAGGCAACGACGCCCTGGTCATTTTAGTCTTCGGATGCCTCAATTTAGGACAACTTTACGTAACAAAATAACCTATAGGATGTGGTTGTACTTCATTGAGGGGAATTCCTTTGTGCATCATACTGTAAATGTTTTAATTCTTTTTTTCATGTTTATTTTTTTTTTGTGGGATGTTAGCACTTTGGCAAGACATTCAATACAGCAAACTTTTCACTTTCAATCAATCACTACAAATGCATGGCATCATATGATTTCTAGAAAAAAAAATACTGTAAGAAAAGCATGTATTGCTTAAAGGACAAGTTCACCTTCATAAACATAAGGATTGAGAGAATGCAACAATATTAGTAGAACACATCAGTGAAAGTTTGAGGAAAATTGGACAATCGATGCAAAAGTTATGAATTTTTAAAACTTTTGTGTTGGAACCGCTGGATGAGGAGACTACTACAGCTTGTGAGTCATATGCGTACAACAGTATAAAGAAAATGTAAAAGAAAATTCAACATATTTTCACTTTTTTCGCATAATAAAAGAGCTCTTGACTTGCCTCTTTCTAAAGGCAGGGGGAATAATATTGCCCATAACATTTGTCGGTAACGAGTCAGGGGAATGTGTACTTTTTTCAAAAGATGGAATTTTGTGAAATTCTCTTTATATTTTCCTTATATTGTTGTACGCAAGTTATTCATACACTGCAGTAGTCTTCTCATCCAGCGGTTGCTGCACAAAAATTTTAAAAATTCATAACTTTTGAACGGATTGTCTGATTTTCCTCAAACTTTAAATGATGTGTTCTACTAATATTGCTACATTCTCTCAATCCTTATGTTTATAAAGGTGAACTTGTCCTTTAATGGATTTGCAGATAGAAGAAAATTGAATAAGAGGTCAGTTTGGTTATCTCTCCCCCTTTACTTTTTAAAGTGTTTGCCACATGACAATATTATGTAATGATAGGCAGACTGTTGCTTACCCTGCGGCAGTGCTTCTCCTGCCTCTGGATATTGCAGGGAATATTGCGTCTGAGCGAGAAACATTTGGTGATTTCAAGTTTGGTGCTAGTGCTATTGCTAGTGCTATCTCAGCACTAGCATAGGCGATAAAACCGAACTTGAAATCACGTCGGTGTTGGGGGTTGACCTCATAATTATGACGTATTTCCGGTTGCTGGTGCTGGGCTCGGTGTTGAATGTCGTCTGCTGAACCGAGCTCCGCCGATTGTGTTAGCGATTTACATGCTTTTTCGCCATTGACTAACACTAGCCCCTAGGGAGTAACATTTTCGTCATTTCAAGTTCGGTGCTGGTGTTAGCGTTGCCGTGCGAGACTCATATTCACGTCCATAATAGATGCACGTTTTACGTGCAAAGTCTGTGCTAATGCAGTGGTCGCCCACGTAATGTACACGAAAACTCTCGACACGGCTTTATAAATCCGAGCCTGGGAGCAAAATTAAGATAGTTGTATTTTGGGGAGAGGGTAAAATTTGTGGCATTTTAATCTGTCTTCCTCACTATGTCTCTAAATCTAAGCAATTTTGTCTACATTTTTTGATATTTTACTGTAATCATGCACAATCACTTTTTTTCATCGCGCAATTCCCGCAGAGCTCGCGGTGCTGTGATTCCAACACCTAGTGCTGGTGATCGATAATTTTGATCGGTATCGCCTCGTTAATCTGACCGTCGGTGTTGGAGCTCGATTTAGCGCTGTTATACGGCGGCTAGCACTAGCAGTGCACTAGCACCGAACTTGAAATCACCCATTGTATTTTGAGGCATGTTGTTATGATTTTATGATGTCCGTTTCAGGCGTCCCTCATGGAGGAAAGCGCGGACGAAGCGCAGCGGCGAGAGGAGATGCTGCGCATGTACCAGGCCACCAAGGAGGCCCTGCGCATCATCGGCGACATCAACATGTCTACCAAGTCCACTCCACTGCCCCCGCCCGTGCAGAACGATGACCTCATCAAGCCGTTCAACGGGTGAGTACAGCCAGAGAATGAATGTGGTGATACAAAACGTCCCGTGAGTCAAGTCTTTTTGGGACGATGATGTGACATGATAGGCTAGACTTTGTTATGGTAGAGTCTCTGTTTATATACATATATATGAGGTGAAGGTCAGTCATATGTTGGAGAGAATTAGATGGTATTCATTCGGATAAGTATTAAGGAAGTTGTCAGGGAAATCTGCTAGTTTGGATGTATTTTTCTTTCTTTATTGCTTAGATTGATTGAGGATCATTCATACGTTGTTCCCAGGACAGTTCTAGTGTAGTCAATGACAGATTAAATTTGTTGTGGCTAGGATTATCTCATAATGTAATACTGAATTTGTAAAACAAATTGTCTGTTTGCCAAATACTGTTTTAGGGGCATATGATAACTGTGCTGTGGTACATACATAAGTTACTGTACCCCAGGTGACTAGCAATAGGCAGCAAACAGTATCAACCAGGCACATTGTGCCATATGCTTTAATAAATGAATGAATAAGTTACTGTTGATTTTTGAGTTAAAGGACAAGTTCACCTTCATAGACATGTGGGTTGAGTGAATGCAGCAATATTAGTAGAACACATCAGTGAAAGTTTGGGGGAAATCCAACAATCTGTTCAAAAGTTATTAATTTTTAAAGTGTCTGCGCAAACACTGCTGGATGAGAAGACTACTACAGCGTATGATGTCAGATGCGTACAACAATATAAGGAAAATAAAAAGAGAATTTCACAAAACTTTACTTTTTGAAGAAAGTGCACATTTCTTCAACTTGTTACTGACGTATATTAAGGGTAATATTATTACCCCGGCCTTCTAAAAAGAGAAGTCGAGTAACCTTTGGTTATGCGAGAAAAGTGAAAATATGTTGAATTTTCTTTATACTTTCTTTATATCGTTGTACTCATGTGACATCACAAGCTATGGTAGTCTTCTCATCCAGCCGTGACTGAGCAGAACCTTAAAAAAAATTGTAACATTTGAACGGATTGTCCAATTTTCCTCAAACTCTCACTGATGTGTTCTATTAATATTGCTGCATTCACTCAACCCTCATGTCTATGAATGTGAACTTGTCCTTTAACTTGGCAATATCATCAATGAAAATATATTCAGCATGTGGTGAGGGTGAAATGAGAGAAGGACAGTTTATTAACTAAAAGGGATTTAGCACATTATGCTATGACATGATGCTGTCATCTAACAAGTCATGTTATCATCAGCAAGGTAGATGAAAGCAGCATAAGGTCATAACAGCCATTTTGATAATGACACTTACTAACAATCTTATATTTTAGACTATAACTGCATGGTAGAGGATTACATAACTCCACATAGTAGCATAGGGGATTCTATGGGTGAAAAAAGAGAGCAGTCATACCCGGATGTGTTGGTAATCACGTGGTATGTAAATCTTGATGAGACCGCCAAATATCGATCACCCGATTTGTAGATTTTAACATTCTCCAGCCACCAAGCTTTCCAATGATACGTATATGATTTCTCCCTCTTAAGATAGCATGCAAGCATAGAGACCGTGGACTCTGCACTGAAAGATTGCAGTTGTGTGTTCATATGGCTTGCATAGCATGTGTTGCATGGCCACAGCACGCATTAATGCTCGAAAGTTGCACCGCCACAGTGGACCATGGCGACACCAAATAAAGCGTGTCGATAGAGCTGGTCCTATTACTATCCTACAATTGTATGTACACTTCCCTTTAAGTGCACAAAGTAAAACATGGTGCATCAGGTAGGGTTGAAAGATGAGCCTCGGGAGCGCATTAAATGTACACGATGCATTGCTGTTTTTATGCCCATATATGACACGTATTGTCTCTCGCTTTAAGAGACAGAGCATCCTACAGACCACTCTTTGATACATGTGCCGTTTTGTCTATCTAGTCCCAGCTACCCGACACCGTCAAAGAGGTAAAGAAAAAGTCCAAAAAGTCCTTCCTCTTCATCTGTCCTCACACATCTATTGTCGATAAGCTCTGTTATTACATCCTCCTGTACAGATTCGAGACTGATATCCTTTCTCACTCAGTCACGCTTCATCTTGTGTCACTCACTCTCACCAAATGTACCAGTTACTTCAAATGTAGATAAATATCCACTCTCATAGTATAGCCACTTTTTGCTGTACACTAATTGTGTGCTGTGTTCTGATTGTGCCTGCCAGCATCTAACTCTCGTTAGAGCTAAGCTTTTTTTTCACCCTCACCTTGTTCTCATCTCGGTAGCAAGAGAAGCCCTGTCGGTAACCAACAAATATCTCAAAATATGCGTCCTTTCCTGCAAAATCTGCTACCACCAGCTTCATAATGTTTCATGTAGGCCAGAAAGTTAGATGTCAGTGCAGTAGTTTGAAGTTTCGATTAAAGTTTCCAACTCGCGCCTCTCTTCTGAAGGTACCAGAGGGCGATGCCCTGAAAGTGCCCTCGTAGTTTCACAATTTTTAGAAGAATATTTCATACTTTACTTTCTAAATTATGTCCAAATCTTGATGCAAATTTTACCTCATATTAGTGGCCAAATTGCTAGTAACAAGTATGAAATGCATGTATGCATGATTACTATTTTTTGCTAGATTTTTTCTTTAGTACATTTGCAACGAGGTACCAGTTATAACAAGGTAAAATTAGTAGTCTTGGCGACCCCATTATAATGAGCTTTCCCTGTAGTTGGGTTTGATTCTGTCTTCCACAAACATGCACACTTAGAATCGGCCGAATCAATTTTCAGAGTTTAAATATTTCTTAAATGAGGTGTTTTTTCTTCATTTTCCCCCCAAACAAGAATGAATGGAAGAACTCTTTTCCTTTTGATCAATTATCATCATTATTATTTTTCTTTTTTTTAGGGGGAGGGGATGGGGCAGGTAAATGAGAAAGTCAATGGGGTAGGAGCATAAATGTTACCTTAAAAAAATTTATGACACCACAAATGGATCATAGATTCTCATTCTGTTGCATTCTTTGTTCATCTCATCTTGTGAAGATATTGTGGAAAGTTTTATAAAATCACCAAGGTGTTACTGCATTCACCATTCAAGAAAGCTTTCTGTTTTTCACATTTCTCATTCTGACTCTGTATACTAGACTGCATTGCAATACAACTTCAAGTGAAGTCACATTGTATGTTTACATGGTCTTGACCATCAAACACTGAGTTCCTGCAAGGGCCTTTAATGGATTGATGTGGATTTTGAATCATTTGCATCATCACAGGCATTCGTGAATTCATCGGTAGGAGTAATCCTGCCTCATAACATTGATCACATCAAGATAATTGTGCACCTGTTGAGTCTAACTGGAGTAAAATTGCTTGTGTCTTTCTATTAATGTTTGAGTGAGTGGAAGGTACCACTTTATATATATATATATATATATATATATATATATATGTATATATATATATATATATATATATATATATATATATATATATATATATTTTTTTTTTTTTTTTTTTTTTTTTTTTTTTTTTTACATTCATCCTTTAGAGCATGTTGAATATTATAATCCTCTTAAATCAGTGTATCATTTCTGACCATTGTAAGCAAGAGGAATTGATTCCTGTCAGGAATATGAAAATTGATTTGTGAGGCATTACTCAATTTAAAGGTGTTGAACAGTTTATAATTAGAAAGATTTAGATCCACTTAGTGTATAATATATGTCACAAAGGGTGCGTTCGAGCGCTCTAAAGCGAACCAAAGCGAACTGAACCAAACTGAACCAAAGCGCACCGTACCGAACTTGCCAGTTTTGGAGCGTTTGAGCGCTAAGTGGAGAAAGCGTACCTCACAAGTTATTTTTAGAAAAGGTCACGCTTGTTTGTAGCAAAAATGCCATTCACCTGGCGCTTGAACTTCTTACAGCTGTCCCGAACAAAGAGAATAATGTCTTTGCATTGTGACGTATGCGCATGATACGCGCATGCTTTACAACGAACTTTTGGTACGCTTTGGTACGCTTTTGGAGCACATCGGGAAGTGGTCTGCTTTTGGCTCGGTACAGTACGGTACGGTACACTTTAGGAGCATTCGAGCGCTCCTCTGGCGTGGGTACGGTAAGGTACAGTTCGCTTTAGGAGAACGCTCGAACGCTCCCTTACATACTTTAGAATGATTGTTGTGCACTGTAAATGGTACTGGGGAAGAATGTGTGGGGAATTAACAGTGTCTTTGAAGTCAAAGACAGCCATACACTATCTGTCTGAGTTATTCTATGTAGTTAATCTATCAGCAAACGTAGTTATTGGAATAATCTTTGATCACTTGTAATGAGTTGTGTCTTTGAGTTATTCTGCCCTGCAACCTAAATGGCAAATTTACCTAATGATGAGAAATTAGAACTGTAGCATGAGTAGGCTAGAGAAGAAAACTTGACCATGGGTCTCTTTGTAGTAAGTTATGCATTCCAATCATCCTGGAAAGGTAGATATTAAGAATGAATATTTGAAAGTTCTTCTTATGGGTTTATCTTATCATGTAAGTAGTATGTCTTGCTAATTGAAAACATTAAGTCACTGTGCATTTGAAAGTTATCCTCAATTCAGAGCCAAGAATTCTTCTAAACTGCGCAAGCTGTGATGACCTTGCGCAGGAATACGGAACACCAAAACCTCCTCAGTGTTTTCATACATCTACAAATGTATATAACATTCTTTAATCCAGCTGAAATACCACTGTACTATGCTTGTTCACAAAGTAAACAAAAGAAACAACTGCATTTCATACACACATTTTATTTTCATTTTATGTAACATAGCTAGTGTGTAAATGCAGAAGTGGTTGTAGACAGTTACATTGTATGGGAAGAGTATACAGCATAGACTGCTGACATAGGCACATGTGCTTGGTTTACAGTACATTTCACAAATGCTTTTGATTGCTTGCTGTTTGGGATGGCTTCTTGGAACTACCAAATATCTTTCATCTTTGTGGATTTGTATAATACCCCTTAATGAGCTCAGGAAAGAATTTGTGCTCATACAGGACTGTATAAAGATGCTATTATACTCCATGGTATTTTCTCATCTTGCTGTATTGAAAACGATAATCATTGAAATAAACAATCCCTTCCCTTTTTTGGGGGGTGGGGGGGGGGGGGGAGTGATAAGAATTTGAATTATATACTGAATGATCTTATTCCAAAATTATGTAGACTTTGAAGTCTTTGGCACTTGGCATCATTTCACAACTCAATGTGTGCTCCTGTGTTCATGTCATCTCACTCTTACCAACATACAAAGATGCACCACCAGGCAAATCCCCTTCTCACCAGAATTATGTGTCTCACCTTTTACCAGGATCTCGGCATATAACCAAATATTTGCTGAATGTTTAATCAAAGTTAGTTATGCCACCAAGAATTCAAACCACTTGTAATGTTTCCTCTTTAATTTATATATTTCTGTTTTTGTAACACCAACATTTGTGCTTACAGATCCTCAACTGCCCCATCATCTGGGAACATGCCGCGCAGACCAAACCCCCGACCGGCAGGTAACCATGCCCCTGCACCCTCAGTGGGATCCAGACCCGCCCAACCCAGTATACCAGGTAGACCTGACATGCCATCTAGACCAGCCCCGTCTGTTCCACGGTGAGCACTCATGTTGTCGGCATCCTCTGTCTCTCTCACAAACTGGCCAAATCTGTCAGACACGTCTTGTCCTTTCGATATGTATTAGAATGTCTTTAGAAGCTCAGCGCAACATCTCTGACTCCAGGGGGTAAATTTGTTAGCTAGTCTTGTTCTGGTTTTTAGGGCATGGAATTGTTAGGGGAGGGTCTTACGGGAGGTTTTCACTCTCTCTGGGTCAGAGAAATTTCCCCATTTTGCTTGACCTCCTGATTACTAGACAGGCGTTGTATCCACTAGAGTACCAAGCCTCTGCCCAACAGCCATAGTTGGCTCGTATCCATTATAGATGTGGGCACTGCATATTTATTCAAATGAATGATTTCTTTCCTCAAGTTATTTTTATTGCCACTGTTTGACACAGTCCTCCAATTATTATTTTTTTTGTGTGTGTTTGTGTTGCACAGACGTCCGGAAGCTCCATCCCGGCCAACTCCCCCAATCCCCGACAGACCCGCGGTTCCATCCAGACCATACTAGGCTGCCATGCAGACAGCCACCGATAGGACGGGGGAGAGTCGCACAGCACTGCAGACCAGATGCTTTTGCAAAGAGGGCATCGTCCTGACATTTCCATGGCAACGGGAGGACCATCCCTCAAAGAGTATGTGCAGCTGGCCTGCAGTGGAAGTGCACCACCAATTCTGTTAGGAAGGTGAGCCTGGCAGGAACTGATGTAGACATGCAATCCCCGTCTCGCTCCGCTTCTGCTGCGATAACACTTCCACGCCACACTTCCATCCCATGGAGCCACAAACAAGCCACCGATAACCCAGTTTTTGCATGCCACCCTCACCCCATCCACCAGAAGTCGACATGATGATTCAACTCTTGTCTTTACACCGTAGTCATGTGATCAACGTAGATGCGTCGGCTGCAAGTTTTAACACTGTATTTTCTCGCGATCAGGTCATACGGATGAGAGGCAGGCCTGTTAGAGCTGGAACATCAATTGAAACATTCACTACAAGTTGATCGCCTTCCTTTACAGTTTAACAGTATGACCGCTAGCAAGAGTTAAACCCTCAGCGATGACATTGGTGTAAGTCGGCAGAAATTCAAGGAGTGGCAACATCTGGATTGAAATGCCGAGAACTGAAAAGAACCTCTGATGTCCAAAATGTCTGTGAATTCTGTAGAAGCTCAATCGATTTATTGGGAGAAATAGTTGCTGTCAGGTTGAAGAAGTCACAAGTGTCTTGCAACTGTTTTTTCTTTTCGTTTTCATATTTTCAGGAGCAGCCATATCACCTCATGAGGCTCACAAAAGCGTAGTACGAAACCAAAGTGAGGCATTATATACTTAACCTGTGTTTCCCCAAGAATACTCCATGTGTATATACACTCACACTGTTTTTCCAAGTGTATGACTCCAAGAAATTTTTGGGACTTTGTACAAAAGCACCATGCAACAATTTTTTGCTTGAATGGATGGGGATGAGCGCTATCAAGTCAGTTTTGTTTTTTCCTGTTGTCTTTCCTCAAAGAGTTCTAGAGCTCGATAGTTTCATTTGGAGAGAAGTCAAATAGTCTGTAAGTTGCTTGCCAGACTTCACGAACTTGAGAATAACAGCAAAAGTCCAGGTGATATAGTGAAGCACATCTGCTAGTACTTTTTGCCCTCTGGTTTTAGATCAATGTAGGGTCTCTAAGATTTTTGTTCAAATGAAAAACGTGGCATAATGGAAGTGTCCCAGGTAAACCTGCTGTATGCAAATGAAAATGTTATGTGATATCATTGTCAATTGTAAATATCAGATAACTATTCATGGGTTGTAAAGTTTGTTTCATAAATGCTTTTTATCATTCATCCCTGAAAACAGTTACATTTGTCAATGTCTATATGTAGGACAGTACAGTAGCCAAGTAGTGTGTAAGATTTGATGCGTTGAATGTTTAATGTACTGAGACACTGTTCTAACTGAAAATGAAATCAATGATTAATGGGAGTTGTTTATATGTAGTGAACCCAGCCATGTTAACGATGTACATATTCCCTTTTACATTGAAAAATTTATATACAGGTCATATTGTCAATGCCCATTCTGGAGAATTTATCATTGAAAATTTTACAAAGACTCATGTAACTCACTATCCTTTGTGGTTTTGGCAAACTTTTATCAGTGGTAACTTTGGGAGTTTGTTTGTGTTGGATTGTGTGCATCGTAGGGTGGCGAGGATGTTTGTGGGAAGTATGAGCCCTTTGCTTTCATCTTTCCAAGCAGTAGTAGTCAGGGTCTGTGTGTTGGAATAGTGTCTGCTTTCCTGTTCTCAGCAATTCATACTTCTCCATATTCATACTTTGATATTATTGATATACAGAGTTATTAAGGTGGTATATGCTGTATTAGGCATGTCATTTTTGATTTTTTTCATAAAGAGCAGAATGTCCTGTAATTGTAGTGATATATGAGGCTCGTAACGCACATTTGTTTAACTCTTTTGTGGGTGTAAGACTATAATACTTGATTGGTTGTGAGGTATGGAGAAGCAGTGTAAGATCAGTGAGTGTGATTGGAGTGGAGATCAAAGTAATAGATTGTGCTTGTCCGGGGAGGGCGAATTTACAGTGTCGAAGTAATGTGAATGTGGCGGGAGAGAGAGCTATGTGTATGTCAAGATACACAAGAGATATAATATGTGATGACTATAAAACTCATTCCAGGTTCCCCCATGTGGTGATAGAGTGATATTGTCTTGGGGATAGCAACTGCAAGGTAGATAGAGAAGAGAGGACTTGAGAAAATAGTAACCATAGTAAAGTAAAATGTCCAGTGCTGATGATTCCCTTCATCTATGTTTAATTGGGATATCTAATTTTAATCTTATTCCTGATATTAGTATCTGCATAGGAACAAGGATGAATTTTTTTCTGCACCACAGATGTAACCCATAGTCCTTAAAGTAGGGGTATATGATACAGTTTTTGTTAGTTGTTATTAAAAGCAGAGAACGGAGCATTTAAATGAGTGCGACTCCTGAAGTAAGCCTGAGATCCCCTTGTAGCGAGTTCGGAGCTGAAAAGACGCCAGCTTGGCTGGATTATGCCATGTTATCGCATCTTCAGCCTCCAATTTACTTATAATATCTATAATGACTTATTTTGTAGAAGAAGTGTTGTGGGATATTGTCAAATCTAGTGTGATGAATGTGTATGTATTTATAGCACATTTTTCGTAGCCATTTTGTAGCCCGTGTCGGTGTTTCCCCTGCATTCTTGTGCCCATCGGTGAATGGTCTGGCTATAGCTTTCACTCCATGTGCAATTCCCCTCCCCATTTGACTTACCTTTGTGGCTACCCAGTGAAAAATAGTGTCGTAGTTTGTACCTGTGCATGTAGACTTTTGGTGCATTGGAAAACATTGTTAGCGATCTTTTAAATTCTTTCCTTTACATATAGGTTACTTTTTGATCATAACTTTTGTTTTATTTTTCATTTGGAAAGAAGGTAGTTGTCTGTGTTTGCACTCATCATCACTGTCTGCAGTGTGTACACACAAAGCATCTATGCTCAGAAGGAGTTTGCAACTCCACCTCTCGTGAAATCAGTAGGATGCTTGAATGCGTATGTTTAAATAGTAATATTTGAACCGTGGTTGAAACCATGCATTTGGTGTATGCGTGAACGGGCCTGAACTTTGCTTTCACATTGGCGTACCTCTTGAGTTTGTACCAAATGAAGCCTTCCACTTGTAAATTTTCACTTCTTTCTTTGCCCATTCCATTAGTCCATGTTTGGAATACAAATTCTGTGTTTGAGCGCAAGTTAGTATCACATTGTGCTGTGTAGGGCAGCTTATATTATGATTATCTATGGCTCCCATGTAAAGTAGAAAAGACGAGCATGTTTCATCATCCATGATGTACTGCAGAAAATTCAGTGCTTGACAATTTGCTCTCTGTCCAGGAATGAATGACAACGTGTTTACTGCCCACAGGGTTTGGAATTGCTGTTTGCCTGCTGGTCTAGGGTTATAATGATTAAACAACAACAAAATGTGCTTGGGTAGCTTCTAGTTTGCACATGTGACCTCTCAGTTGCCTGATTGGAAAACCAAAAGTGTGCACTCCTGCAACATTGATGAGAGAAAGGGTCAATTCCTAAAGGGATGGTATAGTTTTGGTTGAGATCGAGAATTCAGATTTTGATTTTAGGCAAGATAATTAGAAACCACATACAAAATGTTAGAGCATAAAGTTCTAGAGGAATTCAAAGTTTGTTTTATGAAAATTGGTTTTTAAGATGGTTGAGATATCCCCCCCCCCCAAAAAAAAAAAAACCACCCCCAAAGTAAAACAAGTCCTAATAAAAGGTGGGTCCTACCTTTTATTAGGACCTCTTCATTTTTGGATGTTTCAGCCATTTTGAAACCAAGAGTGCTCGGCGTTAAAATCCTCTCTGTTGGTTTCATTCTCCTTATTTGATACCACTTATGAATGACTAGGGTGACCAACATGTTTGTTTGTTTATTTTTACTGATCTTTCATGACTTCACTCAATGTATTTGTACAAAGGCGAGCGCTTTCTTTGAAAGGGAATTTTTGTAGACTTGTCTTTATGAGGGTAGACTTTATGTAAGAAAGGCATCGTTATGTGAAATTGGCACTCCCCACATGTATGAGTATTCAAGAATATGCATTCAGCAGTGCAATTGAGCATGAACTTGGCACACGTAGGGCTGGTAGAAATTACGGAAGATGAGGCACCTCAATTTTCTAGTTTTTACTTTTCAAGTTTGATTCTAATTTTTTTCTAGGAGAGAGGATATTTGCTTTGTTGGAGTGGGACAGTTTGGTCATGTTTTCACATGACTTCTCTCATTCTCCTCAAGATGAAGTGAAAAATAATGTCTTTGAGATGCTCACTTGATTCTCATTTGTTTATGTACTGATGCATTTTCTTTGTTTTTTGTTTTTTTGTTCTCTCTCTCTCTTTCATTCTGAGCATTATATCTCACCATATCACTAAGAGTGTGTTTATTTGACCATAAAAAATTGGGACGATGTGAGGTAATGCGCGTTGATGCAAGGTAATGTGAGCTAATGCTGGTAACACCTCAGATTTTTCCTCACTAGGAACAAATCGGGTAATTGGCGATGCAAGGTGATCTGTTGTCCACATCTTAGGTGGTTGATGCAAGTTGTGGGAAGCAAGGTGTGGGAAGATTTTCAGTAGAAACAGAGCAGGTAACAAAATTTTTGATCTGCTGGAAGTCTTGAATTCTTACCAGGAGACTCCGCGTGTTATTCAATTGATTATGAGGCAGTGCACACTTGATCTGATCAGTGACCTTGTAATACGCGACTCTCCTGGTTCACTACATTTTGCAAGTTTTTTCGTTATCACCCTGCATTACTCAGCATCACTGTGTACAGTCAACCTTGCCTGAGTCGAATTTATTTGGACTGAGGAAATACAAGCTTCGACTTAGAGAAAATTCAACTTATGAGGGATAAAAAAATCAATAGAATATAAAAAGAAGAGGACTGGCAAAGATCTTCGACTTAGGCGAGTTCGACGTAAGCAAGGTTGACGGTATTTCATTGCTCAGGAGAAACAGTTTGGGTAGTAGTAAAATCCGAGATGATGCAGGTGACAAAAATTTGTGGTAATGAGAGTTAAAGAAGGTATCCAGTATAAACACAATCTAAGAGACAGAAAAGTCCATGAAAATAGATCTTAAGAGAGGGAAAGAGAGCCAAATATCAGTTGGACAAGCAAATGAAGTGAAAACTTAATTATCAACACATGCAAACAAGTATCATTGCTAGCTAATCAAAGTAGGTCGAGTTTGTGATTTTTATATGAATGAATTAAATCATGGTCTGTGATATAAGTGGCAACCATCATCTTTGTGTGAAAAAAACACACAACATGGCAGTGTGTACATGTAGGCCTATTTTGCTCGCATCATGGTACTGAAGTTAGAGTATGCGCAACAGCAGTGTATGTTTATTATCAGCGAAGAATGTAATGTGCTTCCCCCTGTTAAACCCAACTGCCGCTATGTAGCTCATTTAGTCTCAAGATGTTCTTCTTATTTATTCATTATTTCCTTTCTGGTGGGACAGCAGTAAAGAAGGATGTAGGTTTAATGTATAATTGCCCCCTCCCCCCAAAGAGTGCATTCCGATAATAAATGGTGTCCCCTATTAATATTCGTGGTAACAGCTGTATAGTGATGAGATACTTTAACGTGAGCTGAGCAATAAAGGTTGTGGAAAAGATATATGATTATTTATGTTGAAAAAAAAAGTATATTCATTGTGGTAACACTTTCAACAGTGTTAGAATAAATCATTATGTAATGTGCAGTAAATCCTTGCTGTTTGTCTTTTGTTTTGTTCTTGAGTCAGAATAAATATTTTTACAAATACATGACAGAAGACCTTGATGTCGATCCATACCATTGTACATAAGCAGTTAATGGACTATATTTCATGGAGTCACATTTGATTGTTGACTTTAATCAAAACAATGTTTTTTTTTAATGTATTATTATGAAAAGCCTTTTATGCTCAGATTATTTCTCATATGCCAATCACGTCTTCAAATTCACCAAAATAAAGTCATTATTGGTACATTAAGGAAGTGCATACGCAGTGAAGCTTCAAATGGATACACTAAAAAAGTAGTAATGGCTAGTGAGCATATTTTGATTTTTTTCTTGTTCTTTCATCACAACTTTGTATTCTTGTAGCATTTTATACTGAAAAACTCACATACAAGCAAGATACATAGTATACTAATAATGAATGTTTATGAGTGCAATGGACAGAATATTTCATTCGGTGAAAGATGAAATGTTTGATCCATTCAACTCGTCTGCTCCTCGTTGAATGGATCATTTCATCTTTCACCTTATGAAATATTCTGTCCATTGCACGAATGAAAAACATTTATTATTTGTTATATATAACGCCTAAAATAGATCCTTGTCATATGATGCTTTATTAATTTAGATATGGGAGAGAATCTGAGATGGCGAGAGTGCTCACCGAGCGCTTTACGCTAGCGCGCTGTCGCATACACACACTGCAAACGCAAGCATTTAACCCGCGTAGTGTTCCGGGCTCTCAGCGAGTGTGCAATGGAGCAAATCGTTTGGATCCAAAATTGTATGGTAAATGGAGTCACAATTGCACGGATGGTGACGTCACAGTGAAATGGGCCGAATGATCAATGTCAAACAACCAATCAAATGACAAGGATCTCTTTAGGCGTTGTATAATATTTCAGTTAATTAATGGCACCCAATGTTTGGCCACAATACTCGAGGACTCCAAGACAAACTTTCACTCTTAGTGATTAATCTCATACATGTACTTACTTTACAAGGGAAGTTATAAAAGCAAGATTCCAACGTAATTTTGGAACTAAATCTAGTAGATTGCACCAAATAGTGTCTACGCACTCTTCTGTTGGTTATTAGAAGTGTTGTTGGATGTTGTGTATGTGGTATTAGGCCTTATCAAAGAAAGAGAATAATATTTTCACATAAATCTGAATTCAGACTGAAATTGGCTAATCTGAATAGAAGAAACTACTGATTTACAATTTTTTCCTCACTTAGCAATATCTTGCATTCAATTTTAGCAAACAAGACAAAAGAGAGAATTTCAGGATAGGGACGAAGTAATGACAGCTTTGCTTCATGTCTGCATTTTAGAGTTTTCTGAGTTTTCTGTTTCTGAGTTGGCGTTGAGAAAAAGGAAAATTTCTAAGTATGCTTATACAATGTTGAGAAGTTCTCAGGAATGCACATGTGAGAAAAAAGTAGGGAAATGGAATGAAATATTGGAAGTAGATAACAAGATGTTAACTTTGTCCTCTGTTCATTTAAAAAGTTTCAATCGTACAATCGAGACTCAATATTATACTTTTCATTTTTCCATTTTTCATGAGACAATATATTTGAATGCCTTTTTACACAAAATTAAGAAAAGGACAATCCTAACGGCTCATTATGTCACCAAAGCCCAGAAACAACTCTCCATTCATTTTGTCAGTGCCCAAAGGTTTTACCCCTATGGCAAGTTATGTAATTTTATTGATGAATAAAAGACAAAGAAAACAAATACGTTTTCAATGTTTATGTTTCTAGGGAGCAAATAAAAATCAGAGGCTAGATGCATGTATAAACTTTTTTATTTCTTTGCTTGAAATTTTATATTTACAGGTGTAAATTCCAAGAAGTAAATTTAGCTTTTGAACGTTTCTTGGCCTTGGTAAAATGTAAGCAAAACAAACAAACAAACAAACAAACAGAGTACTGGATAGCCCAAAAGAGGGGGGAATTGGGAACCCACCTTGAGATGTGAAAGTGAATAAATATGGTTTTTAAATAGACAAATGGTGGAATATTTTTTTCCTGGATGGCTTGCCATAATCCCTTGTATGAGAATAACAGTTACGTTTGTGATTGGTAGGTGTATAGCGTTTGAAATCACAAAATGTACTGTACATGTACATGTATGCCCAATTTATTTATATGTTTATAACTTAATACATGCATTGTATATACGTTTCATATAGATACAGAAAGAAAGAAAGAAACAAACAAACAAATGAAACAAAGGAAGGAAGGAAGGAAGGAAGGAATAAAGAAAGAAAGAAAGAAAGAAAGAAAGAAAGAAAAAACAAGAAAGAAAGAAAGAAAGAAAGAGAGATAGATGGATAGATGGATAGATGGATAGATAGATAGATAGATAGATAGATACTGTAGATAGATATATAGATAGATAGATAGATAGATAGATAGAAAGATACATACATACATACATACACACATACTCTTTGCTGTAGACTTCAGCGTCCGCGATCCGCCGATCTCCCGAGTCGTGCAAGGCCCCGATTCAACCTCGATCCACCCTGCCTGCTGGCCTGGGTATTGACCGATTCTGTGACGCGCTATGTGTATTTTTGGCATGCGCGCAGCCATACTGGGTGTATCATCCGACCCCCCCTCCACACTCCCCCACCCCTCTCCCTACATTAGCACGCGCGCAGAATGAAAAACTGCTTTAGCCAATGGGCGTCTCGTACTGAGTGCGCGAATGCTTGCTAGTGCGCGAACCTTTGTTACAAGTGCGTGATAAACATGTTGCCCGGGGGTGGGGGAGAGCAGGGGGGGTCGGCTGATACACACCATGGCTGCGCCCTGTGCCGTAAAATGTCTGCTGCCCTCAACGAACCCGAATCGGTCAATATGGCGCAAGCGCGACGACGAGCCGTGGCCGTCACCATACACGTAACAGCTCCAGACTCCCAGGTCGCCGTATCATGGTATATATTTCTGTGGTTCATCATACACAACTGTCATGTTCTGACTGTTGGAAGACGCTGAACACGATCATACTTTCAACTTTCGTTAAGCAAGAACAAGGCGGATAATGTTTACCCGAGTTCCAAGACATGTGGTGAGTCTTGAATGTTGTGATGTCATGAAAATTATGCTGGAATTATTGTTATGTTCCGTGTAAGCGCTCAGTAGATCTAAATCAGTTCGAAAAACGGATTTAGCTTGCGTCTTCAGTCCCGTCCGTATGGTTTCATTGCAGTTTTTGACAGGGACGTTTTACATATTCTAGCTGGTTAACAATAACAAACATGCTTACATAGGCCTACCTGGTCCTGGTTGTGGGCATTACAGTTATACAAAACTTATTTGCCCCTCTGCTGCTCCAACATCTGGATACGGTGACTAACAAACTTTTTTTCTGTGCTGTGCGGCCGTTTAGTGAGAACATGGACATGAATTAAAAAATTGTTGTTCAGGGTTGTATAGTCAGGTATCCTATTACCGAACGGTATCCTATTACCGAACGCGTACTTTGTCAATGGAGCGCGTACAACAACTCGAATACGCATTTATTACACTACGCGCTGTCATCTCACAGGGGAAGCCAGTGCCGAAAATTGCTAAACTGCAGCAAAAAAACAAAACAAAACGTAATTTACCTCAAATTTACGTAATAATTGCTAATTTCGATGTTCGTTGTCCTGCGTTAATAAACATTGACCGAAAATACAATGTACAAATTTCCCCATACAGAGGGCGCACGTTCGGTAATACAATACGATTTGCGTTGATAAAAAGAGACAACTTTTGTGGAAGGGTTATTTGAAATACGGATTTTTTCTAGAAGTTGGCTTATCTTTCAAGTATTTTCGTTACAGCTAAAGTCATCAGCATTTCAATTATCTGTAAGGATATTTTTGGCGGAATTATTGCATAATGTTGCCCGTTTGGAGCAATAAAACAAAAATCGTTCGGTAATAGGATACACCTCCATATTTGTCCTTTTTTGACTTCCATGCTTTCTCCAAGTTGGATTTGAAAGAGTTGTGTGATGTGCTGTTTACTACGTAATCGGGGAGATTATTCCATTCCGTGATAATGCGCTGTGAGAAGACATTTGATCGCTTTTGAGTTTTGCATCTGTTCTTCATCACCTTGTACCGTACTTATGTCCTCTAGATCTAGTCCTGTTGATGTTGTCAGTTCTCAAGTTAAAAAACTTGCTTAGTCTAATGTCTTCCAGCCCATTCATAATCTTGAACGGTTGGATAAAGATCTGCTCTGTGTCTGCAGTAACTTAATGTAGGTAATTTCAGTTCTGCTAGTCTCTGCGGATATGTGAGATTCCTGAGTTTAGGTATTGACTTGGTTGCTCGTCTTTGGACTTTCTCTATCTTCTGTGACTGTGACACTGTGTATCCCTTTTCAAGCAAGGCCAAGGGTGCCATATCTGGGAGCAATACTCAAGTGAAGAAAATGATCGTTTGATGATTCCGATTACGATTTGAACTTGCTGTGATGTTGTCTACATGAGTTGAGAATTTCAGCTGGTTGTCGAACGTGACACTTAAATCCTTCTCAGTGGTAGAAGATGAGATGAAGGGACCTTGAGATGTAAGACTGCAGTTGAAGCATGGGTTATTCCTCCCATAATGCACCACATTGCATTTGTCTGTATTGAAAGGTAGCTTCCATGTGTCTGCCCATTTGTTCAGGTTTTCAAGATCTCTTTGCAGGGCTGTGTGGTCACTGCTGTTGTTTACCACAGAGTAGAGTTTGGTGTCATCGGCAAAGAGTTTAACTGTCGTTGTTGGCAAACCAATAATGTCGGGCAGATCATTAATGTAAATGAGGAATAACTCCGGTCCAAGAATGCTGCCCTGTGGTATAAAGTTGGTTTAGATGAAGTTCCATCAATTACTACTTGTTGTTGATGATTCTGCTAATATGATTTGATCCAATTCCCTAGTTTTCCTCTGATACCGTAGGCGTAGATTTTGGATTGAAGTCTTTGGTGTGGGACGCTGTCAAAGCTTTTTTGTAGTCTACGTGTAGGTATATACAGTCAATAGACTTGTATTCTTCTGATATTATGTATCTTTGAAAGTGTGGGAATTACATGATGTAGGTTTTGGCATGAACAATTTATCAGGTGTTAGGAATTCAATTTTCAAAGCCTCCTCTGAAATATCCAGATTTACTTGATTCTTTTGAAAATCTATAAAATGTTTTATGCTCTAAAAATCATTTGATTTTGATCAAAAGTTTGAGATGTTTCCACTTTACAAATATTCATAACAACCTTTACGTTTGATATTCACATCTAGGGGAATCAGAGTGCTTAATGGCTATTTATAAAGTAACGTTTTTAGACCTTTATATCTCGAGACTTAAGTTCTGGTGGATAGTTCTGTGTGTTTATTGTGGTGTCCTTTGTATGTGCATACAGCTAGTCACAATGACTTTGAATTGATATGACCTGTCATTTCACCAGCTACCGGTATATTTCTGGTGCCTTGATGCAGTATAGATGCAGTATGCAGTGTACTGTGAATATGCTACACATTCTGTATTTTTAATTGTCATTTACCAGTAGTTGTCATTGAAGCCAGCAGCTTAATATGGAAGTCACATGTGTATGAGTACTGTAATCATTGCAGCACTTCTTAAAATGTGTATAAAGACTTAGGCCATAAAACAATGTGCATTAAGTATTAAATCCAAACCTTTGGCCTTGCAGTCTGTGACAAACTACTATGGGTAAATCACATAAAACCATGTATTCACTCTGAGCAATGTAAAGTGTAGCGCGAGGAGTATGCTCACTCTATAGACTTTGAACAGTGGATATATACCTCACTGTTTTCTCAAGTGACATTATCACCACTTACCGCTGAAGAGGCTACCCAGAGAAAATGAATCATAAAGCTGATACACACTTGAAGATAAGCTCATTAGCAAATATCTGATCATAGCCACAGGGCTTCACACGTCTACACATTTTAGTAAGTTGGCCAAAATCCCACAGGAATCACTAGCTTGTCTTTACCTGGGAGGTAGAACAGTCTCCCCCCCCCCCCCTGGCTTTACACTGTACTGTGCATGTCAGGAGTCATGTGAAATCTCATTCATTTGATGGATTCATGATCTTGAGCTTCTTGTTGTTGTTGTTGTTTTTTTTGGGGGGGGGGGGGGGGGGGAGGAGGAAATAGAGTAGAAACTTTGGCTGGTTTCAGTGTATTTATGTCAGTGCATCTCAATAATTGATTAAGAGGCAAGTTTGCATTGCTAAGACAGAATAAACGTTGATTCAGGAATAATTCTGTAAAGGTCAATTCCACGGAAAGGTTGCATTTTATGAAAATCAAACTATTGAGTATAGATGATTAATGAAGCTTAATTAGATGATCTGGTACTGTTTACTCAAAGCAGCCTTTCACAACGGATATTTTGATACCTCATTTGTGAACATCGGTGAACGTGGAGTGGAGTTATGTCTGAAAAACCTTCATTTTTCATGAAAATTGCCAATTTTTGCAGAATTTATGTATCATTTTTGATACACTATTATGACCATAATACAGCTTGTGTAATTCTCAGATGGCTTATTTTCTGAATGTTCTTTGGTCATAGATTGGTTTTATGATGTTCTAGAACTTGTTCCGGCATCAGTAAATATTATTCTCTCAATCTCAAAATGTGGTAGTTGATAGCGTCCCATAAGTCACGTTTTTGTGTCCCATCAGTCACACTGGTTTTCCTTATCCTGCTACTGTACCAATGAGTAGATATTCATACCACTTGGCTCAGGGTAAGCACCAACCCTTTGCTACATTCAGGAAATAAAATATCTTTCCAGAGACTCTGTGTGTAAGAATATTCCAGAACTTACTTTCCCATGTGAAAAACGGTGGTCCTCAAATGTCCCATAAGTCACGACAGCAATTTTTGTTGCTGTACGTAATGCAATGATACTTTTCAAACTAAGTATGGTGTTTTCATAAACTCTGATATGATGGATCTAACCATGAACTGAGAAAAATGCATTTGATGCAACAATTTTCTCAAAATACTGGTTTGGAATTGCTGAAAATTGTCACTTTGTCCCATAAGTCACAATGGAATTGACCTAAATTCTTTAAATGGGGGTTAAATGGTTCGAGAGAGAAAGAGAGAGGGTTTGGTTATGACTTATGTCAGTGAAAAAGAAAATCTTTGAAAATATGCTCACTTCGAAGTAGATTTTATGTGTAAATGTAGAAATAAGTTCTTTTTTCACAATCACAAAAATTATTTTGTACCCTAGTGAATACTTTCGCCTCCTACTGGTGGCTTCTTCAGACTGCGTTGTAGATGGCGGTATGACACTGGATGTGAGAGAATGGTATCATGTATCGTACATGCGAGAGAATATATTGGCTCGAGTCATTGTTCATTAATTGTGTTACGGGTTTTCCTGATGTGAATTGCCTCCCTTATCCATCTTGATGGGCAATGATCTTCTCCGGCAAGAAAACAACTCTCATTCCATTGGATGGAATGGTTATTGATAGCAACATGATCCCCAATGGCTGATATGTGAATGATGTTGTCTGCATGTACTTTGAGGAGCTTTTGTGGTTCACTGAATGAGACCACAGACTATCAATCACGAGGTCTCTGGTTCAAGTGCCCTGAAAGCAGATGTTATGCCCCTAGGCAAGGCAGTTTATCCTTGTTGCCTTGTCTTTTGGAATGAACTAAAGGGTGTGTTTATTGCAAAATTTTCTGAGGTAGAATCGCAATCGTAAACGTGTTTGAGGCATTTTTGGGCGATAGATAAACACAACCATGTTTTCAAAGGTGTTCAGAAATGCTGATTTAAAACACCATTATGATTCAAAAAGGGTGATTTGATTTGTGTTGAGACCAAGAAAGCCTTTCTTCAAGTCGAGAAACACAATGCCGTTTTGAAATGCATTTGTATATCTCCGAGCTACCAAGGTCAACTTCTAGTATACACGCAATTAGTTACAAAAAAGCATGCACCTCAGTTCCGCGGTGATAACACTTGAATCGAGATAAGGTATATGATGTTTGGATAAACGCGGCACCTCGAAAATCGTATTTCAAACCACGTTCATAAACGCCATGGGAAACACATTTTGAAGCATGATTCTCTCTCTCTAGTTTGATAAAGCCAGCCTTAAAGCTTTCCCTCTTGTGGTTCCTTGCTTTCAGGCATTCATTGCTTACTTGGTGGCCACATGAAATAAATCTTATGCAAAAAATAACAACAGGAACAACAGATACATTACATTTGTACATGACATGAAACCTGCAAATATTACTAATTATGACCATCAATATTTCACTCTTAGATGGCAAATTTGAATAATGTCTGCTTATAACTACCAGCTCACTTGTTGTAATGTTGTGGTATGTTTTTCCTTGTGTCATGCCTGCCTTTCTGAATATTCTCCTTTCATTAAAGTTATCATGTGTTCATTTATCTCATGACATGTCAATGCACTTTTAGCTTCCCTGAACACTCCTTAGTACTGGTATTTGAGTCAGTATAAAGAGTCACTGGTTCATACTGACTCACACCAATGCACCCACAGACAGGATGTCTAAAGGCCTCAAGACTGTGGTAATAACTTTATGAGGGTCTTTATAAGGGGCATCCTTAACATCCAGGAATTCCATAAAGGGGGGGGGGGGGCACAGAAATATTTATAGTGCCACTTCCGGGTGTCATTTCATTTTTTTCCTTTTTATTTCTTTTGTTTTACCCAAAAAATAAAAAATAAAGGGGAGGGCGCGCCCAGTATGCCCCCCTCTGGATCCGCCACTGCTTTTTGTCTGACGTTGTTTTCACCCCATCTTGGCCTTTACCCCATCAGAGCCAAAGGCTAAACCAACATGTGCAACAGCCAGAGTTTTGAAAGAGGAGGCTTTTCCTGAAGTTTAAATCTAAGGTTAATATGTTCCTCTCTATTGTGCAAGCTTATACACAAAGTTCCAAGGGGGGGGGGGGGGGGGGGCAAACAACCTTCAGACTGCTGCTGCTGAAAAGAGTCATCTGATTGGAATGTGATCTGGATAAAAGTTCATTTTGCCACAATCAGTTGTAATTTACCTGTTTGATGAGACTTTCACCGACTGGATATGTACAGGCTTCGTCAGATCGATCGCTGCTGTGAGAGAGTTGTTTTCCCACTGCTAGTGGGAAAACAAATAACAAAAGAATAATAAAACAAAAGAAAACAAATAACAAAAGAAATAAAAAGATGTAGCTGGCACACACTGATCTGAGAGAATGGGATTGTGTATTGAAGAAGGCGAATATTTTCCCAGGTCTGAAGAAGCCTATAAACAGATCCAGTTGGTGAAAGTCTCATCAAACAGGTAAATCACAACTGATTGTGGCAAAATGAACTTCTATCCAGTCCAACCAGACTGCAAATCAGACTGCAAATGATCCTGTTGGTCTATATATGAAATGGCAAACAGAACTAATGCTATGTATGTAAACACTGCAAAGGCACTTGTGCTGAATTCCTAAAAAGGTTAGATAACAGATTTACATGTCTAGTGTCAACAAACTTTTTTCTTTTTTCTTCTTCTTTTTTTTTTTTTTTTTGGATTGTTATCAACTCTTCTTTCTTTTTTAAGCCTTGAGCATTGAGTGTATTTTCACTTCAGGAAATGCCTCTCCACAGAAACAATCACAAAGTTCCCTGCGCCCTTTTTACTCTTTAGAGAGCTCAAGAAACGCATTGAGTCTTCAAATAAATAATGGAATCTCACACCCCCCCCCTCCCTTTTTCATGAATAGCACAGGTCACATTACATGTATCTTCACTCAAAACTTTACTTCAAATGTCATTACATTAGAACCCGTCTGAAACTTTGATATAGACTCCCTTTCATGGGCCTGTTGTTATTGCTGAAGAAGTTTGTTGAACCCTCGATATGACCAAAATATGACCCAGTTGTTGACCCATATGACCTACTAGTATGTCAAGACATATAGTGCATAAAACATGCCATCCTCTCCCATTCATCCATTCATTCATGTACAGTTTATACCACAAATTGTCCTTGCCATTGTTTGTCATTAGTGAACTCACGTGAGAAGAATTACGTACATTGTAGTCTACTGGATACCAGGGAAAGCATCAAAAGAGGGAGAGAGAAAACAAAAACAAAAACAGAAAGAGGGAGAGAGGGAGAAAAGAGCTGAAAGTCACCTTCTCTTCTCTCACTTGTCCTGCTTTGTGAATTGTTCTCACACATGCACACATACACACACATACCCATGCATAGTACAACTGCAGTTGCAGTGTTCTGCTCTTTCTGTGCATGGAAATGAACTTCCCAAGGAACATGGGATGAATGTAAAACCAGCGCACTTTTGTCTGACTGTGTGAAGTACTATATCTCTCTCCCTCTCTCCTAATCTCTCTTTCTTTCTATCTATCCCAATCTAACGTGGACAGTTGCATTCCTGTACCACTGCTAGACTCGCTCAAACGGTTCTGTGTAAGTTGTGGGTATGATGATATTTACTCTGTGATTAGCGAGGAGTAGATCTGTGTTAAAGGTGAAGATAAGTACATGGTATATCACTCCAGTGGCCTGCGATTCTTATTTACATGGTTGCTGGTATCTACTACTAGCCAGTGGTCCTTCTGTTTTCATGCATGCTGGTCTACCTGTAAATTCTTCCTGTGAGTATTCACATATCATGGTGTCTGTCACATCTTATTCATTGTAGGCTTATACCTAAAGTGTATGGTGTTTAGAGAGTGCTTGTGTTTTATCATCATAGGGTGTAGATAACCCTTTGGTGTTCAAATAGCAGCAGGATTTTCTTCTTTGATACATCTGTGATTTCATTTGAAAGTTCCATACCATGTGGTTTGTTATTTGAACTGATACATTGCTTAGTACTCACCCAAACATTTCATGTCATACATGTATAACCATTGTAAATAGTGCATTCATAAGAAGATTTGTAATTGGTCTATTGGTACCATGTGACTTTATTGATTCTGTTCAATATGCAAGATATAGTTCACAGTCGTGAACTATACTTTTTAATTCTTGCAAGGGGAAGCCCATGTTAAACACATAGTATACATTTATATTAAATTCCCCAAAAATTGATGTTCACATTACAGGAATTATTATACACTTTATAAATGGTGCATGCTCTTAAATGTTCACTCTTCTAACCAATATACTATGTAGACCTACTCTCCAATTATGCATAATTAGCCCTCATGCAATTTGAAATAGAACTGCACTTGAGCTACATTGTATGTAAGATAGGCAATTTCATAATGTGCATATTGCAGTGTAATATGAAATATGATGTACGTTGTAAATGTGTGCGTGTGTGTGTGTGTGGATGTGTATGTGTGTGTTTGTGCTTGTATTAAGGTAAGTTGATAAAAGCGTCACAAAAAAGAATGTTTCTCTAACTTTTCCAAATGGGCATTATACTCGAGGACCACATACAAGTGCTTACGTAGTTTCCTTGTCTGACAGTCCCTTAGAGGCAAAGGGGTAAGTGATACCAATAGCCATGACATGAATGAGAACTCATGTAGACTGTATCAGAATGTACAACTACAAGCACATGTGGATTATTGCATAACATCAGGTGCAGACTCACTGTAGTAAGCATTTCATTTGATGTCTGATCACTTTTGAGGGTAGTCTGAAGTAAGCTGTCACAGAAGAATGACAGTTAAGGGCTGGCTTCTCAGTAAGGCACGTAAGATGGTGGCACTGAATCTGCTTGTGTTTGGTTTTGTTTTGCACGCCATAGTTATTTGATTGTTTTCTGTAAAACATTGTAATATCATTGCCAATGTGATCTATGCAAGATGAGATCAGTGCAGTGTTGAATGCCAATGAATGATTTTGGAAGCAGTCATATTCAAATCCATCTCTCTTTTCAGTCTGAAATTCAATACATTTTCAGAGTGTTGCAGAAATTAAAAGTCAACAAATAGCCTGCTATTAATTAATTTTTGATTTAGCATAATATTTGCTACTTCAGTTTATCAGCTGAAGAGTTTGATTTAATTCAGTCCAGATCCTTTTTTCAACAAAAAGACTGAACTGATAAAAAGTAACAGCATACATATGTACATGGCAGTCATTCTCAATTTTTTCTTTGTGATATTTTATTTGTATGTAGTCTATCCTCAGTATAATAAGTATTTTATCAAAGTATGGGAAGTTGTTAACGATGTTTCTACGTACTATACAATCATGTAGAATTTTTAATTCTATTTTATACCAAGAAAATGGATGAATTGGATTGAATTAGAACAAAACAAAAAAGCTCAACCTTTTTTTTTTTTCTCTCCCACAGTTGAGGCAAGTGATGGGAATCACTGGTAAAGACGGCGCACCTGTGCCAGGGCGCCTGGCAAGGGGCAACGTACACGCAGGGAGGATGTTTGCCCACCAGGACTCGCTGGCCCGTCTCCCCGTCCCGCCCCTCCAGCAGACCCTCTACAAGTACCTCATGACCTGCAAGCCCCTTCTTAGTCCAGAGGACTACGAGACGACGAAAAAGGTATGATTTCCATGATAACATCTTATCATGATGCACAGTTCTTTGCCGAATGCATCTCTGCAAAGAAGTGTGCTTTGTGGTATATAGAGATCACTGTCACAGTCACTGTGGGCCTAGACACCTATCAGGAGAAAGTATTTGGAAAGAAAATGAGAGAAGATCCGTGAAATAGGACTACAATACCTTGAAATATTTTGTGTTCCTGACACTACATGGGAAAAAGGATAGCCCTTTAGTTTTGGTAAGATTTTTATAAGTTTCTTTGGTGATTGTGCTAAGACTTATGTGTTTACTCTTCAGTATGTACACTTACCTGTTTCTTCAGTTAAAATTCTTTTACATACCGGTACCTAGAAAGTGTTCAGATTCAATTCATCCAAATCAACAACATTAATTCATGTCCAGAATGAGATGTTTTAAATGTTTAATAGCTGGCAACAACAACAACAATAACAACAACAACAACAACAATGGCCTATGATTTTGTAAAAAAAAAAAGTTTGACTAGAATTGGAGACATTGTAATATTACCGGGACAGAATTGCATTATTCCTTTCATATCAGAGCTAATCAAAGAAACTCGAAATTAACACTTTGATAAGACAAGTTGATTTTTTGTATACTTATCTGCTGCTTACAGGCAACGCTTTAATGTACAATGAAAGCCAATTGACATACTTGTGTATTGACAAAAAAATTAATGATTCTAAGCTCATACCACATTTTGCCTTCGACCCTTCATGACTCCAATCTTGATATAATCCTCCCCCTCCCCCCCCCCCCCCCCCCCCCCGTCTCATCCCAGCAGTATCACAAACAGCCATGTCAATAGATATGAAGCTTGTGATGGATAATGATTGTGTGACAACCTCTTGAACTCTCGATTTGGAGTACAGGTACACTTCAGATACCAGTACTTGGTGGAATTTTATTCTCAATCGTCCGTAATTTCCTCGTGGTACCAGCCAGAACTTTGATACCTGTGAAGAGTCCACTGCTATTATTTTGATATCAACAATGGAATCTGTGCCAGGGCAGAGTGTACTTTAACTCTGTTCCTTGGCACTTTACTTTAAAGGGATAGTACAGTTTTGGCTGAGATGGGGCTGCTGGTTTCCAGTGATTTTAGATGGACGATTTTTTTGAGATAATGAGAAATCTCCCATGAAATGTAAAAGAACGTATACCGGTACCTGGTAATTCTAATAGGAATTCACCGTTTATTTGATAATGATAATTGGTTTTTGAAATGACTGAGATACCCAAAACAAAGCAATCCTAATCAAAGATGGGACCCACCTTTTATTAGGATCACTTTTTTAAAACTTTGTTTTTGGATATCTCAGCCATTTCAAAACTGATTTTCATCAGATAAACTTTGAATTCCTCTTAGAATTGTATGCTTTTTAACATTCCTTAACATGGTTTCTAAGTATCTCACAAAATGTTCAAAGCTGCATCCTCACCTCAACCAATACAATATCATCCCTTTAACTTGCAAAGCATTCTGTTCAGGTGTCTAGGGCAATTACCCCCTGGGCAATTACCCCAGACCCTTCCCCTAGCCCTAATCCTAATCCTAATCCTGAACTTAATCCTAACCTTAACCCAAACTCCTAACCCTAAACCTAGCCCTAACCCTAATCTTTTTTCTTAAAAACCTTACCACTAACCAGTATTTAGGGGGGGGGGGGGGTAATTGCCCTCTGGGGGGTAATTGCCCGGATACGGTGTTCAGTAACACGTCCAAACTTGACCTACAAGTTTGTAGAGCTCTGTGAAATGGCAAGTTCATTCAGGTGTAGGAAATTCATGTGCCTTGATCCAACAGGAAGGCTATGGTGATACAATTGGGGTCAGAGCGATTTAACAGGTACAGTGTAATCTCTATTCATTGCCAATATTACTTCCTAGACATCTGTCCAATCCTAGAAGAAAGCTAAGAAAGTGTAGTACAGGTAGTCTACGAAGGAGTGATGGAGGAAGTACTGGGGCAAGGGGTCAGTGCTTTTTTTTTGCTTTTTTTGCTTTTTTTTTCGGGGAGGGGGGGGGGGTTACCTAAGTTCATTTCCATACTTTGTTCAATTAGCTTTGATGTGTCTCCTTTCATTTTTGCTTACAATCCAATGGAAAAGGTGTAAGCTAATGACACTATGAATTTCTTCATGCAGTTAAAGAAATTTCTCTATTTACATGCACATGATTTTTTTTTTTTCATGAAAGTTGTACCGTTCTAGTCATTTCACCTGATTTTACTCTTCATGAAAACCAACTCCAAAAATAAGCTGTTTTGAATGAAGGATGAAGCAACAAACTGTTGATTGTTGTTTTCTAATTGCAGTATTGCATTGGAATGTTCTGAAGTTCTCTTGACAAGTTGTATTTGATTAATTACTCTGTACAGGGGCGTATACTATGGATGTTGTAAGCCAAGTCAGGCCTAGGGGGTCACAAAAGTGCCCATTTCTGCAGAATTCACTTATGTGAAGTTCATCCACAAACGAACTAAAGCACAAGAAAAAAAATCCTTTTACAGTTATACTGTAGGTTATGACAATTGTCTGTATGAACATGGATTTGTTAAGTTTGTTTTCTCTAAAAGTTTAAACACTCATGTGACAACATTGGGGTACAGTTCTAATCATGTGATCAATCACATGACCAGTCAGATTATTGAAGAAGGCCCCTCCCTTTTCCTGCCCAATTCATGCCTCCTTGATAATCATTAGGAGGACTATCAGAGAGTCAGAATAACTTTTGTTTTGTACTGTAAATATTGATGACTGCATAAAGTAGTATACAATGTGTACACAGTGCACAGTACCTGCAATGCGATCTCTACATAAAGATTTCTCTCACTAAATCACTGACAGAGTTATTCTGTTCAAACACAAAATATATAGAATGAGACAATAACACACACTGTACACCCACTTGTACTTTGATCTGAAGGAGATCAAAATAGCATACTGCACTACTCCCTAGATTCATGCACTATTGTCGTATTGAAAAAATCATGTAAATGATGTACATGTGCATGTACAACTGTACGTTTTAATGGTGTAAATGATGTACACCATATGGGCTGGTAATGCATTTTTTTTATTATTACCTTCTTTTAGTACATATTCCAAAAAATCAAATGTTACCTGTTAGTATTCCAAGAAGACAAAACTCCAGACTTATCCTCAATATTCCTCTCAGGCGGTTGACATTTCATTCTTCTGTTATATGTACATGTATCATATCATTATCATACAATAATAAAAGCTGTTCCAATTTACATTGTACACTATTCCATTAATTGAGGAGTAGATGTTGGCAATGGATTCTGAGTCTGTTGGATGGACATTTTTATATTATTGCATGTTCAATGTACTCTTTTGTAGATTATATTATTTTGATATGGTCATTCTGTTACTTATGATACTTTGAATGACAGTTTGTTGACATCACAGTGAGCTTGAGACTACCATCAGTGACCTGTTGATAGAGTACAAGGTTACATGTACTTGTGACGTTGTGCTATGATGTGTACTTCAGGAAATCACACTTCTGTTAGAATTACAATCAGGGCATCGGGGAAAGTTTGACCTTGTTGTGTCTTTGACATGCTGTGATAAAGTTAGCTCATCATTGGAAATATTTTATGAAGAGTTTTGGGGGCTCGTTTTATTTTGAATTTTCCAAAATGAGGCTTAGATGTACCAGAGAGAATATGAAATTCCAGGCCAAACAGGATATTGCTGTTCTAATCATATATTCATGCACAGTAGCTACATTTGTAGCTTTGTTTTGATGCTATGATTTGATATGAACATGGAATGAGGGAAAAAGAAAATGTGTGTTTGTTTGTTTGTTTTTTTCATGTATTTACAAATATCAGTTTTTGGACCATTCTAATAATTTTTCAATGTTGCTTGATTGTAAGAACTCAGAGGAGAACATGGCTGGAATCTTGCTTTCATGCCACAAATGCCTATTTTGTTTGCAGATTGTAGATGACTTTGGAAGACCAGGAGGCATTGGGCAGGAGCTCCAGATGGGATTAATCAACAGATCGAAAAAGTTTGAAAATTGGGTGAGTTTGAGAATGTCCTAGAAAATACCGCTATCTTAAGATGTCCTTCATGGGTTTAAATAGAAACTTAATGCTGATATCCATTCATTGATAATTATGTAGAAACAGTTTAATGATTATTTACAGCAGTCATAAAGAATATTGTTTCAGGAGAAACATTGTTGTTAATAGTCGACTACAAGACCACCAAATATGCAAGAATTGATTATTTGTAAACTGCCATGTTTATGTGTGATTTTGTTGTGCTACATCAGCTTCAGTGTGATTGGCTGGTACTTGTATGTCAAGCAAATTTCAATATTTTATGAGGTCAGTAGCTTGTAACGAGTGTCTGTGTCACATCATTACAGCTGTCGGACTGGTGGCTGAGAGTGGCCTACCTGGAATTCCGGTCGCCGGTCGTGGTCAACGTATCGCCAGGTGTCATCTTCCCCAGATCGGAGAGTTCAGAGGTCGGAGGTCAAGATGGTCAATTGCAACAGGCTGCAAAACTCATCACAGGCATTATGGACTTCAAGTACATGATTGACACGTGAGTGTGTAATGCCAGTCTTCCCTGCATTTATGCGTTATACTGTATGCCATACCACGGAATTCACTTGAATTCAAATCATTTCTTGCAGTGCATTGTCGGTATTTAAAGTCCCCTCATACATTGTAGATCAAGCTCATTATGATTTGTCTTTGAAATCTCAATTAATTTTGAGACTCTGGAAGCTGACCCTCTGCCAAGCAAGGATTTGATTGACATTTCTTGAGTTCCTGTCATGTGAGCATGCATGCAGAATGTTTGTGCAATAACTTTTAGTGTGAGCTTTACATTGTGCAACTAGTAGGATTGCCAACGTAAGCCCTGTTTTAACAAAACCTTTCAAACCAGAGTTACTGTGACAACGTCTGGGCAATCTTTTTTTATCCTGCATATCAAAACGATCCCTTCAAAACGTTGTTGCGTGACTTTTGTCAAATTCTACCCTGAAGAACAAGGGTAATTACCCCAACAACACCCTGACAACTCTTCTATTAAAATGCTCTCATGCAACATAATGGCACACTGCTCACCGATCATGTGCATGGACTGTAGCGGCACCACCTTCGCACATGAATGCATGGGTTGTTACAGAAATCTGCCCAGAAAAGGTGTATGTCTGTTAAAACAGTACCCCTTGCTCTCTCCTGTAGTTTTGTTTCCTGAGGGGAGGAATATTGTTCTCCAGATGTTGTCGTAACATTGTCAGGGTGAGGTCTGTTAACATGTTGAGGACGGACTGATTTTGCTATAACACACATTTCTCATAGACACCTGCCCAAGTATTCTGCAAACTTGTCTTCAATGGGTTAAAAGCAAGGCTTTAGCCAATTATAGATGAATTGAGGGATCTTTATGTTTATAACATCTTAAAGTATTTCAGTGAATGTCCATTTGCATGCTGTGATGCAAATTCTGTGCATGAAATGTAACGGTATCAACCATATTAAACAACACATTATCACAGAATATGTTGAGTTGACCTTTTACCTTTGCCCTTTAACCTCAGGCAATCTGTGCCAGTCGACAAGATGGGAGGCCAGCCCCTGTGCATGGACCAGTACTACAAGATCCTGGCCTCCTGCAGAGTACCAGGACCTAAGATTGACGGGGTGGTGACGTATCCACCCAACATGGCTGATGCACCCAAGCACATCGTGGTGATGTACAACAATCAGGTCGGTAGTCAATCATCTTGTGATTGGCTAGGATGAAACACATGAATTTAGGAAGAGGCAAATTGATATATTATGGGTCAGGGTTATGGGTGGCAGTACAAGGTTCATGTACATTAGTCGGTGACATGCCAATGCGTCGCTGGGCCGACAAGACCTCATATCTTCAAAATGTCATATGTTCAGGAGAGCAAAAATATGTGGCTGCCAAAGCACTAAATCAAATAGGATAGCCTTTCCTTTGATATGCCGTGGTAGCTTCATTTTTGGGGTAAAATACCTAGGATTTGGACAGGACATCACTTAACTGATCATTTTCAGCAAAATTTGAGATACAAGGTCTTGTTAACCCAGCGACAAAAGGCCTTTATGTCTATTCTATGTCTAATTCCCATCTCCTGTGCATGCTCATTTATATGTCTTGTCCAGGGCATAATATATTGCTGTAATGATATTGTTATCGCTATTGTATTGTCACATCTTTCAATGTTTTCCTTTGTTGTTGTTTGATTAACTTCAGTAAAGTGATAATGTACTACTTGCTCTCTCAGCTGTACACCCTTGATGTGCTAAGGGCGGATGGCAAGCCACACAGTCTTAGCGATCTGTACGCCGGGCTCAAACACATTGTGGATGCCACGCCTATTCCCGCCGTCCCTGTCGGTATCCTGACGTCAGAACACCGAAACACATGGGGCAAAATCTACAAGAAGATGAAGAAAGGTATGCCTTACAGTCACGTTTGAAGCTTTTCCCTGTCTTTTTTTGTCTTGTAATTGTTCAACACACCCCTTGCATTGAGTCTAGCTAGTCATGAAATTCATTTATCATGCAAATAAAGTACTGTAAAACGAGAAATGTTCGCGTGCATTGTAATTTCGCGAATTTCGCGAGCGCGAAGATTCGCGAAATTAAAATGCACGCGAAAGTTCTTTTCTACACTATATGCATTGAATACCAGTTCCAGTTCGCGAAAATTTCATGCCGCTAAAAAGGCCGTCGGCTCCAATTCGCGAAAAATTCATGCCGTGAATATATCATGTTTTACAGTACATGCTTTTACAATCATTCTTATGAATTGATATTTGAATATTGTCAATGTATTTATATGACATTATATCACTGTTTTTGAATTGATACTCAATGTTTATGGTTTCAAAACTTTAAACAGATGTTTTCATGTTTGTTTGTGAGTTTTTTGTTGTTGTTGTTTTTAATCCTTTACATTGATCATTGGAGGGTTTATGTCTGTTTATACTCTCCTATATTAAGCCAGACAACAGTGATACAATGTAGATGCTACAATGTTACACCCAAGACCTTTTGGGTGTAAGTTTTTTTGCTTCTTTTTTATTTCTTCATTTTATGCTAAACATTTTCTAGGAACCTGCAAAAGCTTTGTGAAGAGTAATGAGAAACCTTATGACTTTAGCTGTGGTTTATTAGTGTAAAATCTGGGAGGTATCCTAATTAAGAACTGATATACCATGCATCTTCCAAATGAGCAGCTGTTGCTGAAAACAAAAAGAGCACATTCCGTTTATTTTTCCTTGTTGTGCATGTTCAGATCGAATCAACAAGGCCAGCTTTGAGAAGATCAAGCGCGGCCTGTTCCTTGTGTCCCTCGACCAGGATGACAAGCCAGGTGTTGACGTCAATGCGCTGGCCTTTAGAGGGCGCCAGTCATTGTACGGGGGTGGCAGCCACATCAGCAGTGGCAACCGATGGTTCGACAAAACGCTGCAGGTGAGACGTTTACAGTTAACGCAACTAGTGTTTGGCAGTGTGTGATCCTTGTTGCATGGCAGTGGACCTCTGCGGTTATTAATTTTAAACAATTATGATATAAAGATTCCTTGCCCTCAAGATTCTTTGGGAAAGGGTCTCTGTGTTCAAATATTTGCTTCTTATTATATATTTGGGCAAGGTCTTCTGTTACTTTAGTGGCATCAAAGAACAAGTCAAGAGTAAGAACCAGGTAATATGACTATGAAACACAATTATTTAGTTCCTTGTCACGTAAAAGTGTACTTATTCATCTATCTTTCAGAGTCTATATCTCTCTGTCTGTCTCTGTATGTATTCATCTCGATCATATACCACAGTTCTGGGTGGGAAGGTCTGGCTACATGGGAATGACATATGAGCACTGTACAGCAGAGGGGCCACCAATAGTGGCTCTCGTTGATCACAGTCTGAAGTACATGTAAGTAGTCTCTTTCACCAGTCTTTTCTGCTCATTGTCCCCGCCGAACGAGTTCGAGCAGGGGACTATGAAACGGGCTCCGTACGTGTGTGTGTCCGTGTGTCCGTCCGTCTGTCCGTCCGTCCGTCCGTGTGTCCGTGTGTCCGTGTGTCCGTGTGTGCGTCCGTGTGTGATCAAAATCTTCAATTTGCTACTTCTCTGTCATTTATGAGCCAATTTTGATTCTGTTTGCTTTATATGATAGCACTACATGGGAGCTTTGAAACTTCTACACAGAATTTCAGTCGTGACCTTTGACCTTGACCTTTGACCTATATTGTACATTTTGCTACAAAATGCTACTCCTTCGCCATTTCTAACCCGATTTCGATTCCGTTTGCTTTATGTGATGGCACTAGGTGAGGGCTTTAAAACTTCTACACAGAATTTTGACCTTTGACTTCTTTGACCTTTGACCTTGATTTTTTGACCTATATTGTACATTTTGCTACAAAATGCTACTCCTTCGCCATTTCTAACCCGATTTCGATTCCGTTTGCTTTATGTGATGGCACTAGGTGAGGGCTTCAAAACTTCTACACAGAATTTTGACCTTTGACTTCTTTGACCTTTGACCTTGATTTTTGACCTATATTGTACATTTTGCTACGAAATGCTACTCCTTCGCCATTTTTAACCCGATTTCGATTCCGTTTGCTTTATATGATGGCACTAGTTGAGGGCTTCAAAACTTATACACAGAATTTTGACCTTTGACTTCTTTGACCTTTGACCTTGATTTTTGACCTATATTGTGCATTTTGCTACAGAATGCTACTCCTTCGCCATTTCTAACCCGATTTCGATTCCGTTTGCTTTATGTGATAGCACTAGGTGAGGGCTTCAAAACTTCTACACAGAATTTTGACCTTTGTCTTCTTTGACCTTTGACCTTGATTTTTGACCTATATTGTACATTGGCTACAAAATGCTACTCCTTCGCCATTTCTAACCCAATTTCGATTCCATTTGCTTTATGTGATGGCACTAGGTGAGGGCTTCAAAACTTCTACACAGAATTTTGACCTTTGACTTCTTTGACCTTTGACCTTGATTTTTTACCTATATTGCACATTTTGTTACAAAATGCTACTTCCGGCGGGGACATATGTTACGCACCGCGTAATTTCTACTTTTCCTTGTTCATTTTTGATGTGTTAAATGCCTCTATTCATTCAATGGATTGTGTGATGTGGTTGACTTGCCGTAGAAAATCTTTTTTTTTTCAAAAAAAAAAAAAGGATTTGAAGGTTTGGACATCAATCGCAATTCTGGATGGTTATTGGCCAATTTCTTTTTAAAAAGTCACCTGGTAATGACAAAAAGTTTATACAATGTGTTCATGCAGTAATGTCAGTCTATATGATGTGTAGTTCACATTCAACCCTGACATTTTGCTGACCTTTTCACAGCATTGCAATGAGAAGTTCCTCTAAAGTGGCAATAATTTACATGGTATAATACTGTACATGTGGAAGTTTTCATGGTATGCACATTTTGTGCAACATGAAACTAGCCCCCAAATTAGAACAGGCAAAAATTTTCAATTCTAATATGTAATGATATTTCATCTCTCTGATTCCATTTGATTAAGAACAGGTGAACATTCATTTTACCCAGCTGATGCCGAAAAATTATTTACACGAAAATTTCCACTTTTACAGTATGGTTTGGTATGAGTGGTTTGGTGTACTTTCTGCAGTCAAATAGGGATGTAAAAAAGCTTTATCACAAGTAGTAAAAAATTAAAATGAAAAGACATCCAAACTATGAGGTAGCATTAGTGTGCACAAAACTGTTATGTCATACATTCTAACAGGATCAATAATCATTTCCTGATTTTTAAAAAAATTTGTTAATCTCACAACAGGAACAATATTGTTGAAGGGATTGGTGAATCGACGCCGGGCGTGACAAGACCCGAGCGGCTAGAGTTCAACATCGACCCCGAGATCCTAGACACCATCGATGAGGCCAAGCAGAACATTGATATGTGAGCGTCTCCATGTTTCTTGCCCGAATCGATGATCTCATGACAATGATTGAATGTCAACAGATAACGGGATGGGGTCGGGAATGGGAGAAAACCAGTGCTCCATTTTGTGAGATAATCAAAGACCCGGTAACTTGGGGATACCATGAAGGCTGCCCTGGCTTGGATATATCATGGACCTAATATACAAGGACATTCATCGTATCGTTCCATGCACCTATACATCTCAAAAGCCCCACAAAGACATTTTTAGCATGCTTCACTGCTTTGATCCCATCATCGTTGCTGCTAGCAAGCCGGGAGAAGAACAAGATGGAGATTCGAGAAATCTAAAACTATATGCGCAGAAGAAAATAACTCACAAAAATCAAGTAAAGTGAATGTGCAGTTGTGGTGTATGTTAGGAAATCATGCCTCAAAACAATTTCGCGTGGGAGAAGCAGGCAGTTTTTAAAAGAAAGCTAACAATTCGGCAGAATGATTGTCATTTGTGATCTCAATATTTCACTTTTCCGCAGCTTATTCCAGAGCAAGAAGGGACATTAATGGTAGAGAACAGGTATATCTTGCCATTAGGCAAGGTCTTATGTATGTGCGAAAATGTGCAAATCAGCAAAGACCAATCTTTTGACACAAAATTTGTCATGTTCTCAGGTTTTGCTGCTCCTCATCATCTGTATTTATTCAAAGACATTTCCATCTGAAAAAGGCACATGTGCGAAACAAGACTGAAATGAGGGAGAAGATTCTTTTGTTAGTGACGATACATGATCACACAATCGTTATTGTCCAGACACCTGAACGTACTCATTAAGATGCACATAATCATGTGTCGGTGACAATGATTACATCAAAGAAAGACTGCTGTGAACAGTCCATGTATATTAGGTCCATGGATATATACAACAATCCCCATCCCAAGTTGGGTACGGATTTAACACTGATCCCTACATTGTATGTAAGTATGCACAAAGTCAAAGAATCTTGTCTGGAGGTGACCATTACCTATGACAGGGCTCGACTCTAACGGTGGCCCGGTGGCCCGGGGCCACCAAAAATGAAAGTCGGGCCACCAAATTTTTTAAAAGGGCAAATTTGGTGGCCCGCCTCAGGCCACCACAATTTTTTGAAAAGTTTCTCAATAAATGCGTAACTTTTTGCGCCGGAAATTAGCAGTTAAATTTGTTTAAACGATAGATGAAAAGGACTGAATGAGTGCCTGAGAGTGAGTGTTGCAAGTTTGTTGAAGTTTTATTTATGAGTAGATATGTCCAACTTTTAATTCTTACTATCATAAACCTTAAATATTTGACTCATTAAAAAAACCCAGGACTTTTAATGTTTTTTATTGTTTGTTTTTTTCGGGACACCAAATTTTTCTCTCGGGCCACCAAAAATTTGAAATTTAGAATTTTGGTGTCCCCATCGGGCCACCAAACAAAAAAGTTAGTGTCGAGCCATGCCTATGAGCAGAGACTCAAACCCCAAGCACCTTCTGATTTGGAGATTCTCCTGCCTGAAACCCCTAGCAAACAGGAGACTCCAAGTTGATGTGCGCGAAGCGCGAAATTCCGTGCGGCCGGGGTCCAGTCTAGGGTTCTAGATGCTCTCTCATGCTATCTAAGGCTTATATTTCAACATACGATATAGCAATAAGTAAGAAATCCTTTCCAACGGGAGACACAGGGCCAGGGCGGGAGAAATCAACTCTCAAGCGGGAGGACGGGAGATTGTGCAAAAATGGGCTTTCGCCGGGAGATCTCCCGTCGAAAGCGGGAGAGTTGGAGTCTCTGTATGAGTGTACGCTTCAATGCACATATTATTAGCTTATGGGTTCTGTTTGTCGTTTTGGAATGTACCCTGGTGGGCAGTGAATGAAGATTGATTCAATAGGACCACCCACTTCTCTCCATGCTGCTAGGTCTTTCAAAGGATGAATGTATATCCATGAAATCATTCCCAGGTCTGCAGCAATGCCTTTTTGCAAGTAAAGACCATCGCCTGAGGATGCCACTTCAGTCGTCACTTTTTTCCTTGAGTCATTGAATTTTGGCATCTGTGTGAGTGCTTTGTCCAGAACAGTCTCTCCTCTTTTATCTATCTTCACCACGTACCTTCAGTAGAAATCAAAGGTCATCACAATTTGTTGTTATTATTGTATAGTTTCCTTATATTCCTAGCCACATCCTGGTGTGAGGCTGAGCAATGGTCACTTAGATATGCCTGCATATCTTGCAGTGGTTATTGAATTGCAGGTTTTACTTAGCCTTGGCTTGTAAAATGAGAAACAATTGCATATAATATTTTGACTTCTGTGGTTTTGTGGATTCAGTTTTGTTCATCATTGACATTACCATAAGTTGGAAAGAAGAACAAGATATGCTGGTAGTGATGATGCATTCATGACACACAACTCAAGGGAGAAAGCTCTAAATTCAAGAATTGGTGTGGACCACAATCTGTTAAAGGACAAGTTCACCTTCGTAGACATGTGGGTTGAGTGAATGCAGCAATATTAGTAAAACACATCAGTGAGAGTTTGAGCAAAATCGGACAATCCGTTAAAAAGTTATGAATTTTTGAAGTTTCTGCTCAGTCATGGCTGGATGAAAAGACTACTATAGCTTGTGATGTCACATGAGTCAACGATATAAAGAAAGAATAAAAAAAAATTCAACATATTTCCACTTTTCTAGCATAACAAAAGAACACTCGACTTCTCTCTTTCAGAAGGCAGGGGGAATAATATTACCCTTACTATACGTCAGTAGCAAGTCAAAGAACTGTGCACTTTATTCAAAAAGTAAAGTTTTGTGAAATTCTCTTTTTATTTTCCTTGTATAGTTGTACGCATGTGACATCATACACTGTAGTAGTCATCTCTTCCAGCAGTGACTGCGCAGATACTTAAAATATTCATAACTATTGAACGGATTGTCCAATTTTCCTCAAACCTTTACTGATGTGTTCTACTAATATTGCTGCATTCTCTCAATCCTTATGTATATGAAGGTGGACTTGTCCTTTAATGTCCCAGTCGTCGTATAGAACAAATATTGTATGATCTTTAATCGTGCAATGGAATAAGATTTCACACTCGTGACCATTCATTATTTGTACACTGTAGTGGCCCTCTCCTTATGAATTCACTACATCAAATTGTTTAACACATTTTGTCTGTTGCATGTTCTGTGTTATCTTCAGAGCTCATGACGAACTGCAGGTGACCTGCTTCCAGTTCTCTAGCTACGGCAAGGACTTCCCAAAGTCCCAGCGCCTCAGTCCAGATGCCTTCTTCCAAATTGCCATCCAGTATACATTCTTCAAGTAAGCTTGAACTAGGTGACCTCATTTTACATATTGTCATTGCAGTGTGGACTTCACTGCGGAGTTACCAGTTCTTTGGGATGTTGATTTGAGAATCTCTGTGGAGTGTGTGTGTGTGTGTGTGTGTGTGTGTGTGTGTGTCTGCATTCAAGTAAATTAATGATGAAATGTTATGTATTTCAATTATCAACTTATTTTTTTTCCTTTAACTGTGCACAACTAGGACACAGAAATGGAAGTATTTTTACTTATTGTGACCATATAATGCAATTTTATTACTTTATGCAGGAATGTTAGTTTGAATGACTGTCTTAGGAAGGCCTATTATTTGAATGGAAATAAAAAGCAAGAAGAAAACACATGGATGTTGCATTGTAGTTTCTGTGCTTAGGTGTTGTACCAGAAATGATTTCAGAGCTACATTTCTTTTTGAATTGGACATGTCTGAAGGAAAGTGAAGAGAATGGCAATAAATATCAGCCAACAGACCATTAAAAATGCCACTTAAGAAACAGACTTTGCAGGGGCAAGGGACAGAATTAGACGGATTTGACAAATTTTCAACCGTCTCGTCTAGAAAACATGATTTTGCACAATGTATCACAAAATCCTGATCAATGATAAACATGTGCTGGACTATGCTTCAAAATAGATTCTAATGAAGTAATCAGTGTTAGACCAAACTTGATAATGTTGTGAACTGGTTGTAGTTCCATCTGCTTCCATTAAGGCAACTATCATAAGACAAGCTCACCGATTCTTGTGGCATTTGCATCCTGCATCCCATTTTCTAGATTGTACGGACACTCGACAGCCACATATGAGAGTGGATCACTGAGGAAATACAAGTATGGTCGTACCGACACGATACGCAGCGCTTCCATTGACTCAGACAACTTTGCTCGTGCTATGCTTGATCCGGCCAAAAAGGTAAATGTTTAGAATATGATCATTATTTCATTTTCAGATGTGCCTTTTTTCCCTTTCGTTGATGAATTTCTTTTGCTGCACTAAGGAGGGAAAATATTGAAACATATCAAATTGAGTTTGTTTTTTCACATTTAAGCAAAAATTTTGTGAGGACTTTTTTTTTTCTAAAATTTTTCACCTTCCTTTTCTAGAGCACAAGGGTGTGCTATTAACTTTGCATAGTCTAATTGCTTTTTGACTCTCAACTAAATAAAGTGAAATATGGTTTTTGAAATTCTGTATGTTTGCACAATTTTCAAACTTCTTGACCAAATATTTGTGCATGTTCTACGATGGGATATGATTTAAATTCATTTGATGTAAACTATGTGGTTGGAGTTCATAGAGGTAGTTTAAATCTAGTCCATGGCTTAGGCCAATTTCTGACTCCTTCGATGTATGTCTTCTAATGATAAATGCACAGTGGCGTGTACCTGTGCAAGGTGCACCTATTATGTGGCTTTATCTAATCTATGGACTTCTATTTTAAGCATGAACATGATTTGAATTAATCAAATCAGATTAACTGAATGACCGTTGTGAATTTAGGCCATATTCTGCCTCTGTGTTATACATGTGATATTTTACTTGTGTTTCATCTGTCTTATTCTTTTCTTTGATTCAAAATTAAATACTGTGCCGTTTACACCTTGCACCTCTCCTCTCTTTTGCAGCCCAGTGAGCGGGTCATGCTCTTCAGAAAGGCGATAGAGGCACACAAGCAATACACCAATGATGTGAGTCAGGCTGACTGGGCCAGTGCCCAACTGCTGTCTGTTGCAAATTCTCTCTCGTATCCTGTAAAATATTATATTTTTGCATGAAATTTTCACAAATTGGAACCTACGGCCTTTTTCGTGGCATGAAATTTTTTGCAAACTGCCACTGGCATTCAATGCATATAGTGCAAAAAAGAACTATTGCGAGCATTTTGATTTTGCAAATCATGGCTCTTGCGAAATTTGCAAAATTAAGATACACACAAACATTCCTCGTTTTACAATATCTTTCATTGCAGGGCAATTCTTTTAACTGATTAAAAAAGAGTGCATATTTTATTTCAGGTTGCTTTAAATGGCCATACAAACTTCCTGTATTACTATTCATCTTCATTGCCCACTATGGTGGCATTAAGAATAGTTCTGAACAGATTCTTCTTTGTTTCTCTTCCTGTAACCTTGAAACAAACCTCAATGATAATTTCGAATGTGACAAAATTAATTCAGTTTGTTATCGGAATTACACTTTTTGTTTCTTGGAGGAATGCAGGTATTTTGTCCTGGCAGGATCATGGGTTAAAAGAAGTTGATATTCTCGTATCACAATGGTGAGAAGATACTGGAGCTCAGGGAAGTTGCTACAGATCGTGTGAAGCAAGGCAGAAAATTAAACTAAAACCGTCTCTGCCCTCCAAATATTAAAGTACACTGTAGAGTTCTTTGCTCAATGTGATTCATCACAAAAAAGAAAGAAACAAACAAACAAGAGCTCAATTGTGCCACAAACAGATGTGAGTATCACAGTTGCAGCAACCCCAAGCAATCAGTTGCACATGGTTGCTGCTGTGGGATTACCAATGCAATGATATTGATTCAACTCATATATACAGGCACCTGTAACACTTCCACGTGCAACACAACACGTCATAATGCAACCAACTGCAGTAAAGCCCTCTGCAACAAAATCCGTCATAACACACCTTACCACAATATAAGCCACTCCTACACAACTCACAACAACACAGTTCACCGTGACATTGCTTCCTGCAACATGGAACTCAGACTACAACATGGCCACCCTCAAAATAGCTCTGTACAAGTCAGTTGGCTGCAATGTGAACCAGTGCAACACAGCTTACACAATTTGCAACCCTGGACATAATACAAATCACCCCAATACAGCCCACTTCAAAACAACCCACTGTTTCATATCTACACTCTAGTGATTGTATGACGTCATCTCTTGCCCCACCGTGCAGGTCATCAATGGAGATGGTATCGACAGACACCTGCTCGGCCTGAAGTTGACCGCCATCGAGAAGGGTCTCAACGTCCCTGACCTCTTCATGGACACGGCCTTCACATCCAGCTTCCACTTCAGACTGTCCACAAGTCAGGTGAGACCAAAATAAGGACGTTGTAGACAAAAACGAGCAAACCAACAAACATGAAAGAAAATCTTTTTCTGCCATATTAATTTGGTATACTTCGAAAATCAAAGTTGTTGCTTTCAAACCCGTGGTACCTTACAGTGATTTGTAAAACCTATAGTGGTATTTGTTTTGATGTACAAATCTCACTTCTTCACCATGTTGAATTCAGATGACAATATTAAAAGGTACTACAGCACTGGTTTGCTGCTGTATGTAATTGTACACTAGGCATCTAGTAGAAAGAAAACTCTAGCTGATGTTATTCTTATGTATTAATACCTTGAGGTCGTATTGAAACTAAATGATGAATCAATCACCCATGCTGATATTAGTGATTATGTCAACTGTCGGTTCCACCCTAGGTACCGGGCAAGGAAGACCTGCTCATGCTGTTTGGACCCGTGGTACCGGACGGCTACGGCATCTGCTACAATCCCCACCCCAACCACTTCAACATCTCCATCACAGCATACAATACCAGCCCCGAGACGGACTCTGACCGATTCGCCGCCACCCTCACCGACAACCTACTGGAATTACAGGAGCTCTTGCTCAAAGCCCCTCCGGCTGCCAGGCTCTGAAAGCCAAACAAACTTTCTATGCAATACAGCAGGAAAATTTGGAAATCCAATCCTGTGTTTTTCTTCTTCTGCTAAATCTAACAGTAAGAGAATGAGAACCGCCGCTGTATACGCCATATATTTCACAAGGCTTTTATGTTCGCAAGTCGGGTGCTATGGGCAAATTCAACAGCACACAAAAATATCAACTCTGATACCAACACGAATGTGACCATCATACAGGCAGTACACACTATATGCACAAGGTGCATGGTGATACAGTTTAGTAGGCCCAAGTCCCAAGTGTGCGGACTGTGTGAATGGATGCAGGCACTGTACAATTTCCTCATCCATTGTAATTGCTGTATTCCACGATCGCAATTTTAGCCTTTCGCGAAATTGTCAGAAAGTCCCCATTCCCCCAAAATTAGACTTGCTAAATGTATGGCGTATACAGTCATAAGAGTAATGATGTTTGTACATATTACATAAATACATCAATATATAATTCAGTTGGAGAGTTCTATTATTTGTATTGTGTTCATTTTTTCACAGAGGTAACTAGAACTCACCATCTCCAAGGAAGATTGTTCATCAAATTGACATGAAATTGAACAATAAAGTCTGTCTTGGTGCGTTATTGCTCGACCAGAACATGCACACGCTTTGTGAAGCTTTCCATACTTTCCCCGTGATAGTATTGGAATGTTTTCCTCCATTATGTGATGCAGACCACACCCATTTATATGTTGAGAAACATGGAGCAAAAATAGTGATCATAATTTCTGTTTTTCTAGGAAAATTTTTCATATACTTAGTGTTTTCTGCAGACATTTCTGTGTTTGACTTAGATCCTCTGAGCAAGTACTTTGCAAAGTGGAGCATGTTGTTCTTTCTGAAATATTGTCTTGTGGAAGTAGGTAATGGGAGGTGGACAAATTTCAACGTACGAATAATGAGAAGAGTTACCGATTTAAGACTTGTGTGTGATGAAAATTGATTTGGAATGATACATTCTTGCCATCAGACTTTGATTTTGTTTATCTGTAAGATGTGTTAGTAGCACCGTGTTTTTATGCATGTCCTATTGCTGTTCCCTCCCACACTTATTCTCATCCTTAGTCACACACTTTAATATTTATGCACATTATTATGTCAGTAATTGTTTTATTCTGTGCGTAGCGCTATACTAAAATCACATTGGTTTCATTTTCTTTATGTGAAGGGGAAAATATATGTGAAACTTGAAACTTATACCCCCATTCCACAGATATTTTTTCTCATCAATCACTAATCGGAAGGAAAGTTTCTTGCTTCCGACCACCCACCAAAGTGTATTGGATCGCAGTCTGATGAATCCGACTTGGTTGGTCGACTATCGGGTGAGTGTCAGGCATGTCGCCCATGATCCTCATCGGACGATCTTGCCTCATGGGATCATCGCCTGACGTCTGACACTGACCTGATAGTCGACCAAGACAAGTCGGATTCATCGGACTGCGATCCAATACACTTCGGTTGGTGTCTGGAAGCGATAAACTTTGCTTCCAGTGAGTGACCAATGAGAAAAAAATGTCTGTGGAATGGGGTACTAGTCGCATTTGATGAAATTATTTCAGTAAGAATGTAAAAAGGAACCATGTATTCTCTGAACTTGAATATTCATAGCATGATGCAGTGTGTTGAACCTGGATTCAGAAGAGGGAAAGATGCATATTCTTTGTCAAACCAAATGTATAGTCTTGTGCCCTCTTGCATACATTGAATTTCCCAAAAGTTTTTATCTAGTCCTAACTCCTTCATTGTGTGTCAAGACTGAAATAAGGCGCGCATATTTCCATATGATGCGCTGCATTCATTATTTACAGTCAGTATGAAAAAAGATATTCATGCTTATCAAAGAATGTGTTTGATAATTAAAGGCATACAGTAAACTTGTTGGTCTTTTATCCTTAAACCATGTAGCACTCAACCATTAAGACATGTTAAGTTATAAATTAGATGTATCTTCAAGTAAACACATTTACACTTCATCACATGCATGAAGCTTACTACATAATTTTCAGATTTCCTTCTTTTTTTTGCGGGGGGGGGGGGGGGGGGGGGGAGGGGAGGGTATAAAAGGGTTGCCCAAGAAAGGGCAGAGAACAACAATTTGGTAGCTCCTCCTACTGGTATTTAGTATGACTGGTTATGCGATTTGGTCTAGCATAAAATCAATGATGCTTGCATGAAATCACAAACAGTACTGCCATCAGTCATTGAACATGACCTTCTCTTTACGCCGGCAACAGATAAATTAATGTTTGATGTGTCTGTGTGACATGGTCTTTACATGAAAGTGACTTACTTGCCACTGCTAGTTATGGGTCTTAAGTCTCAGCTGACAATGGCATTTGCATCTATGGTCTGACACCATACCTCTCTCCAACCAACAGCAAGTAGAAACCGATGTTGTCAATTCGTGCTCGACAGGCATCAGCAGACGACAGTGGGAGATGGTGCTCATAAAGTGTGCAACTTGTATGTTTACAGTGGCAACCTGTGGGGAAAAATAAAGCGTGGTTTGGGGTTGTTTTTTTTTTTATAATCTAAATGTGGTGTACAAGAAAAAACAGAACCACAGCACGTTATTTTGGATCTACTGCCCCTTGGCACAACACAAAACTCATGAATTGGCAGGTGAAGGAAAACAGAAAAGACATAGCATAAAATTAGCATATGATGCTGTAACTTTCAGGTACCTTTACTAGGACTGAATTGCCAACAGCCTGCTGTCTGTCGCTTGCTGCTTCCATGGTACTGACGAATACAGTATTGCATATATATATGCAGCAGTATCAATTCCCTGATATTGAACTATACCTCAGTTTTTGTAAACCTGGTTATGATCCAGAGCATAGTTTTAACACACCAATCCAAGATTTGTTGTTTTGCACTGGGAAACAGTAGGTGCAGGTTCAATATCTCTTTTTGACAGCTTGCATTGAAGTTGTCTTTCTCAATTACAACTTGTATTGGGTAGATATATTTTGATACAAGTTTTTATCCACAGAAAGTGGAATTTTTGCAACAAAATATGCAAAAGAAAGCATTGCCTGCATCATTATTTCATTAGTGCGTCTTTGAGCTTGTGGGAGTGGGAAGAATCTGCTGCATGAAAGTTAAAAAAAAAATGTATTATGCTGTGATGATTGGAATGACTCTGATGCTGCCGTTTGTTTTGTGTGTCTTGAAAACTGGTGACATACAATTACAGTCATGTGTGATGGTTTTTACTCTGTGTTTGTCAAAATGTACTTTTTGTAGATGATGAAAGTCACTTGATCATCTTTAATATGTAGTCGATACAAATTTTATTATGCAATTCTCGGTCAAGAATTTATGAGAGCCCATTGGCACATGCGCAATTTGTTTGTAGCAATTTTGTGTCTCATCCATACCGGCTTTTCATATATCTCACTATCTGCTTTTCTGCACAACTGTAACAAAACTGTGTTGTGCGACGAGTGGCCAAATGCTGTGTGACTCCAGCTTATTATGGGTAGCTCTCCACACAATGTTTCGGAGATCAAAGATTAATTCATTGTTTGGTCTTTCAATGAAAGAACAAAAATATTGAGAAAACTGAGATAAAATCTTTGTGACCATGTTCTGAATAAAATGGCATCTGGTGTATTTTTGCGATATGTTGGTTGTGGTTATCTAACTATCTAACTGGTCGCCTGTGCTGTACTTGTGTGTTCACAAAGAATGTGACAATCGCTCTTATATAAATCAATCAGAATTACATGCAAAGTGATTCTTCCTAGTAAAATCAAATTTGTCAAGTACAGCAAGCATAATCCTCATTATCAATGAAAAACCCTTCCATTTTAGTGCACTTCAGTGACTTTTAAACCATGACCCTTTGCTCTGTAGAAGTATATCCCATTTTACTTAATTGAATCTCTCTCTAAATTACCTTTAGCAGTGTTGAACAAGCTTTTAAATGCAGTCTGATTTTCTATCTCAACTGAATTCTTCTTTATTATGGACAAAAAGAAATCATCTACACATAGTGTAAAGATGATGATAATAGATATGACAAATGTGCTTCTTGAGGATACAAAACAGATGAGTGGTTGGGGGAGTATCAAGGATTTTTTGTTTTTGTTTCAAATTATTGTCATTCTGTATGGGTAAATGGCTGTGGAGGACCAGACATCAACTTCTATACCTGGCTATGTAAGGTGTGAAGTTGCTAGTCTTCTGTCCACTCCATTATCTATTTATATGGTATACTTAAAGGACAAGTTCACCTTCATAGATATGCGGGTTGAGTGAATGCAGCAATATTAGTAGAACACATCAATGAGAGTTTGAGGAAAATCGGACAATCCGTTCAAAAGTTATAAATTTTTGAAGTTTCTGCTCAGTCACGGCTGGATGAGAAGACTAATGTAGCTTATGACGTCATATGAGTACAACTATATAAAGAAAGTATAAAGAAAATTCAAGATATTCTCACTTTGCTCACATAATAAAAGAACACTCGACTTCTCTCTTTCAGATGTCAGGGGAAATAATATTACCCCTAACATAAGTCAGTAACATGTCGAAGAAATGTGCACTTTATTCAAAAAGTCAAGTTCTGTGAAATTCTCTTTTTATTTTCTTTATATTGTTGTACGCATGTGACATCATACACTGTAGTAGTCTTCTCCTCCAGCTGTGATTGCACAGATACTTTAAAAATTCATAACTTTTGAACGGATTGTCGGATTTTCCCCAAACTTTCACTGATGTGTTCTACTAATATTGTTGTCTTCACTCAATCCACATGTATATGAAGGTGAACTTGTCCTTTAATATCCTGGATGATTTACAGATGATACATACAACTTTATGATGTGCAATTAATGTGTGTTTGGGAAAAAAATAATCTAATTTCAGGGAGCACTGCTTCATAGGAGGGCATTCCTTGATATTTTCTGTTTTTTCATTGTCTACCAATGGAAACAGAAGAATGTGATAATGTTAAGTATAGAATTAAAGTGTTGCAGACAAAGCCAACAGATTTTTAACATTATTTCTAAAACTGCAATGAAGTATTTGTATATTGAGGTGTGTGTACATAACATAATTCATTTGTGTCTTAATTACAATAGACGTGTGTTGGAACAGATATTCAATCATGACATGTAAAAGAACGCAGTCGTTGACACTTACTTTTTTCAACTTTGTTTTATTTCATTGTCTGAAAATAAAGAAAAGAAATATATATGAATAAATTCACTTTCTTTCTCTTAGTGTTATTTTGAGAATGTAGTTGAGGGATGCTGCTTAGTTAATCATTTCATAGTTCAGTTTCACACAATTTTCATGTCGTATTTTGTGTTTATTGGCTTGAACAAGTACAAAGAGAAAATTCTGAATTACACACTAACCATCTGCTCATGTGAAATAAAGATTTTATATGTACATCCCTTTCTCATTCAAAATAATTGATGACACTCTCTCACACAAGCATGCATACATATCAGTGGCGGATCCAGAGGGGGGCGCAAGAGGCGCACGCCCCCCCTTTATTTATTGTTAAAAACAATAGAAATAAAAAGAAAAAAAATAAATGAAACCCGGAAGTGGCACCAAAAATAATAGTTACGCCCCCCCTTTACAGAATTCCTGGATCCGCCCCTGCATATGATAATCATCAGTGGTTTCTGAGCGGGTGAGAATCGCCCGACTTTGAACCATGTTCATTGTACCGGCTTTGGTCAATGTAGATCATATACACTGTCTTCAATCAACAGGGACACAACATTCCACGTTTTAGATGAAGCATATTCTGTCCTCAAATTTTCTTTTCAGAATTTTAATATTATCTTAAGGTAAGTTATTACAGCACATTTTACAGGAAAATAACCAAGCTGTAAATCTCAATTTATGAAAATAACACAAAAGCTTATAATGGACAGTTCTAAAGCAGAATCACACTTGTATTTGATATATTTGTTGGTGAAGAAATACAAAACAGATTTTATATACAAATATTTTCTTTACTCTGATGAAACTGTAAATGTAGTGTAGTCATACACACCCATTTCTTGTAGATCCGATTTCTCACATACAACACATATTTGTGTAGTTCATGTTTTTGACTATTATTGCTATTGATATTTTAAAGCCAGGGATCATAGAACATTTAGGGGGTCCAGCCAGAGAATCATCAGGGAAAAAACTTGTGATATGGTCAATGCTTCTCCCCCCTTCCTCGAGAAAGTCTTTGGGTCAAACCATCGGATATTCATAGGTTTGCTTTTGTTTTTATATTTTTATGTGAGGGAACGGGGTGGGAAATGACCCCTGTTGGCTCGCTTTAAATAAAGGTACGTCCTTGTATCATTAACATAATGAACCTCCACTAGGTGATAAAAGTCCTTGTTTGATTGACTCGATGAAATACAATTGAAAAAAAAAATCATTTGTCTCGTATTCCTGAACGCAAATCAACATCTACAACCTTGTAGAGGTCACGTAGTATTCCTGCGAGGGATTCACATGGACTTGCGTGTTGCTCAGTGCGAGACGTGGTCGTAGGTGATCGACATCATCCTGTTCAACCACTGCCGGGTGTTCCGGCGGATTCATGTTCCCATGGAAACATTCATCCATGTGATACCTCTCTTGTGGAACTTCGTGCATCTCACGGTGGATCCTCCCGACTTTATCATCTCCGCTTGCATTTACACTTCGTCTTGCCTCCAGCGGGCAGTGCTCCTCGTCGTCTAGATATGTGGCTTCCTGGCGGTAGAGTTGATGCAGTGCTTGGTGTCTTCCGTTGTCGTGGTGACCATGATGATGAGCTGGAGGAGTTACTATGGTAGCTAATTCTCTGGCCTGGAAACTCTTCTGCTGGTGCCAGGTGGGGTCTCTTTGTTGAGTTGATGTGCTGGGGGCATCCCGGCAGCGATCCTCCGAACTGCCACGGTCACGATGGTGATGGCACTGACCTCCCTCTCCACCAACTACGCTTCTTCCGTTTCCTCCGTGAGTAACAGGAGTTGCCGAAAACATTCTTACGATACCGTGATTCCGTTTACTGGACTCGGGTGTGTGCTGTGGAACCAGTTCACCATCAGGGGGAGGGTGGCGCAGGGGCTTGGGAACAGCTGGCTCCTTGCCGGTGTACTTTCGCTGCGTCGGTGTCGGAGGATGATGATCACCACATTTGACGCTGGCCTGAGGGGTGTGTTGATGTGAAAACCTTGGTCCGTCATGGCTGTCAGATCCGATTTGATGCTGCGGTGCTGTGTTGGGGAACGATTGTGATTTGGTGGCTGGAGTGGTGTGGCACTGAGTCAGCTCCGCTGGCCGTGCGGGATACGTCGCGCATCTCTTTTCAAAGTGCTCTCTCGATGACGATGTCGGCGTCTCGATGTCGACTCCTTCGTCATCCTTGGAATGGGAAACTGAAACAGCATGTGAGCGTGTATCACTAGCGCCGTGGATGCTAGGACTATGTTGCATGGGATGGCAGTAGAAAGTGGACTGGTCTCTACCGCTGCGACGGTGATGGACGCGACTCATGGGTTGGCTGCTGGCATCAACGTTACCGTGGTCACCGCGATGAGCAGAGTCCATTCGGTTTTCAGTGGTAGCCGCGATGTACTGGGGGTGTTGTCCATCGGTCTCAGTGGTAAGGGTAGGGTGGTGATACTGTCCAGGGTCCACGTGATGACCATTCTTCGAAGCTCTGCCGCTCAGTGAGCGCCGGAGATTCCCCTGTCTCCTCCCGCTGTACTTCCGAGGTATGGGGTAGCGTTCCAGACTTCGAGCGGTCGACCGCCGTTGGTTGTTCCTCTCCAGGTCATTGCCGGATCCGTCGTGTGAGGTGAGACTGGACCGCAGGAGCGGCGGCGGTGGAGGCGCGGGCGGAGTGGCAGGTGGAGGCGGAGTTGATAGTGCATGGGTTTGGTGCTGATGTTCTACAAACGTGCTGTGATGCTGGAGTTCTTCCACAACGGCCTGTGAAACAATGTTGTAAGTGTAAAAAAAAAATGTATGATTAGACATTCACTGACATAACACACGCTGACAATGCAAACAACGTAGCTGAATCTTCAACCCCAAACATCAAACTGGAGATCATCCTGCCTGGAGCCCCTAGAAAACTGGAGAATCTGATCGTGTAGCGCACATCATGAGAGCGATGCGCGACGTCTCTTGTGGCCGGGATCCAATGTTCTAATCTCTAGGGTTATATGCTCTCTGTAGAGTTATCTTAGCCTTCTTTTTAACATTACTGGCAGAATAATGGTGGAAGGGAGAAGGCTAAAACTTACAAGGGAGACAAAATACATGTTAAGCGAGAAACACACGGCTAGAGCGGGAGAACGTTCAAACTCAATCGGGAAAACGGGAGATCATGGAGAATAAAGTGGCCTCAAAGCGGGCGGGAGAGTCGTTGCAGTCTCGCGGACGTAGGAGCGTCTTCGTCTACTCATGAGAAATATTTATCCCTACCCTTTTTTTTCTCTATTGGGGAAGAGATGAAGACCATAGTGAATGAAATTGGTAGGGCCTACTTGGCAATAATCTTGAGTAATGTAATGATGAGGCCGTTTTAACGAATGGTATTCCAACGCTGAAGAAGCTATATACTCTGGGCAAATATGATCTAGATAAAAATACAGTTGTTGTACTATCATCTTAATCATCATCAAATCACACACCTTATCAAGCTGTGTTTTCTGTCTCACTAGAGGTGGTCTGGGCGGGGGTTCGGTGACGTCCGTATCGTAGATCCAACTCGTCTGGGGAATCTCGCTCTCTTCTTCGACACAGCGCATCTCCCTGCCGTCCTTCTGCAGCGATTTCGAATGCTGGAAAATGGAGGTAATCATACCAGCGTGATATAGTTTTCATCTGCATTAATTACTCTTGTGCTACCTTCGTTATTCTCCTCTTCATAATCTTCCTTCTTCGTCGTCATATCTTTCTCCTCTTCCTCCTTTCTTTCTTTCCTCATGTGGGTTCGATGTATTATGCTTACACGTTCTTTCTCTTTGCGTTCCTTTAACAACGGGGTTTTAACCTTTTCCCCTTTGAATTTCTCCCTTTCTATCTACACTAATTTCGCAATACATGGTGTCACTAGGCACAAATTACCCACGACTTTTCTGCGTATTATAATAAGCTGAGTGCATTTACAAACAGACGTTGAGACGGAGACTTTTCTGAGGTAATGAACAGAGAGCACTTAGAATCCAAAAGTAAGTCTTCCATTTCTCATTGTGTTTTAATTTACTTCTTTTTTCTTTTACGGTGATATAGCTCACATCGAATGCATCTCGTACAAATATTTGCGCACTCAGATGAAGTGAAATGTAAATCATGACCATAAGCGCACTCTAGATGTGATTGCTCAGAATCTTCCGTCTAATGCTTTGTCCGATAACTTCAGATTTTTATGTGATGAAATAGAACCACTATCATCATAATACATAAGATTCGTTATTCTATCATTCTAAGGGTGGTGACGAGGCTCATGCGGTAGCGCGTCTGCCTTGCAATCAAAATAATGCAACTGACTCTAGCTGAAAAATATTGTAAGTAATCATGTCATCCCCTCCAATAAAAGGCAAAAAGCAAAAAAGAAAAAAAAATCCGTCAACTCCCAATTATGAGTTACACTGCTGACAGACAATAAAACAAATGCCGACAAGAACATACACCGTAATTGCGTTTCTCGGCGGAGATAATGATATACATGTACTGTTGCGATATGCTAGTAATCACCGCAAGACATTTTAATCCGAAATTGAAAGGCAACAACAACGACGTCGAGGACGCAGCGACGACGCAGCAACAATTAACAACAACAACAACAACAACAACAACAACAACAACAAACAACAAAATAAGCAAACAAATAAAGAAAGCAAACAAAAAAAGAAAGCAAACAAAAAAAGAAAGCAAACAAAAAAAAAAGAAAGCAAACAAAAAAAAAAAGAAAGCAAACAAACAGGTGCACTATAATGAATAAAATTTTCAGAATTACAAAAAATGTTAAGTTCTCGCATTCACGAACCTTCAGAATATTTTTTTTTCCGAATAAAGGAATCTTTGGAAATTTTCATTTTCGGATTAACGATTCTTATTTCACTTTCGGAATTACCGATTCTTATTTCACTTTCGGATCGAATTACAAACATCCGGCATAACGAACCTTCGGAATAACGATCTGTAACAGATCGGGCCCGCAGACTATCACATATATAAACTGCTTTGTTATAAAGCAGATAGGCTTTTTACACTTACCTTAAAGGAATACCTGGTTTTTGCTGGCTTGGCGAGCTCGTCGTCTTTGTCAGGGAGTTGGTAGGCTTTCCATTCCTGACGTCTGAAGGGCGCCACCAGGAGGCAGTAGATGTAGAGGAAGCCGAGAACCGATGACACGAGACCGATGACGTTAGACACCAAACACACGAGATAAACTAGAGACGTGAAATCGAGATGAGTGAAAATGGTCATTGCAGAAAGTGAAGAAATTTCTGACGCGCGCGGGCCCACGCATCTGGCTTCAATTTCATAGATAGTAGCTTTGATTATCAACTCTTGCTGAAATGATAGCATATGATGGTATTGACAAGAATCCTGCTTCCCTATTGGCTGCTGTTGCTGCAAGAGGTTGCCATTCTAACAAGAACTGCTCTCCTATCATATAACACCTTTTATGAAACGAGACCAAGAAGTGAAACGTCCATTCATGTTTAAGATCACTCACATTATGATAAGCTGTGAGAGAAAAATTAGTCACACATGTATTTGGAAATATATCATGAACCCTATAATAAGGAAATTATGGACCAGTTAAGAGTTGCTCTGAAAAGAAACTGCAAACTGCAAATTTAATCAAAATTCGACATAACTTCAGGAAGTCATAAATCGTGAAGTTTCGCTTAATTTTGCAAGACAATTTTCGAACAGATCATGCGAAAATGCTAATGAGTGTGCTGATGTCATCGCCTCATTGTTTGACCACTGATCGTTTACAAAAACTGCTGTAAAACTTTTTTTTTTTTTTACGGTGGGGAATGATTTCAACATAATAGCAGTCAGGTGTAATTAGGATATGAGAGTGGATCAAAATTGCGCTTGAAAAACACTAACAAACAAAAAAGACTAAAAATTTCCAGAATTTCGACGAACTATATGGCAAAAGCTGCGAGGCAATGACATAATCAAGCACTCGTTTGTATATTCATGTTGACTGATCAAGAACTGCTTTGTGAAAATTAGCAAACGTTCACTGTTTTATGACTTCCTTGATTTATATCCCACTTTGATAAAATTTTCACCGTTGCGCTCACAATATATATATATATATATATATATATATAAATAACAGCAATAAATAGTTTCTGCTCGGAGTCCTAAGAAAGTATAGATTCACAACAGTAGGTCAATATAAACTCCGTTGGAGACGTAAATTTGACGAATTTTCGCCCTATGGGCGAAAATTCGTCAAATTTACGTCTCCAACGGAGTTTATATTGACCTACTGTTGTGAATATATATATATATATATATATATATATATATATATATATATATATATATGTACAATACTTTCCCTTGTCAGACCAACTGTAATTGGTCTTGAATTTCTCTTTAAAACCTTACACGGTAAAATGCACTTTGTTTTACAAGATTCACTTATAATGTCGGCAAGGCTGATATCAAAATACCAAAGGACATTGACTCACTGATATAAAAGGAAGGCCAAACAATCTCCTTTGCTTCAAAGTCTCGGTCTCCGATCAGACTCGGACCGGAGGACTCAAAGATCACGGCTTTCTCGGCGAATTCGAGCATCAACACGCCAGAACTACAGAGAACGGAAACAGCACCACTCACGACCAGCATCGTCAAGTTCTGTCGGTAAGAAGAATTTTTATGCAGCAGACAAGCATTAATAGTACAATGGTGGGGGTTCTACTCTCTCTTCATGGTTATTCACCCCCCCCCCCCACCACCACCACCACATTACTCTTTTTTTTTTTTGACACGCCTTCTGACAAGGCTTCCAGGTTGATTATCTCACAACGAGAGACTGAAACATACCACTTCCACTTTCCGTTATTTCGTTATGAGATGCTACACTGCAAAAAATATGGTGTTGAATATGAAACACCGTGCTCATTTATGGTGTTAGATTAACACCTCCAGGTGTCATTTAAAAATATAAAATTGTTTTTTGAATAGTTTCTGAGTTGCTATTCTTCTTGTTGATTTTGAACTTCAACAAGACGATCAAGAATTTTCTGATAAAGTACTTGATTTTTGAAAAAAAAGGTGTGAACACATTTACACCATATACACCAGTTGGTGTGGTCTCCTATTGAAGCTGGGCGGGTGTTATACCATTGACATTAACACCAGCAATATCAAATCAACACCATGCGGTGCCACTGTTGAATTAGCACCGGCGCAGTGTCAAAAATATCACCAGCTATAGTGTCAAATTAACACCACGAAGTGCCAGGTGAACATTTTTCAACACTACCACAACATACTTTCTACACCTGTGGGTATGGTCCTCTATTGACACTTGATCGGTGCTAGATTTAACACCCATGGTGTTAAATCTAACACTAATGTTTTTGCAGTGTAGTCTTGTCTAAATTCCGGCAAAATATTATGAAATGTCAAGGGATTTTCAGAGCAGCAATGTACAAGTCTTACAGTTATTACTAGCAATTCACAAACAAACAAAACCCAGTAATCTAGGATGTTACAGATTAGATGAAGTATACGTGTGTTTAACAAAAGTCAAATGTGATTTCGTTTCATTAGCAACAAATCAAACATAGAGATATACGTTTATATAGCAAAGTGTGTGGCGAATATTTCTGTGTATTATTGAAATTATAGGCCTACTCTAAATATATTTATGTATATTAGCGCAAAACGCAATGGTTTCGCGTTAGATTCTACGGCCGGTCTTATAGGGCGCAGATTGATATGGCCTGATAGAGAAATGCGTCACAATAATTGTAATCAATGAATGTTACAGTCTTTCTAGGGCATGATATGAACAATGATTCTGTCCAATCTACACCTCATTATATTTCATTTATAGTCCCAACATCAATTATTGTTTGGGTCATTTACCTTCTTGTACGAATGGGTCCCACACAGTGCTATGCCAACGATGAGTGCGCCACCAACGAAAATCTAATGACAAAGTGGACAAGTTAAAAAAAAAATCAGTCACAAACGCTATCAATCAGTACCACCTATAAAGTTTATTTGAAACACAAACAGAGTTTAGTCTTCGTTATCTGTGACCTGTTTAAGACTCATTTATGATTTACCAATAAAGAGCATCTTAAGATTTTGCAACCGCAAAACATTATACAAACGACACAGGGTTCAGAAAGAAACAATTTTCTGCGCCTTCTAAAGCACTTACTTTGACAAAAAAAAAAAAAAAGAAAGAAAGAAAGAAACAACACCAAGCTGCAAAAAAGTGTGGCTTTTGGGATTAGATGGTTTAACACTCTGTCTGTCTGTCTGTCTGTCTGCCCCCCCCCCCCCTCTCTCCCTCTCTCTCTCTCACTTTGACAGTCATTTTAATATCTGAAAGTGAATGCGCTCTGGGTCACTTTCTACTCTAGAGTCATAATTAAGATGGGGGCTGGCTGGGGAAACCACCAACTCTGAAATCATCTTTTATATATAGATTTTATTATATATTTTTTGGCAGCGGCGCCATGAACAGACTTGGCATGGCACTGCGAAACCCCTCAACCATGGTACCCAGCGGTGCCTCCATCACACAGCTCGCGCGCGCGCGCGCGCGCACAACACACACACACACACACGCCACAACAATCATAATCACGCAACTTGCGCGCAACACACACACAGACACACACACACACACTATTGTACTTGCTGAAAGTGCGAATGATTTACAAGATGCTCTTAACGCTCTTTCTGATTATTGCCAATTGTGGCATCTTACTGTTAATACCACAAAGACGAAGGTTGTTATTTTTTCTAGAGGAAAAGTTAGAAATATTCCAAAGTTTTATTTTGCCAATGAACTTTTAAGTGTAATTGATGAGTATGTGTATTTAGGAACAATTTTCAACTATAACAATAGCTTCAAAAAAGCTATAAATAAACAAGTAACTCAAGCACAAAGAGATATGTACTCCATGAAGAGCAAAATTGCATCTCTTTGTCTACCTGTTGATATTCAACTTGAGCTAATTAATCAATTGATATTACCAATTCTGCTATATGGATGTGAGGTTTGGGGTTTTGAAAATGTAATTCAAATTGAAACGTTTTATTTGAAGTTCTGTAAAGAATTGCTTGGTCTGAACAAGAGAACTCCCAATAGCATGACTTACGGTGAACTTGGGCACTACAAATTGGAAAAAATTGTCACTAGTCGAATGCTAATGTTCTGGTACCGTCTTGTAAACGGGAAATCAGCTAAATTATCAAGCATCATTTATAGCTTTGAATTTTTCTCCTTTTTGAAGGGGAAAAATCAGATGGGTTGGATTTTCAAAGTAAAGAATACTCTTGATAGCTTAGGCCTTTCTGACGTGTGGAAGAGTCAAGCAAGTAATCTATCTTTATCTTCATTCAAAAGAATGATAAATACAAAAAATAAAGATATGAGTCAACAGGAGTGGCACAGTGATGTTGAGTTAAACAATCAATGCACTGTTTATAGAATTTTTAAGCAGCAATTATGCTTTGAAAAGTATCTGATTCGTCTTAATGAAAATGATAGGAAATCTTTAACACGTTTTCGTTGCCTTAATCATAAGCTTCCAATAGTGTCTGGGCGTTACAAAGACATTCCAAGAATTGAACGTTTGTGTACCTATTGTTCTCAAAATGATATTGGTGATGAATTTCATTATTTGTTTGTATGTCCCTTCTTTACGACAGAACGTAAAAGATTTCTCGAAAAATATTATAGGAAGTATCCTAACACATTTAAATATGATCAATTGTTCAATTCCACTAAGAAAAAGACTTTGTCAAACATTTCGAGGTTTTGTAAGGTAATAATGTCCTCTTTTAGATAGTTACTGCACTTTATTATTTCGTTTGATTTAGTTTATTTTATATACCCTTTGCATGATTATTTGCATCAGGCAGTGCCTGCATCGTTCGTAATTCATGTGATAGATTTACATTTGTATAGTATATTATTTATAACATACTTTTATGCAAATTATATTTGAAAAGTATGTTGATATCTTGTATATATTTGTATTATACATGTATATATGTTAATTCTTATTTGAATTTTTCTATTTTGTGTATTTTCAATTGACATTGTACTCCCATACCCCATGAGGGTCGTTGAGTAATAAATCAAACTTCAAACTTCAAACACTGCCAGGCTAGTTCCATAATCACCCTTTAGTAAAATTGACACTGAGCTGCACAGAAATTTCAAATTTCACACACAGAGGTGTAATAAAAGAAAACATGTCCCGTATCCCCCATTACGTTTCACAGTTTCAAATTTCTCCATTTTGAAATACTGACTTGTTCGGTATATTATATTTTGATTATGCGAGATGTCGTCATGTTTGTCGGATGATTTCCAAATATGTAATCTAATGAAATAACTTAAATGAATTAATACACATACTCTTAAGAGTTTGAAAGGACTCCTTGATTAACCTTAAATCAAGTTTGCATCAGTAAAATCAAGTTCTAAAACTAAAGCCTTGCATAACATGTGACGGTAGAATCGCAAAATGCATTGGCACATTATTTCCAATATTTTTCCCCGCAAAATCAAGTTCTATTACAGAATATTAAAAGGCCGAATAAAATGATTTAAACCCATAGTACAACGTACTTAAATTCAGAAGTTGCACGGTATACTTTTATGTTTGAAAGGATTTTATGAGTAGTTTTGTCTGCTGTAGCATAACGTTATTTAGATACTGGATTAAAATGTAATCACCTACGTATATACTTGAAAATCTATGTTTTTATTTCCTTAAATTGAATATCCGAACATTATATTGACTGAACAGTTAAAGTTGAGACATTCTAGATCAAGCATCATGAGAGTCCTTCAATGGCGGATACTGGCGATACATACACGAAACCATCATCATCATCAACACCACCATCATCACCATCATCATCATCACCATCACCATCATCATCACCATCACCATCATCATCATCATCACCATCACCATCATCATCATCATCACCATCACCATCATCATCATCATCATCACCATCATCATCATCACAATTATTACCACCATCATCGCCACCATCACCGTCGGCACCACCATCATCACCATCATCATCTTTCGTTTCGTTATGTTCTTGTAATTTTTTGTTTGGTTAAGTGATATAGATTATAATCATTCCAATTTTGGCAATACATTTGGTATCATCTAGTCTAGTCTATACGATGCATGTCAGAGTAAATATGAAACTTACCGCTCCTCCAATCCATAGTGGCGTCTTGATTGAGAAGACGATCTCTTCTTCCAGTGTCGCGTAGACTCCCACCGTGATGAGTCCGATGGCCGAGATGATGTCCAGACCACCGAACAGTGTGCAACCAAGCACGACCAGAGGCTTGTCCAGCCTGTCCATCACTGGACGGGAAAGGCCAGCAGGATTTTGTCGTTCCCCCTTTTTTCTCTCTCGGCCATGTTTCATTAAAACACGGGAAGGAATGTTTGAATGTTATTGGTTCATAAAATAGTTTTCATCTTCATCTTCATCTTGTATACATGTAGTCTTTAGCAGACATTACTGTTCACTCTTTGTATTGAATAAAGGCTTCATAACTTCAACAAACTATGTAATATAATCATCTAATTACATGCTAAGAAAAAATAAAGAAATGTAATATAACTTTTTTTTTAAAAATATGATATTACACAATTTGAGGAGTTAATGTGGCTCAGTAGTTCAGACAAAGGTATATCAATCCTGAAGGTCCTCGATCCTAGTCCCTCGGTGGTGTGCTCCCTTCAGGCAAGGTGCTTTAATTATTATTATCATCATAGCTTGGTCGACAATCGATTTTGTAGTTTCCTAACATAAACAAATTCATATTCAACAATCAGTTTAATTAAATTTTCTGTTCGCCTGAGCTTTTATGCTGAGTAAGGTCTACATGCTCTAAGGATAATTAGATATCAAGCAATTAAAAAGGAACACGCATGAAACACATTTTATTCATTATGCTTTTTTTAACATCCCCAAACGCACTAAAGCCCCCGTTCCACTATCACGATTTGGACCCCGATCTGTCCCGATCTAGCAGATCGGGAGAGAGCGGCAAAAGCGTACGGGGATCGGAAGCATCGTAGCAGCAGCGTGTGGAGGTCGGGGTTGGAGCGGGCAGTTTTTCAGATCGGGAAGAAATTTTGAACCGGTTCAAAATTTCTTCCCGATCTCCCCGATCAAAATTGACATATTTTTAATCGTACGGCAAGCGGGGAGAGCGTAGTGACAGCGTAAACGCAGCGGGGAGAGCGTAATGACGACGTAAACGCAGCGGGAAGAGCGTAACAAGGTCTTTCTGAGCGTAGTAACATCGGCACAAGAACGGGAAGCAATTTTAGCTGTAATTTTCGAAGAAGAAGAAGAGATGAAGAAAAAGAAGAGAAGAAAGCAGCGAAGCAGCTACCCAAAAGGCGAAGAAAGAGAGACTGCACGTGATGCTGAAAGAGGAGGAAGAGGACATAGCAGAATTTTGAAGAATATGAAATTATCTACAACTGGAGGAAGACGGACTATAAAAGCAAGGACATCAAGAAAAATCCTTCGAAAAATCAGCACGTCTTTGTTTATACAATGCATTGCTGCAAAAGAACCGTGAGTTGAGGAGGCTCTTCAAGTTCAAGTTCAAGTTGATTTATTTCACTTCACGTCTTCCAACAAACAAATAATAAAAAATACAAAGAAACACTCATATACACAGACGTCATGAAATCAGTACCACAATGCGATGAACAGAATAACATTGTAAAAGAGATACAGGCAAATCATCAACAGAGATACAAATAACAGTTACGTCACTGTGGTAAATGCATACACAATATTGCTGGAAATGGAGGGGACTGCTAGAAAGCAGAGCTTGTAGTATCAGAATGCAGTCCCCTCATAGAGAAAAATATATAATTGCAAAAAACAACAACAACAAATTTCCCTAAGTGGTAGCAAAAAAAAAAAAGACAGACAGAGTAATACACACATACATGCACACATACGGACGCACATTAACAAACACATGGCGGCTCTCTTGTAAGGAAAAAATTGATGAGAGGATAGAAAGATATAGTAGTGAAGAAGGTAGTAAGTCCGAGGTGGACAAGGGGGGGGGGGGGAGGGGGGAGGGGAGAGGAGAGGGAAATGGTGGGTCATAACCAGGGCACTGGAGGCACAGAAGCACGGGCTCGCTGATGAAGAAAGAGTAGTGAGAATAACGAAGCAACAACAACTTTGAAAATCAAAAGTAAAAAAAGAAGAATGAATCTTCGAGGTCCACAGTATATTTCTTCGGTTCTGCATGCTAATAAGTTGACTGACTGCTGACCCACAGTCGAATCGGGGTACATCGGGGCACATCGGGCACTTTTCAGCTCTCTGAACGGGGAAAGAGCGTGATAAGGTCGTATAGATCGTTCAGAGCGTAGATACAGCGTGCATTGATCGGATAACATCGGCAACATCGTACTAACAGCGTAGCTACATCGTTCTAAAGCGTACCGGCAGCGGCATAGATCGCAATGTCTAATTCCCGATCATCGTAGTAAGAGCGTAGCAAGCACTTGGTAGTCGTAACTGCAGCGTACTTAGAGCGTTCTAACATCGTACTGTGTCCAGATCGGCTCAGGTTTTACCCGATCCTTCCCGACCTGAGAAAATTGTCAAATCGTAGCGAGAACGGCATAGTGGAACGGGGGCTAAACTTACAAACACTAAACACTTCCTCTTCACTATGCTCCTCCCAAGTAGAATATCTTTGGTATCGCAGAACGAAATATCCCACTACATATGAAATTTAGTGAAGCCTGACAGCAGAGAATGTTTTGGAAGACGACGAAGACGCAAACTGGAAGACGAGAAACTGGTAAAATCAGCGCATACCCCGTAATATAACATACCTAAAAAGCAGGATTCTGTAAACTTCTTGGAGAGGACCACGTCAGAAATCATGTGTGCTCAGACGGCACGCTTGACAACACTGGATCTAGCTGCATTTCCTATAGTCGCGAAGAACCATGGAGGAGGCCAATATGTGACGAACGTTCCACGGCAACACCTTTTCAACAGTCAAACTATCACTAATATTGTATCGTGGACTCCAGAGACATTCCACACCTTCCAAAGGACCTGTTTACAAAACTATTCAAATTTCACGCACAAAGAATGTTCTTGACAATCGTTAAACTCTCCCCCTATTCTTGCCTAACATAACAACGACTAATGCATGCAATCCGGATTCCGATTATGTAATATTGTACAGTATAAGTAACATAGAACTGAATAGCGTGATCGTTTCCGGTTTGGGGGTGAGTAGGTGGGTACAGGTGGATTTATGAACATGAGCGCCGGTACCCTTAAAAACCGACTAATTTCTCGTGCACTATAATTTTTGCATGAAATCATTGAACACCTCTATTTTCCTTCTATTCACCTGTTTCGGAAATCAACATTTTGTGATGGAGAAAGGTATTTCCATTTTGACGACCAGACGTGTCAACAACAACAACAACAACAAAATACAAAGTGAAACGCGCGCTAAAACCACCTCTTGTCCAGCGTGTATCTTATTAAAGGTTGCGTTTATTTAATACGTGTGTAATGAATACTGAACTTTTTAATGTGTTTTTATTTTTTCACCGATCTCAAAGCTAGGTACGTCTCAACAAGCATGGATTTCAGACTGTGCTTGAAAATTATACGGGCCTTTCACTGCAGGAGTCTTCACCGCGACTGCCGCGACTTATGCGACTTGCGCTCTCACCAAGAAGGCGACTACAAGTTGTATCCCGAGACGTCTCTAAACAAGGTGATAACTTATTCACCGAGAAGTCGCGGAGATGTCGCCTCGACGTCTCCAAGACGTCTCCTATTAGTTGCCAGTGGGTCTCCACAAAGGTAGCGGATACGTCTGCGGAGAGCTCACGGACAAAATAAGTGTCCGTGAAGTCCAAGTCGCGGAGACGTCCGAGACCATCAACGGCGTAGCCAGGATTTCATCTTAGGGGGGGCGGTTAGTCTGCGAGGGAGCGAAGCGACCGAGCCCGAGCGAGCGGAGCGAGCGAGGGGGGGAGGGTGTGGGAGGGGGGTGTCCCCCCTCCCTTGGTAAGAACTTTTTGCATTTTGATGTTGTACTAAATGGTGCAATTTGACGCATGTTTTTGCGCGTTTTATCGACATGAAACAGTCCCACTTGTTTAAGGTAGCAGTTTATTTTGATGTCGATTATTATTGAACAATTTGCCTGTAAAATTGTATAATTTGAATACACTTCTTGTATCAATTCTTTTCACTGAATCATGAACGCGACTGAACCCGAGCGAGCGGAGCGAGCGAGGGGGAGGGGAGGGTGTGGGAGGGGGGTGTCCCCCCTCCCACGGTGAGAACTTTTTGCATTTTGATGTTGCAAATAGTGCAATTTGATGCTTGTTTTTGCGCGTTTTATCGACGTGAAACAGTCCCACTTGTTTAAGGTAGCAGTATATTTTAGTGTAGATTATTATTGAACAATTTGCCTATAAAATGGTATCATTTAAATACACTTCTAGTATCAATTCTTTTCACTGAATATCATGAACGCGACTGAACGCGAGCGAACGGAGCGAGCGAAGGGGGAGGGGAGAGTGTGGGAGGGGGTGTCCCCCTCCCACGGTAAGAACTTTTTGCATTTTGATGTTGTAAATGGTTCAATTTGATGCATGTTTTTGCATGTTTTAACGAGTTGAAACAGTCCCACTTGTTTAAGGTTGCAGTATATCTTGATGTAGATTATCATTGAACAATTTGCCTGTAATATGGAATGATTTAAATACACTTCTTGTATTAATTTTTTCATGAATATCATGAACGCGACTGAACCCGAGCGAGCGGAGCGAGCGAGGGGGAGGGGAGGGTGTGGGAGGGGGGTGTCCCCCCTCCCACGGTAAGAACTTTTTGCATTTTGATGTTGTAAATGGTGCAATTTGATGCATGTTTTTGCGCGTTTTATCGACATGAAACAGTCCCACTTGTTTAAGGTAGCAGTTTATTTTGATGTCGATTATTATTGAACAATTTGCCTGTAAAATTGTATAATTTAAATACACTTCTTGTATCAATTCTTTTCACTGAATCATGAACGCGACTGAACCCGAGCGAACGGAGCGAGTGAGGGGGAGGGGAGGGTGTGGGAGGGGGGTGTCCCCCCTCCCACGGTGAGAACTTTTTGCATTTTGATGTTGCACATAGTGCAATTTGATGCTTGTTTTTGCGCGTTTTATCGACGTGAAACAGTCCCACTTGTTTAAGGTAGCAGTATATTTTAGTGTAGATTATTATTGAACAATTTGCCTATAAAATGGTATCATTTAAATACACTTCTAGTATCAATTCTTTTCACTGAATATCATGAACGCGACTGAACCCGAGCGAGCGGAGCGAACGAAGGGGGAGGGGAGGATGTGAGAGGGGGTGTCCCCCCTCCCACGGTAAGAACTTTTTGCATTTTGATGTTGCAAATGGTGCAATTTGATGCATGTTTTTGCGTGTTTTAACGAGTTGAAACAGTCCCACTTGTTTAAGGTTGCAGTATATCTTGATGTAGATTATCATTGAACAATTAGCCTGTAATATGGAATGATTTAAATACACTTCTTGTATTAATTTTTTTCTCTGAATATCATGAACGCGACTGAACCCGAACGAGCGGAGCGAGCGAGGGGGGAGGGGAAGGTGTGGGAGAACTTTTTGCATTTTGGTGTTGCAAGTGGTGCAATTTGATGCATGTTTTTGCGTGTTTTAACGAGTTGAAACAGTCCCACTTGTTTAAGGTTGCAGTATATTTTAGTGTAGATTATTATTGAACAATATGCCTATAAAATGGTATCATTTAAATAATCTTCTTGTATTAATTCTTACACTGAATATCATGAACGCTGTCTGTTCAGCAATCAAACAGAAAAAGCATGCACACGAGGGTGTAGATGATAGGGGCATATCCCCTCCCACACGAACGTGATTTTGCGTTTTCAGACCTGAAATTCAGCGATCTGGTGCAAATTTTTGGTGCAATACTTTTTCATCGAAGTGTTAAAATCACGGAATTTAGCTCTTATTCCGAATGTGCACCATCTGTGTGTATGTATAAAGTCTAGTGAGGTAGAGCTTAGGGGAAGGGGGATTTCCCCTCCCGCTCGCGGAGCTTTTGCGTTTTTAGAATTGAAATAAAGCGATCTGGGTATAGCCACAGTCTACTTCTATGCATGGCGGAAGGGGGGGGGGGGGGAGGGGCGGGCGAGCAGGGAGAAGGCGTGGGCGAGTGTTATCTCCACCCTTCCCTTCCGATGGAGCTTTTGCCTTTTTGAGGTTGAAATTGAGATATCTCGTATACGCATATTTGATGGAATCAACATTTGGGAAATCACAAAAAAAAAAAAAACCAACTGATGGGGAGGGGGGGACTGAGGGAGGAAAGGGTCGATTAAAAGGGGAAACTCCCCTTATACATGAGGGAACCTTGAGTTTTCGGAATATAAGTGATAAGTCTTGTGCACTCAGAATTATTCATAATTTTTGTGCAAATCTAAAAAGTGTACTAAGCTAGGGAAAGAGGCACAGAGGGGGAGGGTTTGGGAGGGGGTTTCCCCCTCCCAAGCACGAGAGATTTTGCATATTTTGAATTGAAATTCAACGATCTGGTGCACAATTTGAGTGAAATATTCAAAAAAATATCTTATTTGATGAAAGGTTGCAAAGGAGACCCGCTTCATGTGCATGCATACAGTATACACGCATTTTTTTTTCCGCCTCCCAAATCCCCGGTCCAAATCTTAGGGGGGCGACCGCCCCCATCGCCCCCCCCCCCCCCCCCCCCCCCCCTGGCTACGCCAGTGGAGACCATGCAACTGGAGGCTGGGAAAAGTCTCCGGAAAAAACAAAAAACAAAAAACAAACAAACAAACCACACAAACATGTTCGATTCTCTCGCGACTCCCCGGAGACCACGCTAGTCTTCAGGAGACGTCGCGGAGACGTCGCGGAGATGTCTCCACGAACAGCGAGACTCGAGTTTCAACAAAGTCGCCACCTAGTCCACAAGCCAATGAGAATCCCACATTAGCATCGACTTGTCATCTCGAATGAGATGCACCCAAGCTCGCGAAACGGCCCGAAACTGTTCCGACGGCGAGTAAATTTAAGCCATAGTATGCTGCCTATGACAAAGGCATGGACATCACCTCAACAGAATTGTCCGAGATTTGTCAAAGGCACTGTTTTCTCTCATTAATTCAGTTGTGCCATCTTGTTTCAGCAAGACAACCGCATAACTGGATTCCGTTAAAACAGTGGCGTGCAGTGCCAATTCTTAATCAGTGGCGGATCGGGGGGGGGGGGGGGGGTGGGGGACGCACCGGGGCGCCCTCCCCCTTTATTTTAATTATTTTTCGTACCAAAAGTATGCATGGAATCACACGATGACCAACAAAAATACATTGTATAAAAACTTCTCCTTACAATGGGGGGGGGGGGGGGGGGACCACCCCCTCTAACAACCCCCCTCACTAGCTCCGTTCGCTCGGGCTCGGTCGTTACGCTCCCTCGCTTTGCGCCCCCTTCTTTACGGAATTCCTGGATCCGCTCATGTTAATTGCATGCCTTTAGACTCACCTGTCTCCTTCCGGGTTTTGTCCCAAGTCCCGTGCCAGAAACTGTTTTCCCCGATACTACGTCTCTTGCTCTTACTCCTTCTCGACTTTTATGTGTCCGATAGGGCGAGATCCGAGATTTCCCCTTCTCGACTTCTTGGGGTCCCAGATGGCGGGAAGACATGATGTGAGATCTTGTCTTCTCGAACCCGAGAGGTTGAGAAGACGAGATCGCCGACCTCGCCTTCTCGGACCCGAAAAGGTCGAGAATAATCTTGTGTTCTCGGTGGCACATAAAACCTTCCGTACGGGACGGACAACCACAAAACATAAAGGCAGCATCCTTCAGAACATAGGCATAATGATACATGCATATGCATTTCATCATGTATCACTTTCAACAAACATACACATACAAACACACAAACACATAAACACGTGCATATGCTCAAAATTTCAGTGCGTATGAAAGTACATTAAAATTTTGAGTCATCTGCAAGCACACTTTCTCATTCATGATAATCTATTTCACCCTCTGTGGAAACTTCCAAACGAACCACTACTTAAACATGATTTTTCTTTTAAAATTTTGTCAAGGCCTGTGTTTAGCTTTGCTAACCCAATGAAAAACTATTGCAAAATTTCATTTTCGTAAATCAAACATACACAGGATAAAAACTTGTGCGTGGATATATCAAATATCAGGCAAAACCATTGCACAATGGAAAACTGATATGATTCTTCATGAACTTATCATATAGTAGTCTAATGAAATATAAATCCCCCCCCCCCAAAAAAAAAAGAGAAATTGTTAGACACCAAGGGTTTCCCTCATACCCATACCAATGACAAAAACCCTTAGGCTGCGATAAGAATTTTAGATATTTGGTGTATGTAGTACGATATTTTCAAATGCTTGTGTAAAGGAGTATACATGATATTTGTGTGCTAAAGAAAAAAAAAAAATTACAGACATTGTATTTCCTGTCCAAAATCTGTAACTGCGCTTCTAAGTTAAAGGGAAATGAAACCAAGGTAAACATGTGCATTAAGTCAACGTATAGTAATATTAGTAGAAAACATAAGTGAAAGTTTGACGAAATTGTAAAATCAGGACAAAAGTTATGCTTTTTTAAGTTTCAGTGCAGCTATCAAGAGACGAGAAGGCTACTACAGTTCGTGACATAATGTATAGAAAATGATATGAAGAAAATATACAGAGAATTCCACAAAGTTGCATTTCTTATGAAAAGTACACATTCCTTTGACTTGTTACTGACATAATGGTATGGGTTATATTATTCCCCCTGCTTTTTGAAAGAGGCAAGTACTGTAAGTGCTCTTTTGTAATGCTAGACAAGTGAAAATATGTTGAATTGTTTGTATCACTGTCCGTATGTGATGTCACAAAATATGGTAGTCTTCTCATACAGCGACTGCGACACCAAAACTTGATATAAAAAGTAATAAATTTTGAATGGATTGTCTGATTTGCCTTAAACTTTCACTGATGTGTTCTACTGATTTTGCTGCATTCATTAAATCCACATAAATATCAGGGTTGCATTCTCCCTTAAACTCACAACATGAAACAAATGCATTATCCCTCATACACAAATCATTTCATTGCGGTATTTTCTGGCTGATAAATAAGCAATGCACACGCAAAGTAATCTCCAAGCTCTTCACTCAATTGAAACTCATAAGTTTGCTTTATTTGAAGTAAGTAACTTGACGATACAATGTAACATATTGTGTAAAAAAAAAAGTTTTGATAACACATGAATAAGCATCTTGAAATAACATTGAAATGTACTGTTTTCATCAATGACAGAACAAAGAAATGAAATCGAAGATGTCACTGAATGCAGTAAATCTACACACTGGTAATAATAGACATGGGACTATGGAATGGAATGATAATTCTGTAATGCACAGCCACGAGTGACTATCAAAATAGTAACTCTCAGAGCATGGGTGAGAGACTAATATCCCCAAGTTTTTTGGGCCAGAATATGCCAATTTCTTCCAGGAAGTGTCTCAAATTGCATGCCTTCTACAGTTCTACAAAGTTTATCCATATTCAATGTTTTGTATTTAAAAAAATACACACACACACACACACACACATACATATATATATATATATATATATATATATATATACAGTCAAACCTGTCTATAGCGGCCACCCAAGGGAAACGAAAAAAGTGGCCGTTATAGACAGGTGGCTGCTATAGACAGGTTACCCAACTTAATGTGCATTGCCTATACATGTACATATATCATCGTTGGATACGTCGATAAGAATTTAATGTACATAATGTACCATGCGTAAGTATACACGCGTGTATTTCATGCATTGAACAATGCCGGTGTTTATAAAATTGTTGCACAGTAGCATGTGTACAGTCGTGAAGAAAGCTTTACACTAATGCATTATTATGACTGAATAAGTGATGAATGCAGCGGTGGCGATCACTGAACGTTGCCCATGAATGTCTGGCACGGCCACAAATCAGAAAAACATGCTGAATTACCGGCTCTGTGGCCGCTATAGACAGGTTAAAATCTACCGCGGGAAACAAAATTTGTGGCCGCTGGCCGCGTTAGACAGGTGGCCGCTATACACAGGGTCTTTAACAGGGCTTTTCTCTCGGGGGGATTTTTCAGTGGCCGCTGTAGACAGGTGGCCGCTATAGACAGGTGGCCGCTAAGGCAGGTTTGACTGTATATATATTCTGATGCAAATTCTGGGGTGATATCATTTCTTGAATTAGGAGTGTCATGAGGAAAGTGACAAGGAATTTGCCTTTCAAATTCATGAAATTCTTCCGTCGAGATGTTTTCATTGCAACTGATTGACAAATTGCCCTACATCGATGTAAATAAGCACTGAATTGATCAGCGTTTTAGTAGTAGCCATTACAACACCGATTAATTCAGTGCTTATTTACGTCGATGTAGGGCAATTTGTCAATCAGTTGCAATGAATTTGCTTTTACTGTTAATTTCATTTTTTGGGTCAATAAATCCTAGAAGAAGGACAGACCAAGTTTTTCTGAAGCTCACATCACCTTACAATCAAGGAGAATGGAGGTGAGATTGATCCATATATTTTATCTAGAAGATTTGAACATATTAATCTTCAAGATTCCTCAAGATACAATTTCTTGTCATTGGATTAGGGACGATAGCAGTGAGTGTTATAAAAACAACATACATATCAAGCAAACTCTTGTGTTAAATCACATGAAATTATGAATATGAATATAAGTTCTGTATTGGTATCACACGAGACTTTACACTGTAACCAAGACTAATATTTTTAAAGTTTGATAGAATCTTTTTTGTTTATATTTAACATCAGAAACAATCTTTCCCTCCTTCTAGTCACTCCAGGTCGTTCAGGTCTCTTTCTCCCCTCAACCCTAATTACTCTTCCTGGTTTCAGTCAAGCTGAAACCGCCAAAGCTGTTCATGGCAAGTAGGGAGAGAGTTACAGGAGACGCAAGTCCACAAGTAACGAACATCAACTTACATTTATCTGAACTTGTCCTTATATCATTACTCATAACCAGTCTTTTATCATCATTCATCTCCTAAGATCTTTTATTCCACTGCAACAAACCAATGTTGATGATTGCATCAGTGACATGATATGTGATTCAAAAAGGTGGTTACTGCCCACTGAGAACAAAGTCATAAATCCTTTACATTTTACAATGCATTCATGCCCAGTTTGGTTCTAAATTCATCACACATTTTGTCCCGTACAGATTTAATGCAAGCACGTTCATTCCATATGGTTGTTGACCTTTAATAGCAAATGTGATGGACCATCTTTAGCATCAGACCCAGAAATAATTTAACCTTATATCACAGACATTCCTCTTTTCCAATTCAGAGCTTTCACACTTCTAAGTAATCAAACAACATGTGAGTATAAAACACTGAAATAAATTTATACTCCCCACTCCTCAGAGCCAACTTTAAGACCTGCTAGCATAAGGATAGCATGCAATGGGAAAGCTTGTCCGACTTGGATAAATTTGGAAATCCCCGTTACAAATTGTGCACAGCTTTATACAAAGCACACACACACAGAGTCAAAGAATCTCAAATGGAGTCGAAGGTTACTGATGAGCGTGCGCTTTGGTGCACATATTCCCTGATGGGCAATTCCATTCTAGCAGGCCTGCACTAGTCATGGTAACCCAGTGGGCAGAGAACGAAGACCTACTCCATCTGACAAACTTTCTCTCTCTCCGCCACGCTACCAGGTCTTTAACACTGGCATTTTAACGCCTGCTTCAGGCTGCCAACATTCACATGACAATATCGGGGAAATTCCACAGGGCAATCTGCCAACTTTGTGTTGCACGCGTCTCAATGACCAGAGATTGTTTTCAACACAGGAAGGCCCCTTAACCCTCTGCATGCCATATTTATTTCCTGACTTTAGGTTTGTGTGTAAAATTTGTGCACATTCAACTCATTAGGGTTAATATCGTTATGTCAAGATGTGATAAATTTTTGTTTTGTTTTTGTTTCTTCTTTTTTTTTCAAAGGGACCCTCCTGTTGAATCAGAGAGTTGGCAGGTCTGTGGAATTCAAGATTCTGATCCATCTTATGAACTAGAGCCTGTGCAACTTTTACTTGCAGTGTTACTGTAAAACCAGAAACATTCGCAGCATGAAATATTCACAAATTGGAGCCAACGGCCTTTTTTGAGGCATGACATTTTTCCGAATTGCCACTTGTATTTAATTCATACAGTGTAAACAAGAACTTTCACGTGCACTTGAATTTGGAGAATCTTTGCTCTCACGAAACTTGTGAAATTAAAATGCAAGCAAACATTTCTGGTTCTACAGCGTACCTACTTTCAAATGATTTTATGCTTGACAAATATCCTAATATTGGAATCTACACTGCCATCTGACACAGACTGGGTGTCTTTTGAGCATAAAATGCTTTAAAATCATCCACTTGCTAATCGTAGTCATTTCTCCGTCTGTATGCTGTTTTGCTTGCAAGTTGTTATCAGCCTGTTGAACAGGACATCAGGGAGCATTACTAGCTATTCAATGACAAATGACCTTTGCATGCCCCATCAATTACATGTACCTGTCCATAGGTTTACACGTAAAATCTGTGTGCATTGCACTCATCGGCAGAGAAAGGTTTAATGAGATGCAGATACCCCGATAAATGAAGCATCAAGCACCTTCGCGTTCAGAGAACACATTTGAAAAACATTTCAGGCGACAAAAATCAAATGGGACTAATTACTGTACGTTCTCACTATGACAAGGGCTCCGTAGTTGGGCATAAACCTGTTGAGGGCGAGCTGATTTTGCTGTAATGCATGTTTCCCCGAAACACCTGCTCGAGTTTACTCGGGACTAGTCTTCAACGGGCTAAAAAGTTTGACACACACCTTTTGAATGTCCAGCGCTGTCTAAAGATGAGCTGCAGTACACAGTTGAAGCTACTGGCTCCAACTCATGAATTACCTTCCATACACCTGACTTGCACTTTAACGACATTACATGAAAATACACACATGCACCTCAACAATGGACACACAAGATGATGATAATGTGGGAATGTGCCACAATAGAGGATTACTGACATCTTACATTTTTGCACTGATGACATCCATAAATAATGTGATCAATGTTCAACTTAGCTACCTGTTGAGAGCAAGAAGTCAGTAACTCCACCAAACATGCATTATGGAAACAATTCTGGTCCCCATCTGATAAAGCAAGTGTCCACTGTCCAATGTCTGAACTTCTACAAGAAGACATTTGTAACAATCCCAGAGTTCTATGAGAAACATAATTCAAATGAAAACATTAAACTGGTCCCATTGTCTGATGAAGAAAATCAATGAGACACAAAAATAAATGTAGTAAAAAAATAATGATGAAAATGCATCTTTGTGTTGAAGATATTTGACACTGCAAAAAAAAAAAAAGTACTAGAAAATGAAATGGTAAATCCAAAATGAGATGTCTGGTCAAGTGTCCTGTGGCCAATGAGATGGTCAGATGACCATCAATTTGACCAGCTCTGCGGGCAGGCAGTGCCGGCTTCTGAAAGTCGGTTGCTCGCTTGCAGAAAGCTGTATGTCATCATGTGACAAACATGCACGATTCCAACTTCCCAGATCTAATGCCACAAGCACGAAGCATAATTCTCATCCACATCTCCCGAAACCCTTCCACAATCAAACAAAAAGTTACAAGTTTAATCACAGCTTTATATTTCACTACTTATTGCAGCTGGAATACTATTCCTGGCACGAGGCACAATCCCGCCGGTCCTCACCATGAATCTCATGGCTGCACACTCGACCAGGCCTGCGCCCACCAGACGCAGAGGTGTCCCATTCATTACTTTTGATCATTGATCATTTCATCATACTGTCTATCATAATATACACACAACAGGATTTCAGTGATAGTATGCAGGAAACAAAAAAATCAATGTTACAAATCCAAGACTTTAAAGTTTCAATTACTTTGTTCCATCACGACAAGAATTCATGAATGTCTAAGTAGCATACAAGCAAGTCTTGTCTGAAAACATTCTGGCCGAATTCAAGAGTCTGGCATAACATTCTTGCATTGTGGCAGATGCCATACACAGTACGCTAGATGTTCTGCTGCAACTACCCTGATATTAAGTAATCTTGCCAAAAATAAATAAAATCAATCAAAAAATACCTCAATGGTGTACAGATAGACTCTATTTGTATATTTTCACATGCAAAACCTACGCGAAGAGCGACATCCTTTTCACTATCTAAACTACACGACTACAAGAAGTCAGAACATGCTATCTCCCATGCTAAACACAGGCAGTTTTTAATCTAGGCCCAGGGCACATGTAAACGCAACTTCTTTTATATCTGTTTGCCAAGCTGCCTTGATGATTGCCATGGAAACGCAGAGATTTGAAGCCGACAGCCTGCCGAGGGGACTGCTTAGGTACAAAGTCCAAGCCAAGCACGGCACAGTGCAATGTACCAGAGTACCACTTCTGACTACCGTCTGTTCCCTCCTGCGGACCGAACATTGTCCACGTAAACCAAGCAGGCGAGATTTACACCAAAATGACACGGGCATCAACTTACAATGTGGTCCAATGTAAAGGCTCTGTGAAACGTTGTGTGCCACTTTGAAGATAGGCAAATGCATTGTGCCTAGAAGTCCTTCCTAATGCAGTGCTAATAATGCAATATGAAATTCCAACTTGGGGTAGACCTACCAATTCTCTACAACCAAAATGTAATGCTAGTGCCATTCAATGTAATGCATCAAATCCTTCTATTTTTTTTAATAGTTTTTTTTTCTCAACCCGTAAGAAGTGTAGTATGTTTTTGTTTCATAATAATTTATCTACAAAGTCTTCTTGATGAGACTGCCCATCCTAGAAATAGCTTCTAATGTTTGACAATGGCAAATTTGTGTGTGAATATGCATACACACACTCTCTATATTCTACGTCACATTTTATGTCACATATAATATATATGTATATGTGACACAAAGTGGTTTAATCTGCTAATGCCCAGCTCCAAAAAGCTATCAATTGTAGATTTCAGTGACACTTAATGCATAGTCACATGAACATTTCCACAAAACAAACAAGTTTAAAACAGCGTCATATGGCTGGGACATAACCGACACACTCATGTTTACTGCAGAGTCAGAACACATCACATCTCTGTACAAGCATAAAAGGCACTTTGCACATGCATAAGTCTTGCACAAAATTCTCTCTGTTCACACTACAATAAAATAGCTGGTTGACGCCACAGCTCATTCAATCAACAGTGATTGCATCTACTATCGGAAAAACACGACGACTCTTCATAAAATCAATTTGGGTGCTACAAAATTTACAATTTCTCAAGACAATCTTTCTGCATCTTCATTCTTCTATCAATATAAAAACAAAGGAAAAAAAAAGATAAAAGAGTAAATTTAGCCTTGGCAGATGGCTCCAAATCACATCCGATATCTAAACTTCATCCCCAGTCACACAGTCAACTGCACAATAGCAGAAATGTACAATATCTTCAAGCTCTTGGGGAGTCTATATCACCTGCTTTGGGGGGAGAGGTCAACAACATTTCTGTTTCTCTCAAGGATTCTACAATCCTGATTTTGGCAACCGATTCACCGTGCTTCGAGGGAAAAATACCAAGTTTCACACATCACTTTGAGAGCATGTACCCTTCAAGCTAATGATGTGTGCTAAGAAAATCAATTTAGCAGCAGTCAATCATGAAGCTTTAATTAGTAGTGAAAGGCGCTCTGATGTGAGTGTAATATGTATATATGTGCTTCTTCTAGGGGATTCGGAGGTGTCCCCTGTACCCGATGTAGTGCTAGGCTAGTGTTTGCCCGTATCTTAATTTACAAATTGTGCACCAAAAGACTTATCTTCTTCTTGCGTATGAGGCAGCGGCAGCTAAGTAACGCATCTATAAAGGTGATCTAGCCAAGTTACAGTCTCAGGGGTAGGGTGTGTGAGCTCCAACTAATATGTTCATTTTGATGGTATGAAGCCACTAGACTGTAATTTCCCCATGCTGTCACATATCTGTTTCCAAGAGCAAACCAGAGTCACATTTTTGTGATCAATTGTATTGAACAATGGTTTGGCAAATTTTGGTCCAGAGGTGTCTTACGACTGAGTGATGCTAGATTCTGAGTACGCCCTCTGTTGTCTGACCATTTGACCTCATTATTCACTTCTGCACCACGCCATGCAGTCTTTGGATATGATATTATGCATATGGTTTGTGCATCCATGCATGTACTGTATTCTTGCATGCACGCCCATCGAAAGCATTATCTTTGATTCAGGGGTCAAGATGCTGCAATTCAGCTGCTGTATAGAATGCTGTTTGTGGTTTGCGGCTGGTGGGGAGCATCTGGGACGGTTTGTCGCTCTGGAAATGACAGAGAAACTTGTTTTGCAAATGTGTTTGCAAATGCTGAAAATTCTACAAATGGAGTAAGCTATAAAATATCCAATGGTGTGCTAAAATTACACAACTCCACACCCTGTCCATAGATCCTCAGAAGCATGACCAATGTAGTTTATTTGAGCCAATGGACACTGAGCATCACACACTCCTAAGCACATCAAGTGTATGCATCAACAGATGGCCAACGTTCAGTGACCGAATGCCAACATTAAAACAGTGACCACACATCCTGCAGTAGTCGAACAACTTTTGCAATCTTTAAAACTGTCAACAGCAACAGTATTCTCGCACATGAATATCACTTTCTAGGAACATCTAAAATCACCTCAAACCACCAAAAACCAAACAAATAAATTGCACAATCTTCTTCAAAACTTGCACTGAAATTGAAGCAAAATATGTTGGGTATAAGGAAAAAACAACAAACTAACCCCTAACCCAGAGTGTAAAAGCTGTTATTTTCCTGTACAGATATTTTTTTCTGCGAATAAGGTCACAGGCATTTTTGCGAGATGTTGTTTTGGGGATTTGACACTGATGCAATCGTTCATTCCGCCACTTTAATGTACATGGCGATAATTTCGCACCTTGTTAAATTTGTGGCTCAACAGTGATTTGCAAAATTTGCAAAAAATCATATCCTTGTGAAAATAACAGCTAATATGGTGTCAGGAGCAGTACCACTTTATATCTTGTGTGATCAAACAACTTTGTGCCACTCAAAAGTCCCACAGTCCCGTCTCCGCTAGAACTCAATCATATGCATCGCTTTTTGCTCTCCCTTTCCATACACCGCCACTTTGGGAATGAGAGCCCCCGCTCACAAACCTAACAGCTATGGGAAATAGTCTAAAGAATAATTCAGACCACATCATCCAATTCTTTTTTGTCTGTTTAAAAAATCCCATTGTGTACAAGTACACGTTGACAGGCAGAGCATGTGAACGAAGTTCTAGGAATTCCTGCACTCGAGGAGTGAGAAGATTTGAAAAATGGCTCCCTCACGTGGGGCTGCATAACATGCATGTGGCAATGCTTCATACAGTGAGAGCTGCTTGTTCATACAATCAAGAGGAAAACTTTTTCTCATTCACAGGCAAGAGAATACAGAAGTTTTTATAAAGACTACTTTGCAGTATACAACTGTTTCAAGAAGGTGGCAAATTACGCAAATACCAGGCATGACTGCCACATCAAATGTTTTCGCAACCCTTTTAGCTCCGAAATATATCCACACATGGTTAAGGCTTCACGACATGAAATGTATAAAGAAGAGAACCCTGCATGCAACGTTCAGGGAACATCAGCTCCAGGAATTTTGGTGCACATCACATCCCATAGGTGAGAAGAGCTTTGCTCAGACACCAAGCAAACTGACAAAAACAAAACTGCCGACACCATTCTACGGACTGGATACCGTCATCACTAACTTGTCGATCCCACAGGCATCACCGAAGAAGAGAAAAGAAAAAAGAAGTGCACTTTAGTACAAATTAAAATGCATATAAACTTATTTCATTTTTGGCTTGAAAATACTGATGGACATGGAATAGCTGGTTTCTTCTGGGATGCACAGGAGCAATGAACAATCAACCCAATCTCAGCTGAAAGAGAAAATTCTGTGCATTATGCCAGACGATGACTCGCACGCCTCGCGATCTGATGAGACGAAAGTTTTTTGCTTGTAAAGCACATCAAAGGCATAGAGAGAATGTGAACACAATTCAGAATGCTCCCACGGTAAGCATGGCCGGTAAGCTATCCGTTAACATAGCAGGGTAGCTTGATTGGATATATGATTCTACGACTGTTTCATCCACGCCAGTTCAAAGTTTGGTGTACGTCCAGCATAACTGATAGAGGATGTTACGCTTCCAAAAATGCGCTGAAGCTGCTCTTTGTAAATAACAACTGCGCACATTCAAAATGACCCTGTACACTACTGGTGACTTTCGTGTAAAAATTTGATTTCATGCTGAAACATTGCCAATTCAGATTTCCAGATCAAAGTTTGTCCTCAACTACTGATGCAAGTCCAGTGAGAAATCACCTCTTAAACACTGACAAGAAACCTTTCAATATTATGATGACACATTTCATATTTACATCCTGTCCTTCGCCTATTTATTCTCACATCACAAGTTTCATTGGATATCCTGTGAAAAAGTCCACCTGTATTTCTTTCTGTACACAGAATGCATGTCGTCTTCTTCATCTATTTGAAATATCAAAGATGATTTCTCTTTTCAAGCCTTACCTTTCCTTCTGATCCACTTCAAGATAATCTATTGACAATCAAAACTTAATACACTTCGGTGTCCAATCTCTGGGCTACGTTTTGGAGTTAAAAATCATTCAGAATTTTGCCTATCACTGCATTGAAGAGGCTGAATGACTGCCAAAGTTAAACTGCTCATGACATTAAATGTCTTCAAATGCCAATGAGAGGGAAAATTTGAGGATCTCAATAAAAACAATGAATTACATGAATTTAAGGAAGCTTTATCCCAATCAAAATCATTCATCCAATTCCAGTATTGACTGTCTGAAGTTCTCAAGTGTCATGTTGAGTTTCAGGTAATGAACACTTGTGCTAAAAGGAAAAGTTTCTGCAAGATACAGCTGTACTTTGCACATAAACAATTTGTACATGCAGGTCTGCCGACATCCTACATCCAAATCAGGAGGATTCCACACAGCGATCAGGGAGATATCTGTGTGTTACATGTATTTCAATGGGCAAAAATAATTCCAAAATCAGGGAGATTTTAATATTCTCTTATTCAGACATGAACAGATTTTGACATTTTCAGGGAGACTCCTGCAGAATCAGGGAGACTTGGCAGCGCTGTACGTGTATACAACAGTGTGATACTGTAGTATCCTTGAATGTGCAGATAATAACAAGAAACCCATTTAGCCAGATAGTAAGAAGGCCCATTTCCTCCTGAGTGGCCATTTTAATCACTGCAAGCCAAAAAGCCTGGAATCAAAATCCTTGACCCTTGCAAAATGCAAGTATGGAAACATTTCACTTCATCGTACAGGGCTGCCAACATTTCCACAACAAAATCAGGCAGATTCGAGAGAGCATCTTGGAAGGTACATACTTGTACACATGTATTACATGCACCTTGATGGGCCAAAATCAAATACTGTAAAAGTGGAAATTTTCAGTGTTTAAATTTTCGCGTATTTCGCGCAACCAGAAACTAGCGCGAAAATAAAAGCACGCGAATATTTTTGCTTGCCACATGTTCCTGTGCGTGATGTCTTGATCCCGAGGAATTAAAAACACGCGAAACTCTTGAGTCGTGCAAAAATATCCACTTTTGCAGTATCTAAATCGAGGCAGCTTAGCAGTCTGTTGTTTACGGCATGAAAAGAATGTTCATTTGTTAGGGAGCTTCCGACACGACCACAGGGACTTGGCAGCTCTGAATCGTCAAGAATTACATTCCTCAATTGTCTCCTATGTTCTTAACCATTGGCCTCTTTAGATATGAGGATTACGATGAGCTCTTGGTAGGCAACTACGGTGGGTGTCACATGTGCCTTGGCAAAAAGAAAAAGAAGGAGATAATGAAAGCAACGGCGCTGGCTGTGGTTGGCTGAGGTCACACACATTTTCCTCTTGAAATGGTTTCCAGCACCAAAATCAAGAGCAGGAATGATGTCGCCATGGAAACGCAAGTCCTACATTCTTCCTCTTTCTCATCTACATCTGTGCTCATGGCAACCAAACTGTCCAAAAATATAAAAAAATTTAAAGATTGTCAACTCTACCCTCTAAAACAATATCCGAGTCTCATTGTAATGTATGCTTCATAGACGGGGTGAGCTTGTTTCAAACCAGGTAACCATGGAAACGTGGAGGGGGCGGGGCAATGTAATATGAAGCACAGAGACATGGCAAGCTGGGGTTATGTAAGCAAGTCTCTGGCTTGTGTCTACAATCAATGCTGAATGGTTCTGGCGAAATGTGGTAAAATGTCCCAATGTGGGGTCTGAAGTAATACAAAGGGTGTACCTACATGAGACATACATGTAGCACTGCAGACAGGGGGAAAAAGATCTGGGCCCTGCGGTCAAGAATGCAGGTACAAACATGATACACAAATGCATCACACTGTAACTCTGAGTGTACACGTAAGCTCATGTTATTTCCAGCTCAGAGATATGGAAGGGGGGGGGGGGGGATCACGTACCAGTAAACTTATAGAAAAGCTAGAATCATGTACTAGTAAACTTACAGAAAAGCTAATCTAATGCTCAATCAGCAAAAATTGAAGACTTCTAAAAAAGAAGAGTAACAGGTGCAGACATTTTCTTTGTGATCATAAAACTACTGTGGTATGTGAACTACTCACTTTAAACAAGCGTCTTGGTCCTATAATGAGGTTTGTGATATTGTCGAACGCTGTTCCCAAAACCACACAAAATCCCTCTGGTTCTGTTGTGGCTTGCTGCTGGCGATGGCACCGGGTTGAGAATCCAGCTAAAAATTGCGCGAGTACATCACTTTAACAGCCATCACCGTCCTCTGAATCATCCGCTGATTAATCAAACTCCAGCAAGCGCTTTATTTGACACATCGTCAACTTTCAGGTTTACAATGCGAAAAAAAAAAAGAACAACTAGAGACTTCAAGCATCAATCATCTTCACCTGACGAAACGCAATCCATGATGGCAACGTAAGACCCCCAACCCTTCACTTTTCATCCATCTCGAATATATTTCAAATTGTTTTCAATCCATCATAATCCTTCCCCTATAAAATGCTTACAACAATCACACATATATATATATATTTATATAGCAATATCAATCTATATATATATTTCATGGGTGAAAATAAATGAATAAACCATCGGCGGAGCCAGATGAGCTCCAAAGATCGCCGTCGTGTCGTTAGGACTGTTGCCAAGAAGAAGGGACGCGGCTGCACCCCTGTCAGTCGCGGATGACTCGCCTGGGTTTCAATCTGGGGCGGGGCCTGGACCAGAGTGATGGTCATGACATCTTGTTTCCCAGCTTCCGTTGCCTGGTCCTGTGAGAAGAGTAGAGGGTAGGGCCAAAGAAAGGCTGCATTAACATTTCAGGTACACTTAGTTAAGCCTAATGATGTACATGAACATCGCACAAGGCAAATAGACAGTGGAAGTCTACGTGTGCCAAGATTTCGATCTGATTGTCATAAGTGTAGCCCAATTTTATCTTCTTTACTTGAATGGAACTTTAATAGATTGTTTAAACAAAGTTGTTATTTGTGAGTAACACAACCAAATTTATTCTGTGATATCTAATCATTCTTGCACAATAGCAATTTAATTGATATTTTGGCATTCTGGTGAACTGTTGTTGTGGCATATCAATACACACATTATTTTTTATGTTACTTTGTAATGTAAAGTATATATCTATGTTTTCTTCTGTATATACGTTTTGCTATTTATTATACATAAGTTCATCGATATTATTCAGGGCCCCATGGAAGACCATTACTTGTTGGTGAATGGGCTACCCTGACAAAAGATTAGAAATTAATATATAAAAAATAAATAAATAAAAACATATGATGCACCGATCCTTCTACGTCCACCAGTCAGTGTGGCCGCGAGATGGCAAAACAATGTATCTACATGCAACCTCTTATCCAGTAAATGAGTTTAAAGTTCTGCAAATGCACAACTCTTTTTCTGGTTTTGTTTAATACTCTATTCTTTCCCTAAAAGGACCAACAGTATCAACAATACATCGTATGCAAATCAATTTCACTAGACCCCTTATTTTTAGAATGATTTGCATAAATCAAAACATACGTTGTTTTACTGCATAAGTCTAACCAAGCTATTGCTATGGCAAAACAATGTAAGTCTCGATCAATGGTGTGCGTACATGTAGCACAATGTCATTCAGCCTATTACTGCGTAAATATGTACAACATATTGCATGAAGATACCTTGTTTTGCCAAGTTCATGACCACCGCGTGTTGAGAATGGGTCAGTAAATTGCTGCTTACGTTGCTTTGCCAACAAAATCATATCAATTCCCACTGGGAGGGGGCGTCGTATCTTAGTAATGGACTGCGTCCTGATTTCAAGATTTGGTCGGGAGTTAGATTACACTAAGGCAACTTGAAATATGTGACTAAGTCAATTTCTATGAATTTTCGACATACGTTGTTTTGCCATCTCAAGTCCAAGAGCAAGCCAGTCTTCTCTTTTTCTGTGTAGGTACTTTTATTTCTACCTTGATATTTATCACAATGGTATCGTGCATGTCTACGTACTGTAAAGCAAAAAAAAATTCGCGGCATGAAATTTTCGCGAACTGGAGCTGACAGCCTTTTTTGCGGTGTGAAATTTTCGAGAATTGCCACTGGCAACCAATGCATTATGGTGTAGACAAGAACTTTCGTGTGCACTGTCATTTCGTGAATCTGGGCTCTCGCGACATTTGCCAAATTAAAATGCATGCGAACATGTCCATATATTGAAATTCTTATCTCTCTCTCAGTGAGGACTGTAAGCGAGAAGTGCGAATTGCACAAATTTTCAAGGCCACAATGCAGGGTACAGGGAACAATACAGCAAAATACTGTAAAACTGGAAATTTTCATGGTGTGGAGATTTTTGATAATTTCGTATGACGTGAAATTAGTGTGAAAACAAAAAACATGCATTTACGTTTTTCTTGCTTTATGTACAGTGTAACAGTAATTCATATCTTAATTCCGCAAACAAGTGAAATTCATCTTACCTGGCCAAGAGAGAAAATTTACTTGAGTAAAAATGTTCATTTTTACAGTAGATGGTTTTATGTTGTTATGCTTTGAGGGTGTAGGAACCAGCTCATGGGATAAACTGAATAAAAAAACTAGAGAGGGGCCGTCAAAGGCGGCAGACCCACGCCTTGTACAAAGTCGGGGTAAACATAATGTGCATTCGGTCATCTACCAGAATTCGGTCACTTAATTGCCAGTGTGCTTTATCACCAGCCAGTGAGTTCTACCAAAGATCGTACACTGAAGTGTACGATCTTTGGGTCTACAGTCACATCACACGCAAATCACATCATTTCACATACGGTAACACTCATTCACAGCAGGAAAGTCCTTTAGTCTCCTCCAAAAATCCATCGAAAATCCCAAATACCACCGTCAAAAGTGCAGAATCAGAACTTTTCCAAGCGCGCGTGAATTAAGTCCAGTTTTAAGAGTATATTGTCTATGCGACGGGTCGCCGAAAAAGCGCTAAAAATTGAGAAATACGCCGTTTTCTTGCGGGATATTTTGCTCATAGCAAGCCGAGAGTGTGATGATATCAAAGGTCGTATGAGTGTACGATCTTTGATGGTATCCACAAAAGCGCAAAAGAAAAACAAAATTTACGTACTCCCTAGGCAATTACCCCTATGATTAGTGTCTACGGAAATTATTCAATGCAAGGGTTGAATGCAAATGTCTACTGCACCAGTATTCGGTCACCAACCAGCGCCGCAACGTCCCCGATGCAATTTTGCACCAACAGTGTACAGCGCGATGCATTTTCAGCGGCCTTGCACACGCATTGACATTGAGCGCGCATATCGTGCAGTGTAACTGACCGAGCAAATGCTCCTCCAACGAAAAAAACAATCAATGTTAATTTGAAAAATCATCAAAATACGGGCCAGTTTGTGACGACGGAGAACAAACTTTCATAAATCTAGAAGGACATAGTCCCTCAAATAGGCCTAAACGTAAATTCCGGAATTCTTACGAACATTTGAGCAGCGAAGTCGGATCGTTTGGGAGTTTATGTGTTCGTATGGTAGCGGAAAATCGCAAAGTGAGAAACGGGAAATTTTCGGAGTGGTCACTATATCATGGGGTCAAAACTTCAAGGTCACACAGAATTTGCAAAGGGTCAACCGATTATCACCAAAATCTAATCGATTCTTTCCTGCCATTATCCAAACATCCCCTGAACATTTCGTGCAAATCCGTTTACCCGTTCTCTTGTTATCTTGTACACAAACAAACAAACAAACAAACAAACAAAAAAACAAACAAACAAACAAACAAACAAACAAACAAACATACGGAACCCTTTACATAACCCCCTGCCGATTTTCATCGGCGTGGGTAAAAATGTACCCCACAGATTGAGTGGTATGTGTTATGGGGGAGGATTGTGGAGAGAGAAAATGTTGTGCTATGACTTGCCTTGCTTCGGTCCTGGCTGTGGTGTACTCAAACCACAGCACGTTGGGAATGAGTGTCGAGTCTCGGATGAGGAAGTATTCACAGATCGGCCAGGAAACCAGGTAGGGGAATAACGGCGTCAGGACAACCTGTCAGCATGAAGGGGGGGGGGGGGGAAGAGACAATGAAAAATCAAGAGTGAGTGAGAGAAGGACAAGAAGGAATGAAGAATATGAGGGGAGAGAGATGAACATGAATTTGAAAGACAAACACACAGACACATAATATACCACATATGGCATATATACATTGTAAGCGAGACTACGTTTTGTGAAACAAGACTTCCAGACAATTTTGCAAGTGCATAAATTTGGGATTGTAAGGTACGTGTGCACGTCATATTCATGTCGGGATTAAACTTCACATTTACGCACATTCTAAAATTTGCAAATAGCACCTGACTCGCAAAATTTGGGTTGATAAGTAGAAATGATACATTGACTATTCAGGGAGGAAAAGTATTTAAAGACGTGAGTAGGACAGGAACAGCTCAAAATTTATGTACAACATAACAGTGGTACCTGAGAAAAAAGCCCCCCCCCAAAAAAAAAAAAAAAAAAAAAAAATCAAATATAACACTCGCAGAACAGGACATTTGAGGAAATTGATGTGTGTGCTACTGAGAGAGAGAGAGAGAGAGAGAGAGAGAGAGAGAGAGTATTAAAGGTAGGTGTGGACTGCAGGTGAAAAAATAGGATTTAAGCATTGAGGAAGTACTGTGAGTTTAAAGGAAATCAAGCTCAGGAAAAAAAGAGTGTTCAGCTGAGATAAAATACTGTGAACACTGTGAAAGCTTTCTGGGGGTTAAATATAGCACTGGTCTTGGCCCAAATCAGCATTCGGGAAACCTGCCAACAATCTGTAGTCCAGTCGCGGTCCCAAGGCAAAGCTGTATCAGACATTTTTTTTTTTCTCCTCACCATGCCAAGATAGGCGAGAAACCTTGCCAGTTTCCCTCTTTCCTCAAAAAAATGTTCATAAATATAAGATAGAAAAGCATGCACTTGGTTCTCAATGACTCCATGTGTTGTATCATGAACTGTGAGTTTGGGATGCACATACAGCAGCATACACAGGTTCCCACTGCTCTTTTCTTGAACTAATTTCCAATCCATGGCAAAAAGATGGACAGGCTAACCAACTTTCTTTCTTTTTTTTGCCACCATCAGACACATGGCAAATTTCAATGACTTGGTTTTTGGTTTGATAAGATTTTGAAATATGATATGAAAGCTTGTAAGCAAAGCAATCGCGAGATTGTAAATTTTTTACTTACAAAATTATCATCTCCTTAGAACAAAGTTTTGGAATTTTCTCTTTAGCACAAACTGTCTGACTTTATGTGGGACCTCGGGAATATGAACACTGCTTGAACAAGGGCAGAAGACTATAGTTATACATCTACATATCATATCTATCCACATGCACACACTACAAAAAGCCTGCACATGCACAAATGCATGCTGCACTGATAAGGACCATTGAGTCGAAACCACTGACAAGTGTGTACTTGAGATTCTCTTGCTAAGAAGGCAAGAAAAAAAAGAAGAAACATAATAAGGACGGGATATAATATTACTCTGGACATGCTTAAAAGCACACTTCAAGTACAATTCCAAACATGTTCAAGTCGGCTTTAGAAATGAAATACTGTGAGAGTGGAAATTTTGACATGGGTAATTTTTCGCGCTCTGTTGAGTAACATGAGTTTCCTGTGCTTTTAATTCTGTAGGATCACAATAAGAAATGGTATCATATACAACAAGCAAAATATATGTTCTTATTTTTGCGCTAGTTTCATGTCACGCAAAATGCGAAAAATTTCCTCACCGCAAAAATTTCCACACCACTTTTATTGTACAGTGAGGTCTGAGAAACATAATGATAGAAGTTTAGCCAAATCTTACGTAAAATCAGAAAGGTACAGAATTTTAAAGTTTTCGAGGTTTCAGAAATCAATGACACGAGTCACAACCACACACTCAAATTGGTCAGTTTCCATTGAAGGGTGCATAACTTTCAACTAGATTTTCTTTCTCCCACATGAAACAAGTACTAAAGACTAAGATATATCCTTTGCCTCCTCAGAAGGGCTTAAAATTCATCTTCCACAATTTGGAATTTGTTTGCAATATATCACAAGGGTGTGCCAAGAAACTTGTCTAGCTGAAGTGATTCGCCAGGATAATGGGTTGTTTTGGAGTATTTTGAGATCAAAAGTGTTAAATGTCTCTCATAGGTACAGAGGATGCACTTGCTAACTCATCAACCATAAACAAGATTTGAATGACATCTTTGCATACAAGCCAATGGAAAAGTTGTCATGTGTCGAAATCATCACCTCTTAAAATATGTGTGGATTATTTGATTAAAAAAAATGAGGCAAAAAAAAAACTGCTGAAAACTGCTTATCCAATAAGGCGAGTCAATGGAGTAAAATGGAGTCAAAAGGGGCCTGAGCTTCCGATCCTAGCAGAATCTTCGTCAGAGGCAAAATGACAAACAAGCAGGGAAAGCACTCACATATAAGGACTTCACACAAGAACAGACAGGTACAGGCTGGGTACACAGAACAAAGAAAACAAAGGAGAGGGTGGGAGTTCATGGGCAAGGAGCCCAACAGGTAAAGAGAGGGGGGATTAGAGCAGGAGGGTGGACAGACAAAGGGCAGAGGAGAGTGGACAGACAAAAGGCAGAGGAGGGTCAGTGCTCATCAAGAGGATCAAGGGGGCAACCAATGTAGGAAAAGGATGAATAGGGAGGCAACATCAAAGAGGATAAGGAACACCAGAGGGATAAAGAAAGGGAAAGAGTGAAAAGGACAACAGCAAGGGGAGGGGGGGGGGGGGGGGGGGGGCTGAGCAAACAGTGCACCCTGAAAGGAGTACCAGGAGGAGGCAGCAAAAGGAAGTAATCAAATAAATCAAAGTATATATACACACAGTAATGATAATGACAATTGAAGTAACAATAATGAAAAAGATATTGATAAAAGAAATGAAATAAAACACATATGAAAAAACTGGGGGAAAGAAAATTGTATACAATGTATGTAGATAAGCAGGCAAGGCATAGTAAGCACAAGTATGTAAAAACCAACAGAACCAAGTGTGTGTATGTTTAGGTAGAAAAGGGCTGTATAAAAGAGACTCGGACTGGAGGAAGGGATTAATTTGGAATAAACAGGTCTGCGAATGGAAAAAGCGCAAAGAAAGAACAAAATGAAATTCAAAAATGAAAAAGAGAATAACAAGGGTAATAATAATAAAAAGAAATAAAAGGTGGTTAGTCATTTCCCTCCTGGATGTTGAGGCCATGGGGTTGGATGGTGTGAAGACGTCTCATCCAGAGCTTCTCTCTGCTGGTTCTGACTGTGTCTGGACGAGTGCCTAAAGATTCAATGCCCTGTAGAGTCATATCAGTGATGGAATGATCGGGTAGATTGAAATGGTGGCCCACTGGAGTGTCGAGCTTGGCTGTGTTGACAGTAGATCTGTGTCCATAGAAGCGTCTTTTGAGTGTTGTCTTGGTTTCCCCAACATACTGGATTCTGCAAACTCTGCAAGTGATGAGATACACAACATTAGTGGTGGTACAAGTGATGTTTCCCTTCGTGTGGTGAGAGAGGCCGGTAGAGTTGCTGGTGAAAGAGTCACTCTCGTGGATGTGTATGCTACAAATGATGCACCTACTGGCTGAACATTTGAATGTGCCATGCTGTAAAGGAGAAGAATTGTCAGTGAGGGAGGGTACTTCAGCACGGACGATGAGATCCTTGAGGTTGTGGGGGCGTCGGTATGCCAGGATGGGAGTATCTGGGACGGCCTGTAAGAGACGATCAGAGGTATGAAGGATATGGTGGTTATCACGAAGGATATTGTGGAGAGAGGGTAGATTGGGATGGAAAGTGGTCACGAGGGGTATTCTGTCAGTGATGTCCTGCTTGTTGGTTTTCGGCTTGAGAACTTCAGATCTGGGGAGAGAACGAACTTTGTTGATAGCTTGTTGAAGTCTCCTGGTACCGTAGCCCCTGGCTGCGAGATGTCTCTTCAGGTTCCTGGCATGGAAAGAAAACTCAGAATCCTCAGAGCAGATACGGCGAAGTCTGAGGGCTTGGCTGTAGGGGATACTGGTTTTGCAGTGGCGGGGATGGCAGCTGGCTGAGTGAAGGTACTGATGGGTATCTGTGGGTTTAGTGTAGAGAGTGGTGGTGACATGGTTAGACTCCTTCCTAAAGGTGACATCAAGGAAGTTGGTCTCTTCTTGGGAGAAATCAGAAGTGAATTTGATGGTTCTGTGGAAAGAATTGATGTGGTCAATGAAAGTATGGAGGCTTTCTTCCTCCCTGGTCCAGATGAAGAAGATGTCATCAATGTAGCGCCACCAAATCCATGGACGACAGGGGGCTGAATCTAACATCTGCTGCTCTAGCTTGGTCATGAAGAGACAGGCGAAGGAGGGAGCCATCCTGGTACCCATAGCTGTGCCAGATACCTGTAGGTAGTGCTTGTCCATGAATGTGAAGTTGTTTTTCGTCAGTACATGTGAAAAAAAAAAAAATGAGTTAAAAATTTACAATGTCATTCCCCCTTCTATCATGTCCAGTTTTGATGAAGCCAGTGCCATTTAATATAACTCTCATAATTAATGCCATCTTGAGCATGGCGCAGAATCGTACCGCGAGTGCGCCACCAATAAAAACACTATATGGGCAACTGTGTTAAATAACGACCACAATGTTAATTTCTTTGATTGACTCGGAGAACAGGAGCTTACCTGAGTAATGATAAACCAAGGCACGGCAAGAATCACCCCCAGCAGGGCTCCACAGACAACTTGCCTTGGCGTGTGATACATCAGATAAACCCTGCAGTCATGACAAATGTATGGCAGAGACATTTCAATTTCAATTTCAATTTCAATTTCAGGATGTAACACAGCCCTTCTCCTGTCAAAATTGTACAAATGTCACACAAACATAATTATATAGAATCATAAGATTTATCAATGTGTAATTAATACCTCACCCTATTAAGCGAATGAAGTAGAGACTAGCCTCAGATACTGTATACACTATATGTTTTGAGTGTCTAATTTTTGTTGTTGTTGTTGTTGTTGTTGTTGTTGTTGTTGAAAAGGGACTTCCCCACAATTTCATGAGAGGTTGAATTGACTATTGTGGAGTACAGTAATGAATGAAGAAATGCTCACTTGCTGAGTTTGCATCCGAGACACTACTCAAGAATGGGTGTCTCACTGGTTTTGCACACAGAAGACCCTATACTGCATTAGGCATTTATGGCTCACACTCTGAGGACCACAATAAAGTCAGTATCACGAACTACATGTACTCCACTGCTGGCAAAAAGATGATCCCATTAAAGGGAGTGACGGAAACTGCCAGCGTGAAGGATTTCGGTTATCTGCAGGTTTGTTTGTTGTGGGTTGTCTTCTCTTCTTCTTTATTTTTCTTCTTTTCTTTTTTTTTTGCGGAGGAAGCTGGCAAAATTTGTACTGAAAAGCAGACAGGATGCCACTGACAGTGGACGTTGACAGCGACCCGGGCCAAACGAAACAAACATCTGTTCCTGCTGTGTGGGGTATTCCTCTGATACCGTGCGGCACTCAACGCTGGCTCAGTTTACGTCCTGGTGCTGGTGCCGAAGCCCCACCCTCTGTGTCGGCAGCCAGTGTATTCTAACCGTATAACGTAACCAGTACTTCCTTGGGCTATTCTTGTGTCTCTTCTTTAACTCCCTTTACATGGTACGTGTGTGTAGAGGCGTGTATGTGGTTGATATAATTATTAATCAAATTAATTATAGGCTGTCCCTAACTGGTAGATTCAACACTAGGTAAACTGCTTGAGAATGCTGCTTGAGCTATACTGCAAAAACATATGCTGTGGTGCTGGGAAAATATGACTCTATCAACCTGCTTGCATAACCTGGGCCCTGTTTCATAAAGCAGTTCGTAAAGTTACAAACAACTTACGAGCGACTGATGATCAGTTGTTGTGCTGAATTATTGAAATTCTGAAAAGTATAGCACATCAAAACTGATCACCAGTCGCACATACGTTGTTCGTAACTTTACGAACAGCTTAATGAAACAGGGCCCTGATTTACATCACATACATGTACAGTCAAACCTGCCTTAGTGGCCACCTGTCTATAGCGACCACCTGTCTATAGCGGCCACTGAAAAATCCCCCCGAGAGAAAAATCCCTTTTAAAGACCCTGTGTACAGCGGCCACCTGTCTAACGCGGCCAGCGGCCACAAATTTTGTTTCCCGCGGTAGATTTTAACCTGTCTATAGCAGCCAAAACCCTAATGAAGCCGTTGCCGAGCCGATAATTCAGCGTGTTTTTCTGCTTTGTAGCCGTGCGGGCAACGTTCAGTGATCGCCACCGCTGCATTCATCCCTCATTCAGTCATAATAATGCATTAGTGTTAAATGCATGAAACACACGGTGTGAGCATACGTAGGCCTACACACATACATGTACATGTAAGGATACAACGATGATACATCGTGATAGGGCCTATACATGTAAGCAATGCACACAAAGTAACCTGGATAACCTGTCTATAGCGGCCACCTGTCTATAACGGCCACTTTTTCCGTCTCCCTTGGGTGGCCGCTGTAGACAGGTTTGACTGTATATCATAGACATCTGGGTCAAAAAGAATACAGGAACACATTCACACAATTCTGACAAAGTTGGGTGTTATGTTTAGAATCATCCATCCGATCACTCCAAACATAATGGTTTATCCATGTGAAGTTTTTACTATTTCCCTTCCTTCCAACTCGCAACTTCCTGAGTCGAAAACAAAGGGTGCACACAGACGTCCATAGATAGGTAGGTCTTAGTCACGTTCTACTTCTGTAAACAATATGACACAATACTTTCCACCCCGTTGGCTGCATTTCTATACACACCGCGAATGGGAGTTCAGGATACTGTAAAAGTGGAAATTTTTGCAGTGTTGAAATTTTCACACATTTCGCGCAACCAGAAACTAGCGCAAAAAAAAAGTCGCAAATATTTTTGTTTGCTATATGTTCCAGTAGTTGATGTCTTAATCCCGCAGAATTAAAAACATGCAAAACTCTTCTTACTCGGCCGAGCACGAAAAATTAGTCGCGCGAAAATATCCACTTTTACAGTAGTGGTTTTGCCAGAGTTAAACGCTAATAATAATCACTCCAGAGAAAATGTGCAACTTTCTCTTTGGGTTTCTGACATTCTGGATTTTCAAGAAATTTCTAATCAAGCTTAATGCTTACAACTGCTCTTGTCCTCCAAAATCTCATTGACTACATATTTGGTGGCTTCTTTTTCCATGCCAGAATTGTCAAACTTCAGTTAATGTACAACTATTTGGTGATTAAGTGATTGATGATGAGAATTCAGCCACAGTTGCTCAAACATTGAAATTTATCCAATTTTCAATCAAGTCACTTTATAGTGCTAATATTGGCAGAAGATGTCCCAGCTGTTCCCAATACAAGATGATGTATGCTTACAGCAAACAATATACACATACAAGACGCTCAGTTATGAACACAACATGAAACATACTTGTTGAAGTCCTTGCCTAACCCTTTCAGGGGTCACACTTAACTTGTTTTTTAACTAGCCAGGCGGACTACTTAGAATCAATTTTGACACTGAAGCAATATTTTGGCTAGCCAGACGGACTAGTAACTTCAGAATTTTTCGATTTTTAGCTAGTCCGACGTGATTTTGGGTGGCCAATGGCCAGCGGACCATCGCCAATTTCGAACCCTGCCTTTGGTATTACAAAGACAAAGAGACAGTAGGATACTTGACTGAGAGTGAAATATCACCAGAGAGAGAGAGTAACAGATAGTTTGATAGATAGATAACTTGATTGATAGATAGGTAGATAGATAGATACACTTTGTAGATATACTGATATAGAGACAGATAGATATATAGATAAACCAATAGATATATAAATAAATACCGGTACATAAAATGGTTAGGACCCTTGAAAAGAAGTCCCACACATTGGGGAAATGATATAGTTTTGACATTTGTTCTTATAAAAACAAAAAATGGAAAACAGAAGAGAGCACTATTTTAAAAGATCACTTTCATCACAAAAATACACACGTTAGCGCGCGCGTGCACACACACACATACACACACACACCCATGCACACACACGCAAATCTGTATGTGCCATAAAGTCGATGGGACTGACAAAAAAGAAATCTCACCTGCTAAATGAGACTAAAAATGCTAACATCGCAACTCCTACGGCTGCTAGATGCCTCCAGACCTGCTCAATGAAGATATTATTGTTCGGCTGGTGCAACCTGAAAATACAAGTTTGCACAAAAGTAATGTGTAAATCACCACCATCACAGAGTTATGTAATAATTTGTGAAACCCTTCAAGCAAGGAACAACACATACTGACATATTTATTCTTCTTCTTTTGAAAAAACGTTATCAAAATCCATATTCTAATGAATTCTCAGTAAAGGATTTATATGCAGACTTTTGCGAACCAAGGAGTGTACATGTAGCTTATTGAATAAAAGAGGTTTGTATTAAATTTTAGTTTTGAACCTCTGTAATCACGATGACATCAGCAACATAACTGAAGGCCACGGATACTGCTTAATGCATCATATTTCTTTATCTTGGTATTAAGAATGAAAATGTATCTACATAAGTCGGGAAAACAAATACAAAATTGATAGAAAAACAAAAGTACTGTAAGACAACATCTGAACTAAACATTATGTAAGTACTTACAGTAATTTTTTGCAGTATACCACACCATGAATTGATTCAGGCCAAAAACTTGACTGTGACCAGTCCTTACTAAAGGCTCAGAATATGCATAAAATTCACAAAAGTCTCAAATTATCTTATTTCTGTACTGATATTTCCATATTGAATATAAAAAATAACAATGGGTGGATAAATTTTCAATAGTGCAAGCACAGAACACCATCATTCCAACCTTCTTTTGTTTCATTAAAAAAGGGAACTTTGACAAATTTTTAAACTCTCAGCAACTTTGATCATTGCTACGTAGTAAACTAATCCAAAGTAACTTTAGAATTCATATCATCAATGCAGCTTTCCTCACCGTATATAGATAAAGAGTATTAGGTATGTTGCAAAAAACCACATGAACTGTGAATGACTGGATGGCATTCCATACTCCGTCCGCAGACCACCGTGTAATGTGTTGTCACCTGTCCAAAATAATGCAGAAAGGAAACATATAGTTCTCTTTGGTACAGGCAAAGCGATCTCAGGTTTCCTATGATGGCAGCCACAATTCTCTATGTAATAGTCACTTTTCTTTTAATTACCATATTCGCAATGCCGGATAAGCCACATCCTGACATTGGTGTAAAAAAAACAGAAAAAAAAATCAGAGGGATTTTGTTCTGATAAAAACTTCATTTCTTTTCTATGTTATTTTTTTTCAATATGACTCTTTGTCATTTCTATGTGTTTCAACAGGTTTCCTAACAATAGAAATAACAATTGGCACATTGGCTTAGTCCCATACATGATTATGTGCGTTGGTTAGGCAGGTGATTCTCTTGAGTTGGAAAGACAATACGGTAATTTGCTTGAGCTGGTGTATATGCCTTACCCGGACTTTACTGCTTTATTTTTGTTAAAAATAGTGCGGCCGTATCGCTGGCGAATACGGTAGACATGAAAAGCATGATGGGAGAGTTAATCGCAGGCATCAGTGTTATGGGAACCATCCCAGTGTCCCTATACTGAGACTTGTTAACATTATATCACAATGTTCACTCACAGTTGCATCAAACTCATGCTTATCATTCATGACTTCAGACTACTGGTGCATACATTTTGCATGTACATGGAAATCATATTAGGAAAAATCATATATGATAAGAATTCAAGTTTTGACATTTAAAGGGAAGATGTTCTGAGAAAGAGTATGTGCTAAAATTGGATGTCACTTTATAATGCCATTTTGAAATAAGTGCAGCATGCACTTTATTACCGGCACTGCAAACATAAAATTACACAGAAAATAAGACAGTGTGAGATACAGCTAGTGATCTACAGCCATCTTTCAGGCAATTTATCAAACATTCATTTTGGTTCATATACTTTGTATGTTTACAACACTCCTTTTTTAAATACAGTTGTACATCATGATAAACTGGCAGAATTGTGTTGACTGAAAGCATTTGAACAGGTGTAATTCCTATTAGAAATTGTTTGTTAAGCCATTTGCACCTTTGTTATCAGAGTGAGGGAGACATTGCAATTGTATATAGATATTTCTAGTACATATCTAAATATTTACACCTAAATCACCCAGTAACATTTTGCTCTTGAGGAAGGAAAAAGTAACAGGTTGAAACTCTATCACCTGAAAACAGATGAAAAAAAAAAATGAGATGGCTTCTAAAATCTCAGCTGTTTGATGATTTCATGAATCCGGATCAACCTCAGCGATTCCCGAAACAAAATCAAGTTAGCGTTATGTCCAAAGATTGTCACATAACAAACCTCGGCAGGGTCTCGGCTCTTGAACTGTGTGCTTGGCAACCCAGTTAACTCCTTCGCTCAGTACAATGCCACCAAAAAATGTAATCTGAAGCATTTAAAAAAATAATATGTGAGAATGAGACAGCATGAACACACAAAGTTTTACAAGGATATTTTCAAGTCCTGAAATGGTACTGTGAATTTATATAGTGAAATAAACACTAGAAAAACATAGTCAGTTAGTGAAAATCTTGTCAGAAGCATAAAAGATGGTTCAATTGATTCTATTAAAGCAAAATCAGCTCATTAACTGCAAAACAATCTCATATGTACAATGTAGTCACTGTCCTTGGTAAAATGAAACATACATTGTAGTTGCTTCTTTCTTTTCTTTTTCAGAGAATAACAATTTTAATGTCAAGTACTTAACATAAATTATGAGAGTATAACATGGATGAAGGCCATCCTACTTTAAATCAGTTACTCATCACTGCACTTCTGGGGGGCATTTCATGAAGCATTTCGTCCGACAGAGTTGTCGGACAAATTTGCTCTCAGTCAATCAGATGCAAGGATTTCAGTAGCTTGTAACAGTTTGTCCAAAAAATATCTGACCAAACTGCTTCATGAAATGCCCCCCTGGTTTAACTGACCTCATGAAATAGTCTGGAAACAGTTTCAGTATCATACACTCATTATACTGCAGTGCAGAGCACACATCAGCTACAAATGAATATGAGAAGAAACAAGAGACCCGCGGGTCTAGCGCTCACCTGAGTATCGCAAGTTCACCTTTCACGCAGTCACTAATCTAAATCATTCACAGCTCTACCAAAATTTGACCAGGCATTCTCAAGTAGAAGATGAAAATGTACAATAAGGGCCCAAGTTTTTTAAGATTCCTTAATTTGGGGAGATTGGGGCCCCCTGGGGCCCTCTGGGTGGGGCATCGTGCCCATTTTCATAAATTGAGATCCTGAACCCCTAGGGATGCTACCTGCCAAGTCTGACGAAAATACATCATGAGGTTTTCAGGAAGAAGATGAAAATGTACAATTCAGGCCCCCATTTTGACCTTCCCAACCCCCCCCCCCCCCTGCCCCCAAGAGGGGCACCCCTGGATCTCCTATGAACAAAGTTGAAACTACAGTCATTAATGTACTCACTCATAGTATTATCTTAGCTCTATAACTTCTGATTCTAGAGAAGATTTTTAAAGATTCTTTCATTTTGAAGGTTTGGGGCCCCCTTGGGGCCCCCTGGGTGGGGCATGGTGCCCATTTGAACAAATTGAGATCCTAACCCCCTAGGGATGCTACCTGCCAAGTTTGGTGAAAATGGGTCATGGGGTTCTCAAGAAGAAGATAAAAATGTACAATTTAGGCCCTATTAGGACCCCACCTCACCCCCTCCCCTGGGTCCCAAGGGAGGCACCCCTGATTCTGCCATGAACAAACTTGAAACTGCAGTCATCAATGTACAAACTCATAGTATTAACTTAGCTCTATCACTTCTGGTTCTAGAGAAGAAAATTTTGACAGATTCCTTAATTTTGGGGCGTTTGGGCCCCCTGGGGGCCCCCTGGGTAGGGCATGGTGCCCATTTTAACAAATTGAGTTCCTAACCCCCTAGGGATGCTACCTGCCAAGTTTGGTGAAAATGGGTCATGGGATTCTCAAGAAGAAGATGAAAATGTACAATTTAGGCCCCTTTAGAACCCCTCCCCACCGCCCTCCCCTGGGTCCCAAGGGGGGCACCCCTGATTCTGCCATGAACAAACTTGAAACTACAATCATCAATGTACTAACCCATAGTACTAACTTAGCTCTATCACTTCTGGTTCTAGAGAAGAAGATTTTGACAGATTCCTTAATTTTGGGGGGTTTGGGCCCCCCTGGGGGCCCCCTGGGTGGGGCATGGTGCCCATTTTAACAAATTGAGTTCCTAACCCCCTAGGGATGCTACCTGCCAAGTTTGATGAAAATCAGTCTTGGGGTTTTCAAGAAGAAGATGAAAATGTAAAAAGTTTACGCACGACGCACGACGGACGACGCACGACGCACGCCGGACGAAGGGCGATCGCAATAGCTCACTTGAGCCTTTGGCTCAGGTGAGCTAAAAAGACCCTGTATTTGCTTGCTTAGAAAAACTGGGATCAGTGTTTTAAAACTGGGAGTACAATAATGGAGAAGAGTGAATTCTGGCAACAGTTGCAACACCCTGACTTGTTAGTCTTTTGTAGCTTCTGTTTACATTGATCAACTAAACCATAGAAAGCTACTGTGTGACTTCAATATTATATTCAGAAGTAAAGTAACAATAGCCTAAATCACTTAGAAAAGTACATCTCAGGGATAATATTGACTGCAGAGTTTATTAATCTGCAGAAACTGTCAAGTTATGAATTTTACTAAGTGAAAAAAAAAAAGTTAGAAATTGTCCAAATTGTAATGAGGACTCCAGTGGACAGTATCATGTAGGAAATATACGAATTTGTGGACAGGCACAGCTCATTTGTAACTTCAGTCATTTTAGATCTTCTGCGGAAACTGTCGAGAAAGAAATCAATTTTACTAGATGGAAATAAAAGGGAAATATTGTCCAAATTGTCAGATATGCCTTCATCTAAAGGACTCCCATGGACAGTATCACATGTGGCAAATACAATCAAGAAATATGAAAAAAATATACGTGCATTTTCAAAACAAGGCACTTAAAAACTTCTTATGCTATCATATAAACAATATGATATATTTCTCTCTCTTGTTTGACAGGGGTACTGGTGAAATGACACTGTAATGAGTTTGGAGTGAAATGAGTCGTCACTTACGGTGTGAAGCTCTCGTCTGAACAGCAGCAGAGTGACAAAGCCGACCAGGATTACGAGGGGTGCCAGGCTTATGTACGCTATCAGCTTCCCCAGCAGATCGTCTGAATGCACAAAGAGATAGGTTGGGATTTGATTGGAAGCAACGGGATGACATCACAATATCGATTGCTCTTCATTCTGGTCACAAATCCGGAGCAAATTAAGCGATCAACGGCACAAATGAAACATTCGCATTGATTCAGGAATTATATGAATCACAATGCCGTGGGCATGCAGATGCTTTGAGCATTGAGGGATGTAAATGGATCTGTACATAAACATGAGGCTTTCTGAAGGGTTTAACATGGAACCCCCAAAGGTGGCTGAATGGGGAGACAGCATAAAATAGAAGTAATGCATCCCGAGTCATGAATGACAACCCTAGTGAGATATTGTACAGCTCCAAACTCATGCATGCTAAGCATGGGAATTTCTCAAAGCATACGTCTGAGGAAACTCTCATGCCCTTGTGCCGATCATAGGATAATTGCCCACACAAAACCAAATCTTAGAGACTTGTAGCTCAATTCTGACTTCGAACATGTGAAGAGCACTGCTGCACCAAGACTAATCTATTCTGAACAGCTTTCCTGTACAAACTGCTCTTTTAAAAGTGACTGATATTTTTGGACAACTGGTATGAGTATGATAAAATGATAAAATGTGAAGACAGCTACTACTCCTGCTATCACTTCTGTCCTGTGTGGCACATAAAAGATGTTTCCAAAGCTGTATGAAGGTGACTTTACTGGTTTGGCATGCATGGCCAGACACATACAAGCTGTGTGCAACTGTACTGACTAGCTTTGAACAAGTTTGAAACTCCTGTTGAAAGTCTTGCACTGATCAACACGCTGATTCTCATCCTTGCATCCATTAAAGACTCGGTAGCATGAAGACCATGTTAATACTTATGAAATGGGAAGGCTGGCCCGACTCAGATATATTTGGGAATTACCGTACGATACGTAACGAATTGCGAACACCTTTATGTGCAGCACACACGCAGCTGAAGTATCTCAACTGGAGTTGACCGTTACCGACTAAGCATATTATGTACATTGTATTAGTGCACACATTTGCTGACGGGTACTTCTGTTCTAGCAGGCTTACACTAGTCATGGTTTCTAATGTAACCCTGTGGGTAGCGATTGAAGATTGATTCAATCAGGCTACCCATCTACTGAACTGGGTCTTTAATGGTCACATGAAAACTCCTTCATTATCACAAACTTACATATACTGACATCTTTCATATCTTGGTTTACTCTTAATAACTACTACGGAATCACTGTGCACACAGTTTTTGCATACTCTTGCATTGCTCAACTGATTTCACAATTTATACAACCTTAAAAATTGCATAACATCTGAACTATGGGAGGGTGTTTCATCTCCTAAACCTCCTCCCTCCCTCCAGGTTTTCACACCTACCATAAATGCTTTCTAACTGCACCCACCTGTAAAACTGCACTTGTTACATACTGGGTATGTTAACACTGGCAACCCTCCTACATAACATGAGACAAATCCTGTGGTGTCTTTGAAGTCTACTTAAGATATGAACACACCTTATTGCTCATTGAATATCACATGTCAATTGATGGGCAACGCCTATCAGCCTTTATTCACACAAGCACTGCGGACATCGTAACAGAACCATATTTTACAGCCTAATTCAAGCTGAGGTACTGTAAAATATGATATATTCGCGGCATTAAATTTCTGCGAATTGGAGCTGACGGCCTTTTTCACAACATGAAATTTTCGCAAATTGCCACTGGCATTCAATGCATATAGTGCAGACAAGAACTTTTGCGTGCATTTTAATTCCGCGAATCTTGGCTCGCGCAAAATTTGCAAAATTAAAATGCATGTGAACATTCCTCGTTTTGCAGTAACTGCTCAGTGAATATCACGTGTCAAATGATGGGCAACGTCCATCAGCCTTTATTCACATTTAAGCACTGTGGACACTGTCACAGAATCCTGTTTTACAGCCTAATTCAAACTGAGGTACACATTTGCATGGCACTCAAAGCAAAGATCCCTCAGGCACCAAGATCACTTGTGTGAAAGAAGCTTACGCACATGCTTTTGCTTGTTTTGTTTTGCCTGTATACATGCGCATTTGTAACTGCTCCATTGATAAAGAGAGGGAAATACACATTGGGTCTTTCATACTTGCACACTGATATGATGGACTACCAGTAATATGCAATGATGTCAATTCAAAAGCATTGCAAGTGTATGTGTCTCCTCACTTCCCTTGCCGACTTTGTGAAAACTCTCCATTTTTGTCGATGTCCTGAATGCAGCGTGCCCCGCTCAATTCGGTGGATTCCAAATACGGTGCGCCACCTATCGGTTGTAACGGACAGGCCGATTTTCAACTTTGGGGTCGACATCGCGCTATGCAGCTAGAGCTACGCTGCAGCGCATGGCGCAGCAGACAGTAGCTGCATGCGCAATGCCCTATTTACTGTACAATAACTGTACTGGCCTAGCGCCTGGCGATCGGTATACGCGGTAACTAGAGGTAGACGTCTACTTTTATGGCGTTACGGTCGCATCGCCACAAAGCACAGCGGACAAAAAAATGGCAGACCCCCCAAACACAAGGCCCAAGGCGAAAATGGCAGACCCCCAAGACCTAGCCCGACCAGACGCTGTAAGTACGCTGTGCGAATACGTACAGCGACAGGGCTGTGTATAGTTACCCAAGACCTAGCTGTCTTCCGGTGAATGCGAGTCGACGAACTGAAGAAATACCTGAATGATCGTGGCATACCAGTACCAACCCGAGGAAAAACAAAAGACGAACTTGTTCAGCTGTCGGAGAAATGTGGGGATAAATATGATGTTCTTGAACCGTGTGACCACGCAGAATCGATATCCAGCTGGCCCAGCCCGGGCGCCCGCCCGCCTGCCGTGGCCGGCTGAGCTGAGCTGTGCTGCTGCATGTGCATATTAATGCGAGTAATTTTGATGTCGACTTTTTCCCATAAGGCATTGCGGATTTCGGCCTGTCCGCTACAACCGATAGGTGGCGCACCGTATATGGAATCCACCGAATTGTAACTCACATCAAGATACAGATGTAATGCTCACTTCTTGTGGATGTACAATGTCCCATTTACTGAAGTTTAAACAGTTCAATCTGCAGGCAAGATAAGTTGTTGAGACAATGTCGACCTGCATTGTAAATGCATGCATGACATAATCTTAATGACCCTTGTACGCTTTATCTATCTATGTAGATACAAACTACATCTCAACGATAAACTGGGAATGTATTTTGAGGGTGATTACTACACAGTTCTCACACATCAGTCATACATGAAAATCATTTTAAGAATGGCACATTATTCTCATTTAGGGACAGATTCCATCTGAAAAAAAAAGGTGAAGACAAAACTGTGAAAGACAGTAGATATAAAGACTAGAACAGTTGTTTCTCATTGTACGGTACCTTTTTCTGCAACCCCCAACCTGATCTTGCCCATTAACACCTTCTATTCCCTGGATTAAGCTTTATTTTTCCCTCCTACACTTACAATAGCCTACTGCCTATGTTTCACTAACCTGACACTACCAAATCATACTGCTTTAAACAGGGCAGCTGACCTCTGAAGGTTATGTACACATTAAACACATTGAAAAGATAGGCAGATTGTGGGGGAAAAGAATTCAGAAGGAAAAAAATATGGGGCAATTCCACATTTTATTTTCAATACATAAGTTTTATGAAAAACAAATTTCATCTGAAAAACATATACTTCATATTATTGGACAAAGAAGATATATATATGCATAATATGTTATATATATTAATGTGTAATCATTCTGAAATAAAAACAATGTAAATGAAGAAATACCATAAAACACTATTTATAATAAAGGTATTTATAATAAATCAAGTCTTGAGAAAAATAAATTAAATTTCAAAACCATGTTTTCATATTTCAGCCAACAAAAACATGCCTACACAGTGTATATGATAAAGACATACAGTGTACCATTTGGTAGAGCCTGTATTTATACCAAGTTTGAAATCAAATCTACCTCACAGGTACAAATAATGTAAAACCTAACAAACACATAAAGTGATGACTGACTGCCTAATGTTACAACAGAGTTACAATGTAGTCCTCTCAGCTGGCATGAAATGGTGAGCAGATACTGTGCTCATAAAATCCCCCATTCAGTTTGGCTACTTGCACATTCCATTCACACACTACGGATGAGCAGCAATCATATTCTGCACTACAAGCACAACATTCATCACGTACTACGAATGACCTTTAAATGTTCCAAATCATAAACAATGTCTGCAGTCTTGGACAAATAAAAAGAACTCAACCCACTGCATCCACAGTGCTGTTGATATCGACTGTAATATAAAAGAAATACTGAATGCCGAGGTCCCTCATAAGAAAACATCTCTGGAAAAAAAGAAGAGAAAAAAAGATCAAGCTACTGGCATCAATCAATCCGCTTTGCGGAAACTGTATGAGCCCGCAAACTGGCCTGAGGATCATCAATTATTCAAATGCAATATCTCAATTCCCTGCATGATGGCAGACAAAGAATAAAAACCTAACCCATTAGACTCACAGGACAATGTAATTCTGCAGAATCTTGGCACGCATGCCATTGTGGAAAAGTTATTTCTCCTACAGGGCTTAATTCCCTCAACAACTGAGAAATGACAAAATGAAACAGTTGTTTCTTCATACACTGGCTGAGAGATCCACACAAGGCTGACTACACTCTTTGGCCCGAATTCATGAAGGTGGCTAAATTCAAACCACGATTTATGCAAATTTCTTCTGCGTAAATACAATTGACAGATTGCGTATGCCAAAAAACAAACAAACATCCAGTCACAAACATGCATTGATACGCACGTGTCAAAGAAGTATGTCTATGTCACGCTTATTTTAGACCATGGTCTAAATTTATACCTGACGGTGGTCGCAAGTTCAAACCACCTTCGTGATTTGGGCCATTATGCTTGTATTAAGTGATTTTGTTCCTGTAAAAGTGGAAATTTTTGCTCATTTCGAGCTACCAGAAACTAGCGTGAAAATGAAAACACACAAATATTTTTGCATGTTATATGTACCTCTATGTAGTGTTTTTATTCCATGGAATTAAAAACACACAAAATTCATCTTATTCCGCAGAGCGCAAAAAAAATAACTCGCGCGAAAACATCCCCTCCCCGTTTTCATTATACCTAATACGTCACTTTGGTTTTATCTCCTCCTTCCCAATAAAAGCTACCTGTGTCTCATTACTGGCAGTCTCACCAACAATTATCTTATGTCTGACACTCGACAAAATCAAATTATATTGAACTAGAAAAGCACTCGGAGAGCGCAGACCTCCGCGAAGGAGCTCATTTCCACCCATACACGCATGCTGAAAATCGTCCAATTTCCCTATATCCACATTCACACATACAAAAATAGTGGGATGACGATCATGATCCAAATCTCGAGATTTGTATAAGTGTGAATCCCACTAATGATAAAGAAGCCTTGTGTTTAATACCTCATCAGCTTCCTGCATGCTGCGCGGCACCTCGAGCCAAGCACACGCTTTATTGCGCGTACAGCAAACCTCAAGTAGGCACAGTTCATTGACTCTATCAGCTGAACAATAAAAAAATCCTTCAACAGTTCATAAAAATTCCCGGATTACTACCAAAATTTAATCATCTGTTCCTTGTGTCATTATCAACTTTTCCTGCTAGATTCATTCAAATCCCTGAACAACTTTCGGAGATATATTGCAAACAGACAAACAAACAAACAAACAAACAAACCAATGCTGTCAAAACCATAACCTTCTTGGCAGAATATATTGCCAACAGTAATTGTTGCTAGGTTAGGCAAGCCTATGGGGCAAACTTTCTGAGGGTTGTCATGGGTAACATTCAAATGTCAGAATCAGGGAGGTTCCAGAAAGCTCTGAGGGAGATACAGACATACCACATGCATCTCCATGGGCAAAAACCACTTCCCTATTCTTGGAGGCTCTCACATTCCTTCTCTGTCCAAGTGTGGAAAGATAAAGGAATGGCATAGTTTCGGATGAGATGAGACTTCAGCTCTCCAACGTTTTTTGAAGATCATTTCATGAGATAATGAGAAACCTCTTATGAAATATGAAAGAGCATATAATTGCAAGGGGAATTCAAAGCTTATTTGATGAAAATTGCTCATGAAATGGCTAAGATATCCAAAGCAAAATGATCCTAATAAAAGATGGGACCAACCTTTTATCAAGCTTTGTTTAACTTTGTGTTTGGATATCTCAGCCATTCCAAAACTGATTTTCATCACATAAACTTTGAATTCCTCTTAGAATGGTCTGCTCTTTGTTATTTCATAAGTGGCATCTTGCAGAATTTAAAAAATCCAATCCTCATCTCCATCAATACTACTATCCCTTTAACTTAAAGGACAAGTTCACCTTCACAAACATAAGGATTGAGAGAATGTAGCAATATTAGTAGAACACATCATTGAAAGTTTGAGGAAAATCGGACAATCCGTTCAAAAGTTATGAATTTTTGAAGTTTTTGTGCAGTACCCGCTGGATGAGAAGACTACTGCAGTGTATGAATAACTTAGATGTCACATGCGTACAACAATATAAGGAAAATATAAAGAGAATTTCACAAAATTCCATCTTTTGAAAAAAGTACACATTCCCCTGACTCGTTACCGACAAATGTTATGGGTAATATTATTCCCCCTGCCTTTAGAAAGAGGCAAGTCAAGTGCTCTTTTATTATGCGAAAAAAGTGAAAATATGTTGAATTTTCTTTTACATTTTCTTTATACTGTTGTACGCATATGACTCACAAGCTGTAGTAGTCTCCTCATCCAGCGGTTCCAACACAAAAATTTAAAAAATTCATAATTTTTTCACAGATTGTCCAATTTTCCTCAAACTTTCACTGATGTGTTCTACTAATATTGCTACATTTTCTCAATCCTTATGTTTATGAAGGTGAACTTGTCCTTTAAATATCCAGGGAGATTCAGTACTGCAGAATCAGGGGGACTTGGCAGCACTGTCTTTGTTGTGGAAATATGCATGAAGTTTGAATGAACTTGCAAAGGGTTTTGAAGAACTTTGACAGCTACCAAACATGAAACACTGCCTTCTATCATGTACTATGTACACGCTGTATGCAGAGTCTTAGAAGATTGCAACATTGTACAAGATGATGTTACAAGGCCACCTGTACATTGTAAATGTGCTGTGCGTTGTGTATGTTGCTATGCTGCTACACAAACTAGGAGTAACACACTACTTTGTATGTATGCACTTTGACAAAACAGTGAACTGGTATGTTAATTTGTCCCTTGTTCGCATGCCACAGATGTTAATTATGCACCGGTGGATGTTAATACATGCATTAGGGAGCCTTACAGCGGCATCCCCTGATCCAAGGTCTGGTGTATTTTATCCACACTACTAAGGGGAAAGGAGAGGGGATCCTGCACAGCACGATCCTCCAGGTTTCACCCACGGATGCGAGCTGGTAATTATTGCCACTACTCAATGGGAGGCATCTTCAATTTGATTCTCATTACTAGCCGGGGGAAGAGAGAACGCAAGAAAGAGTGGCAAGGGGGTGGGGTGGGTGGGGTGGGGGGGGGGGAGGGTGAGAGATGAGAGATGGGGGGGGGGGGCATATCTCGCGACTCTGAGTGTTGAGATGATTACACCGTCTCCTTGCTAGCGAGTAACGATGACCATGATGTGTAGTCGGCTTTCTACACATTTACATGATGTTCACTTCAAGGCTCCAGCCACCTCAATTCATTATTCCCTTATCTGCACCGCAGCAACGATGCCCTGCACACTTCACTGACTTATTATTGCCTGCTTGTTGTTGTTGTGGATACTGCAGTACACAACACACTGCATTTCCGAAAGATCGTGAGAGTAATATAGCATGTATAATGCTTCCAGAGATGCACTTACAAGTTGTAAGTGGCTACTTGTACACCACAAAAATTATGTACAACCCTGCCTATGATGAGTATTATGCAAGCACACATACAAAGCATAAAAAACTATGCATTTTTGTACAGCAGAGATCTATGTCATTGTCATTCTAGAATGAATGTCAGATTCCCCTGCCATTTCCCATATGATTATTACATGTAGCTTTCACTTTCAGAATATGGCATACACTGTACGGTTGGCTAGATGAAACGTTTGATGAGATTTAAAGGACAAGTTCATCCTAATATAGGTGCACATTGAGTGAATGTAGCAATACTAGTCACACACATCAGTGAAAGTTTGAGGAAAACCGGACAATCTGTTCCAAATCTGTTCCAAAGTTATGAAGTTCCTGCACAGTCACTGCTGGATGAGAAGACTGCCGTTTATGATGTCACAAGCATAGAATATTGAATAGGAATAGGTATATAAAAGAGAATTCCATCAACTTTCATTTTTTGAAAGAAAATACACATTCCCTCAACCTGTTGTATCTTAAATGCAATATTACCCCCCCCCTGCCTTTTGAAAGAGGCAAGTCAAGTATACTGTACCTTTTTATTTTGTGAGAAAAGTGAAAATATGTTGAATTTTCTTTAATTTCTTTACATCACAGTACGCATGTGACATCAAAATCTGTAGTAGTCTTCTCATCCAGCAATGTTGGTAATGAAACTTAAAAAAAAATGTACAATGTATGAATGGATTGTCCCGATTTTCTTCGAACCTCCATTGATGTGTTCTACTAATATTGCTGCATTCTCTCAATCCTTATGTATCTCATATATGTACAAAATGTAAGTACAGTTATCTGCACACCACTGGAAGCCCAATTCATGTACACTGGCAATAAAGTCAGCAGCAATGCCAGCATCTATATTTCCTCATTTGGCAGGCTCTGGATTCCTGATGTTTTGCCAGACATATGCAGACACGAACACTTCTCTGCAGACAACAGTCACTGTCTGGGCCATAAATACACCAGAACAGACCTCCTTGAATATGACGCATTTATAATTAGATCACCACACAATGACAACAATGGGACACTGTCGTCAACAGCACTCTCATTATTTCTGACCTTGCCAGGGAATGGTGCTCTCTATAAATAAAAGGTTCAGTTAATGTCTGTCTTTCCAGCAATACACAATGGTCAATTAAAAAAAAAAAATCCTCAGAACCTGATTGACGAATTGCCCTATATCAACGTAAATAAAACACTGATTATCTAGTAGCAGCCAAAATAAAATATCATGGGTATACATACTTGGGTTGGACTCAAACCAATGATCTCCTACGAGAAGGGCACCATATCAACTAAATTAGGTACCAAGCTTTCGCCCGACAGTAAGTGCTGGTTCTTATCCCTCATACATGTGAGTGGGTACTGCTGGTCATTAATTGAATAATAAAAATAATGATAAAAATTCTCCCATTGCAAACCCAATTGTTAGTCCTAGTACTTGGCAGCCCTCTGCTATAAACATGGCCGGGTAGCCATCTTACTTTAATCCTTCCTTTGATCAGTTCTGGACAGCACACAAAAGCTACGTCTTAATAATACAGTCAGCCTTGCTATTAGAGTCAACCTCACATACATGTAAGTCAAATAATTGCCGAAGTTGAAGGTCTTTTCAAGTCCTACTGATATTCTATTGATTTTAATCCCTCATAAATCAAATTTTCTCTAAGTCAAAACTATTTCTTCGGTCCAAATAAATTCTACTTTATAGGCAAGATTGACTGTATGTTAGTCTAGCCACGATCCATGTGATTAAATTTAATCGTAAGACCCAATTTTACACTGTAACTACAGTGTAGACGTCACAGAAAGTAATCCACATTTCTCTGTATCATGAAGAGCTCGTCATTTTTGTTTAAAAAAAAATACATACTTGTTTAATCACAGACATAATTATCCATATATAGGGGGTAATAATGCTTTTACGTCTGCATGATGTATACATGGTGTGTTATACCTATGCAGTGTAGTCTATACGAGGAATTGATCTTTTGCATTATTATCATTAAGACATAAATGAACACAAATCTTTAAATGTAAAAAAGTTATTTGTAAAAAAGTTATTTGTAATAAAATTATTTGTAAACAAGTTATTGTTTACTTCTCAACCAATGAGGTCAATTTTGTATGTTCCTAAATCTGTTCTTTGTTTGCATTGAGCATTATGCAGAGTGAATTTAGCATTAAATATCACAAGTCACATTAATTTGTAATCATTACTAGTAAAGGGTTTATGAATGGATCTTCAAAAATTAAAGTGGCTGCCATGACTCTGTATCAGAGAAAGGTAAAAGTGACTTCACAACAGCCACTACAAATTAGGAGTGGGCTTCTTGTGCACAGATGTGACTGTATAGTATGACTGTGCCATTAGGTCTAGGATATGAACATTATGAATGCAAATAAGTCAGCTTGCCATTAGATCAAGGGAACCATTGATTTCTACTCTGGTTACGCATGGTAATGACGGTCTAGTGTTTGACAATTGTGTTCGCTATGAATTGCTGCAGGAAATACTGATGGCTAACATACACAGGAGCATAGCATACTAGTTAGTATGCAATACGTGACTGATGAAAATTGTCTAATTTCAACCTAGGCTAGGAAACTGGGGTGTCCTTTTTGAAGGGTTTCATCCTGTTTGTCTTGAATGCTGTGGAATTTGTGTGGGTGTAATCATTATATCATCAAAATGCCTTTCCATATGTAGGCAAATACTGTTTAAAAATGATCACATTCACACGGTTTAGAGAAAACCTACCCTTGATACTCATGTTAACACTGTGTGTGTTTCTTGTGTGTGTCAGTGTGGGTGATACATTACCATAATTACCGGTACAATGTATTGTATAATAGTAGCCCTATTGTAACTTTATTCTACTACAAAATTTGTGGTCTTAATGCAACAATTACATACAATGAAAATACAAGCCAGGAGTGTACAAGTTTATAAATCTTAACAGTGTATTTTTAGTTAGTTTGCTCCCTAAAGCTAGTCAATGTAAGTAAGCCCCATGTAATAAAAGGAAATACACTTGTACGTAAAAGGAAGCACAACAAATTCTTTCATCTTTGCAGGAATGTATTCTATGTCATTGTAAAGTGTAATCTAACACCATAGCTATGGTATTGTAGGTTTTATACTCATATGAAAATATTCAATCAGACAAAAAAAAAAAAAATGGGACAAAAGCTGAACTTTCACAAGGTATAAACTATCTTTACGGCAATTAATTTCCTCCCAAATGCGAGAAAAACACTACCAGCTCTAATTTGCAACGATTTCATGCCACAAAAATTTCTTGCTTTACAGTAGCATGTGCCATGGTATTGAAGAGCACACAGCGTTTATCTGATGGGAACTCGGTTACCATCATGAAAACGGAGCCAGTCAGGGCCTGTCTGGGAAGGTTGCAGTATATATTCAAACAGACAGGAGATCAGTTTTTGAAACAATTCGAGGAGGCTCCAGATTTTGGCTGCAGTATACAGATGGGGTACCGTATATAACTTCACATTCTCTGAACCACATCTCTCGTCACCCTACAATAACTTCACAGTACATGAATTAAGCCGTTTCATACTGAATTTTGAAATGCCCATAGCCTTAACATGCAGACCACCAGGTTCCCGTACAGAACGGGTTAATTTAACACCTATTCAAGTAGGTAAGATTTGTTTGCTTCCCCTTTGGCAACAAAGTAATCTTAATACTGTAAAACAAGATATCTTCATGGCATGAAATATTCGCGAATTGGAACCGATGGCCTTTTTCGCAGCATGAAATTTTTGCGAGTTGCCTCTAACATTCAATGCATTTAGTGTAGGCAAGAACTTTCATGTGCATTTGAATTTCGTGAATCTTGGCTCTCGCGAAATTAAAATGCATGCGAACATTCTTCGTTTTACAGTATGAAGTGCATTTCATAATCCTGGGACTAGGACAATTAATTAGAGGTGCCTATAGATACATCAAACAATTCAATGACTCTTTACAGCATAAATTTGTACAATATTTGCACAACAAACAGTAACCACAACAATACGTTTCTGATTTCATGACTTGTTGACAGAGGCAAATATACAGTATTCTACAGCATGCTCTACTGAATTCTCATTGTGCACTTGTCACAAGTAGCTAAATACTATGATATAGATTACAAATTATTACATGCATTGTTTATACACTGGGTGATTTCAAGTTCGGTGCTAGTGCTAGTGCTAGTGCTATCTCAGCACTAGCACCGGCGATAAAACCGAAATTGAAATCACGTCGGTGTTGGGAGTTGACCTCAAAATTATGACGTATTTCTGGTTGCTGGTGCTGGGCTCGGTGTTGAAGGTCGTCTGCTGAACCGAGCTCCGCCGTTTGTGTTAGCGATTTATGTGCTTTTTCCTCATTGACTACCACTAGCCCCGAGGGATTATCATTTTCGTCATTTCAAGCTCGGTGCTGGTGTTAGCGTTACCGTGCGAGACTCATAAATTCACGTCCATAAAGATGCACGTTTCATGTGCAAAGTCTATGCTAATGCAGTGGTCGCCCAAGTAATGTACGCGAACACTCTCGACATGGCTTTATAAATCTGAGCCTAAGAGCAAAATATGGATAATTATGTTTTAAAGAAGGGATGAAATTTGTGGCATTTTAATCACTTTTCCTCGTTATGTGTCTAAAACTAAGCAGTCATGGCTACATCTTTTTATATTTGACTTTAACTATGCGCCATCACTTTTTTCGTCGCGCTATTCCCATGGACTTCGCGGTGGTGCGATTCCAACACCTAGTGCTGGTGATCGATAATTTTGATCGGTATCGCCTCGTTAATCTGACCGTCGGTGTTGGAGCTCGATTTAAGGCTGTTATTCAGGGGCTAGCACTAGCACTAGCACCGAACTTGAAATCACCCATTGTACCAGCACATCTCGCAAAGACAGTTAACTGTATGTAACTGACAGTAATAGTTGTTCTGCCTTGTACCATGCATTAATCAAAATTCCACAAGAGTCAAGTTACATAATTTAAACACAAAGTATAGTGTGAACAAGCTTGCAAGGCCATAGTGGCAATTGCAATACAATTATCTACCCTGCACGCATCAAACAATAGTGCTACAATGTTCTATCTTATGCAATACCTCGCTATCACATCTCGTAACCTGCAAGAAAAATCAAGCAAGTTTTGATCTGAATATAATACTCCTTTTTAACTGCGTTTATATTCAATATTTTGTTTTTTAGTCACCAAAATCGAGATCCGGCTCATATGGTGCTGTAGCCTATCACAAGTGAATACGGTATCCTGTGGCTGTGAATATTTGTGGCCTACATGACCCATGCTCTGCAAACTACAGGAACATACCACTGTGGTGACACCAGCGGTACACATTGTCAGAGAGACTGATTCAATCAAAAAGAGGAATTGGAGTGTACAGTGACAGTCGTACGTTGTTTGGTAATCTTTGTGAAACAAGTCATCAGCGAGAATAAGTAAATCCATGAATCAGTAGTCACTGATACGAGATAGTTGCATATCTGGTAATTCTCAAACCAGAACTCGTTTATCCTTTTCTTGTTTGTTTGTTTTTTCATAATTACAATTGCATTAATACTTTAATGCAAAATTTGTCACTGCTGCACACAGGCCTACAGAGAACATCAAATTTACTGGTGCAACTTACGCACTTCCGGGGTAAAAAAGTGTGGGGGGGGGGGGGACCAAAGTTGCGACAAAAAAATCCTTCCAAACCAATATTCCTGTCGTGACCTCATCTGTCAATCATTGCTAAAGTACTGGTATGTTTAACAAAGACATTGGAATGCACCTTCCCCTCGACTCAGCACAACTTGCATGTTTCTGTGATATTAATGTGACCAACAAAAGACATGGCGAGGGAACATGTACAGATGTTGACTGAAAGATCGGTCTGTATCTGTCCGTCGGGGAATGTTCTGCGGAGACTGCATCTGGCTTCACGGATCCCCTAGGCTCCGTATACAGACCGAAGTCAATGATTGCGGCTCCTGTGTGGAGCAGTCGCGCACAGATCAAACGTTACGATAAACCAAATTTCAGACAGCTTTTTTACATTCAAACAAGTTTGACATGACATGACACATTATGCAGCAATATTTGGGATAAATTTCTCACATTGTGCAATCGAAATACTCACATAAACTCAGTTATAACGCAGAAATTTTATCGATATCGCAACATCGCCGTTCGCGAGCAGTAAGTCGCCATTTTGAATCTGTAAGCCAATCACATGCGAGGTACGTGTTTTAGTAAAACAGACACGTAGAAACTACCTCGCATGTGATTGGCTAAGAGATTCATAGTGTATGTTTCTGCAATTTGAATGTGACGACGCGACAGGCTGTGTTTTACGTTGAACCGAAAATTCTACTAAAATGTTGGATTATTCATTAATCTGGTGAGTGTAATGTATTCTTAAAACCCTAATTTCACCATACAAGCTTAAATTTGCCGACCTAGGGCTGTGAATTAGACGCAATCGAGAAGGGTGAGGTACCTCACCCAATTTTCCATAGAGACAGTGGTTAAGAACATCCACACAGCAATGGGTACTGATGTACCTTCCGTCTGTCTACGGAGGACAGCGTTAATGGCAAAAATACAAAAGAGTCCTCCGGACAGACGGATCTTTCTGTCTAGTACAGATGTAAGTTTAATATGCTCGGTCTCGGGGGGGGTGCATTCCAATGTCTTTTGTTAATCATTAAAGCCAAAACATAGTTCTGGTACGCCTGCAAAAGTTGTCAAATTTCACTCTCAAATGTGCACATATGCCTAAGAAATGTGTGGAATAACCCTGTAATAACAAGATATTCGATGGGTAACGACGAAAACGCAAAATTATAACCAAAAAGGATTGCCGAAGTCGCTGTCTCAGAACTTACCCGATCGGGGTCAGGCTAAACTCGGACTCCGGGACAACTCAGCCTCGCTTTGACGGCGGGACAAGACGAGTTGTCGAGTTGATACCACGAGTGTGGAATAGTAATTTGGAATATATGTACAAGATCAGGTTAGTACAGGTACTGATTTCATTTTTCTCATCACGAATTTGTGTGAAAGGATGTCAGACTTCAGCTTCACGAGGCTGATTCGTGCGCGGAGATGTGCGAGCCGCAGAAAAAAGCACCAAAAATATTTAGATGGATCAGGCCGCTAGGTGCGGCAGTCTGGCATTGTGCGAACATGTTGGCGCCCGTGTTTTGATGGGCGCTCTGCATCGGTTGATTAAAACTCGATTTTTGAAGACAAAAACAGACAGGATTTTTTTCTTCTTTTCATCATGGATAGTGGACATGTGTGTGTAACAAAAAATCACCATGCAAAGTTGCAACAATTTATACGTCAGATGTGAGATGAAAAAGAAGTGAATAGGGTTCCTCGTGAGGACTTCCACCCGGGGTCCTCTCTAACCCCGTCGCGGGGCGCTGTAACACAGTAACAGCGCCCCGAAGCAACCCATGCAATTTTAGGAAGCACTCAAATGCACTGCAACACGTAAACAACTCACCGCTCAAAAGGACACTTCGATTCGCAACGATAAGCCACATGATATAAAACCATTATTGTTGAACAATAGAAACGACTATGTATTTCTCACCATTACCTCCGAAAACAAGATAAATAGTCATCTTTGAGACCGTCTAGTCGAGATACTGTCCGTTCGCCGTTTTGAACGTATCACGCAAATATACTGATCTGCGCATGCGCAAATGAATATTCATATTTTACGTCATCTGCCATATGTACAATGTTGCTCGTATTGGGTTCTCGGTCTCATTTAATAAAGGACACTTGTTCGTACCAAAACGATAGGTATCATGGAGTTCACAGATGCTCTAAGTGAAGTAGAAGAGGATGCAAAAAGAATTAAGTTCAAAGTGGAGCAAATAGAAATTATCAAGAACGCAGTGAAACAGAATGACACCTTCCTAATGTTGCCAACTGAGTTTGGCAAGAGTGCTTGCTTTGGTTTCATCACCAAATCTTGGAAGTTTGATAAAGCAGGGCTGCACACTAACCCATTTTTTTTTTTTTTTTTCTGCCGGTCCAACCTGTCTCTGTCGGATCAGTAAATATCCATTTTTCCTCCCCATTTTTGTACTGGTCGGAACAGAAAATTTACTGGTCAACAACAACCTGAAAAAGCATTAACTGGCTTGCAAATTTATTTTCATGTTTTTGTCGACAATAATATTACCTCCCCCCCCCAAAAAAAAAAATACATTTTGCAAATAAACATTTTGTAAACTCAAGTGCCTTGTTTACGGATCATTTTCTTGAGAAGGAACAAAAAGGAATCATTTGTTAATTGATTTGTTGATACAAAAAGGAAGTAAAAAAAAAGAAAAAAAGAAGGGACTGAAATGCGGTTTTTAACTTTCCTCCGAAAATTTCTTCCCGTATCTTGGCGTTCTTGAAAGTACACTGCAGGGTCGAATTTGTAATGCTTTGTACTCCTATCTCTTCTTCGTGTATAGAACCATTTTAAAAGAATTGAATGTTTGTGAATCAAAGTGTTAAATGATTATGAACAAAATCAGATTGTATCAAATGCGTTTGTGACTTTTTGTCAACATCGGCGCACGTAGAGTAACACGCGTTACTTAAGTTCTGCGCTTTTCACATTTTTGGTGCTCAGCTGGATTGTAATGATTATATGAATTATTTTTGCTGTATAGTATTTTCTGATGCACGTGCCAGAAGGGGTTCTTTATTTTTCTCCCGATAATCTTTTCGCATTTGTGCATGCGCTCTTGAAAGGTATATACGGCAGCATACGGCATCAGGGTCAAATTCACGATTCTTTGTGCGCTTATTTCTAACTCAAATATCAGCGGGATTGTGACGATTTCATGAACTTTACTTCGGATCACTGTTCGGATGTAATCTGTTGTGATGAACACACCAGAATTGTTGACAATGCACTCTTTATTTTGCTCCGGTAATCTTTTCGCATTTCGTAAATGCGTCCTCTCGGATTAGAAGAAATGATACGGCCGAATTCATGATTCTTTTTGCACCTCTTGTTCTCCTCAAACTTCAACGGGATTGTGATGATTTCATGAATCATTTCGGCTGTAATTTTTATAATGCACGCGCCAAAAGAGGTTTAAAATGTGTCTTATTTTTCTCCCGAATTTGTGCATGCGGTATGCGTTTTTGAAAGATACACAGCATGCAGGGCCAAATTCACGATCCTTTTTGCGCCTATTGTTTCCTCAAATTTCAACGGGATTGCCATGATTTCATGGATTATTATTCGGCTATAATCTTAATGATTCACGTGCCAAGAGGGGTTGAAAATGTGTTCTTTATTTTTCCCCGATAAAATCTTCGAATTTCGTAAATGCGTTCTTGAAAGATCATAACACGGCCGAATTCATGATCCTGTTTGCGCCTATCAATTTAATATCAGCGGGATTGTGACGATTTCATGAATTCCTACGGCTGTAATCTTTTACTTTGCACACACCAAAAGGGGTTGAAAATGTGTCCTTTTATACTTTTTACCGATATTCTCTCCCACATTTCGTAAATGCGCGTCCTCTCGGATTAGAAGGTATTCACGGCCGAATTTATGATTCGTTTTGCGCCTATATTGTCTCCTCAAACTTTAACGGCATCGCGGTGATTTTATGAATTATTTCGGCTCTAATCTTTTGTGATGCACACACCAGAAGGGTTGAAAAAACATTCTTTATTTTTCTCCCGAAAATCTCTTCGGAATTATTCATGCGTTTTTTGAAAGACAGTATTCAGGGCCGAATTCGATATCCTTCTTGCGCCTATCGTTTCCTCAAATTTCAACGGGATTGCCATGATTTGATATTCGGCTGTAATCTTTATGATGCACCACCAGAAGGGGTTGAAAATGTGTCTTTTATTTTTCCCCCAATAATCTCTTCACACTATTCGAATATCACGATTTTTTTTTTTTGCGCCTATTTCTATACCTCAGATATCAGCAGGATTGCGATGATTTCGTGAATTCTTTCGGCTGTAATCTGTTGTGATGCACGCACAAGAAGGATTGAAAGAACATAATTTCTTCGCATTTGTGCATGCGTTTTTGATAACCAACATGGCATGCAGGACCGAATTCAAGATCCTTTTCGCGCCTACTGTTTCCGCAAATTTCAACGGGACTGCGATGATTTTATGATTTTTTTTTTATTTTTTTCTCGTCACATTTTGTGCATGCGTTCTTGAAAGGTAAACAACAGGACAAATTTCGTTATCCCTTTTGTGCCTATCTTCATTATGAGACCATTCTGAAGGAATGAAATGAAAACAAACGCAATCAGATCTTTATACTGCTGTAATTTTTTCAATTTTTCTAAAAATCTGCACAAGTAAACTCGTTCTATCATGTCATCTGCCACGCTGCTGCAAAGCCGGGATCGGATCATGGGTTAAAAAAAGGCATGAGTGAAATGACCACAGAAATGCGTGCGCCTCTACGAATACATACTCCTTGTCTGATGGCATGACCGCCGATCGCAAGCAAACGAACGATGTAAACGCGTTGGGGAATACCGGCATGCATTTCAGCAGTATTGTACATACACGTATGTATAAGGCTTAAAAGGGTATTGATCAAGCAAGACAACATAAAAAAAAAAAGCCATGGGGAGCAATGGAATACAATCCCAATGACCATGTGGATGGATCTGAAAGGGTTAATTTCTAGTTTTTCATTAACCAATCCATTATGCCTTTAAGATGAAAGCCAATCTAAAATTTTATCAATTTCACGACAATGATAAAAAAAAATCCAGCAGAACAGTGCAAGAATGATAAAAATCGGATAAAAAATAAGGAAGTTATGACATTTGAAATTTCAAAAATTTTCAGAAGACACTTCTTGTCCCATTGCTATGAATGAATGAATGAATGAATGAATGAATGAATGAATGAAAATGAATGAATACTCAAGAGTCAATTTTATTTATCTGTATGTCACAGTACGTATAGAAATTTAGCTTCCAATTCTTCCAACTTGTTACACACAATAATTATGAAACACACACGCACGCGGACACACACACACACATACACACAATCAAACAGAAAGTGACAAGCCTGACAGAAACAGAAAGACAGGAAGGATCTCCTCTCATGCGATAGAAGTCTGGGGGGGGGGGAAGGTCTCTCAATAAATAATCAAACAATTCTCAACTATTGGAAATAAACAAAACATGTAACAGAAGTGTATTCAATTCAAATCACAGTAGAAAATGAACATGAAGCAAAAATGAATATGAGTCCCCAAGAAGCAGAGCTTGTGAGTGGAGCCCATTGTGAATGTACAACATTTAATAAAACTATAATGTACAGTGTGAAAGGAAACTTGATCTACATAGATGAGACATCTGGGGCATTTCCTCTGCAGACTGGGGAAAAAAATAAAAAACAAAACAAAACATACCCTCTATCATGAAAATCACCTATTATTTTCTTAATCCTTCACATCTCCAGATGTTCATTATGTGTGCACTTCCTTTATTGCAAATAAATAATGAACCACACATTCGAAATGCGCTTTAAAAACGAAATAAATAAGTGCCGGTAGGCCCGATAGTAAATCATCGCCCAGCATGCATTCTATTTGTTACGTCTCATGAATATTCATTTCAGTTCTCAGCGAGCCGTCCGGTTTTTTTCCACACGCATACATTGCGTATTACAGTATGTGCTACGTTTTATCCACATTAGCGCATGCGCTGTGTAAGTCATACTACAATACGAAATGCGGTAGGATTATAAAAACCTCGGATAAACTCTTTCACAGGGCTCTCAAAACAGATCATATTGTAAATCGACTTCGCCTGCCGTGATTGTAAGTATCTTATCTAAGAGTAAGGCCACTAATTTCGGTATAAAACCCTCTATTTTGGTCTCTGGTCACGTAAATGCTTAGCCATATCAGGTGCTTCCGTGACAGGATAGGTTTGCTGTGCGACCCCTTTACGGTACGTATTTGTCCGTATGGGGTCGCTGCTGCGGTTATGTGCGAACATGTTGGCGCCCGTGTTTTGATGGGCGCTCTGCATCGGTTGATTAAAACTCGATTTTTGAAGACAAAAACAGACAGGATTTTTTTCTTCTTTTCATCATGGATAGTGGACATGTGTGTGTAACAAAAAATCACCATGCAAAGTTGCAACAATTTATACGTCAGATGTGAGATGAAAAAGAAGTGAATAGGGTTCCTCGTGAGGACTTCCACCCGGGGTCCTCTCATGAGGCGGGGCAGTCCTTTTACGGGGGAGCGGTCCTCATGAGCGGGTTTCCCGGACTGACATGGGTAGAAGTTCTAAGTACTAGACTAGTACCTTCCGTCTGTCTACGGAGGACAGCGTTAATGGCAAAATATAAAAGAGTCCTCTGGACAGACGGATCTTTCTGTCTACCCACGTAGTCGTATACTGTACAATACCCACAGTTACACCACGCGCCGCATCAGTCCCCATGCCGCATTTACCCATTGTAAGACATCCATGCATGCCAAATACAAGTTGACCTGAGTGTGAGTGTGATTGATAGGATTCTACGTACCGGCTGGGTACTCCACGTAGGTCAAGGAAATCGCCTTCCATTTGATTGTGTCGTAGTCATCATCCGAGGACAGGCAATGATCTGCCATTATGAAGGTTATTTTTGCAGTTGTGGGTACCCTCTCGCTACAGGTCCCGGTCAGTCTGATGGGAAAAAAACGGGTCAGTTTTGCTAGACACTACAGACTCTTGCCCGCTGCCCAGCCCCCGGTCTAACGATGACGGGATAAGGAACGTACGTATTGATAGCAAATGACACGCACACAACACTACGGTACGAGCCACTGCTAGCTTAGCTACAGCATCAATACATGAAGCCTGCCTGACGCGCTGTGTGAGTACGAGTACCTCGAGTGCGGATTCTCGACATTAGTCTTCGCAACAGTCGTCCTGATATAAGTGGTTTACGTCTAGACGTGATACGCGGACGGGTACAACCCATGCAGCTGCGTCGACTTTTAATGACTTCCTTCAGGAAAAAACAACAACAACAACAACGACGACAACAACAATAACAACAAAGATTGAACAACACTGCACGCGGTCAATAAGTTTAGGGAAAATCAAATTTCAGGTGAATACAGAAGACAACAATCGCAAGATCTCGTACAATGTTATTTTCCCCATCAAAGTGGACCTAAGTATAGGCCTATTCAACTAGCATCCTAACAAAATGTAATAGTTTTGCAATATTATGACATAAGGCACACACATATTATATAATCAGGGATGCCAAGTTCAAAAAAGTTTTACGAGTGAGATTTTCATGACTCGGCATCTTGGCGAGCGAATGCGCGCGCGAGCGAGGGTGTGGGAGGGGTTTTTCCCCCCTGTGGCCTCCCACGATAGGGAGCTTTTTCAATTTTTCGTTTCTACATATTTTGAAAGACAAAAGGAAAATATACCTTCAATTGCAACTATCATCTTAATCTTTTGAGCTATGCTCAAAGTCTGGCTTCACTTGGTGTACTTTGTATATCTTCCAATTATAGGCTTCTGAAGAGATGTGTCTCATGCAGTCAATCACCTGTTAAGACGCTGATTTTATGGTCTTTTTTTTAGAGTACTTTTTAAAAGTACCCAGGTACCCTTGAACAATATGAGGGGACAATTATTCCATAATTTCTTTACAGTTCTTGGGAAGAATGAGCGTGCATGAACATTCTGTCTGAACTTACCGTGCTTGATTCTTGATTTATAAGTTTGTTCCTGAATTGACATTCCAGAAAAAAAAAAGTGCTTTAGTGATTTTCTTCCATTCAAGTGCAATCTATCCGAAGGTACATACACATGGCACTGTAAATAAGCTTATTATGTGCAAAAGAAGAAGAAGAAGAAGAAGAAGAAGCCAGTCAGATTTAGAAATTAAGAAGAAGAAAAAAAAGAGAAGCAAACAATGAATAGCAGATAAGAAAGTTCTGACATTTTTTCTTGTAAACAGAAGAATGTGTAGATCCCCCACCAACCCTAAACGTAGAACCAACCAACCCTAAAAGTAGATAAAAACTAATAAAAAGATAATAAGTGTATCCTACGGGCACGCGCGTACCGGTCCTACATGGGTCAAAGAGATTTTTTTTTTTCACTACCTTGGGTACTCAAAAGCTCTTTGACAAGGTACATGCACTATCACTGATCTCTAGTAGCTCTATGATATGTAACTCATTCAGGCCAGCGTGAAAATGGGATTGTGCTTGAGGCGATTTAAAATGCTAAATTGTCATGAAACTATGTTACATCATATCAGCCAAGTATGGTGTCCAATCGGATGACAAGCAAAAAACAAAAACAAAACAAAAAACCTAAAACAAACAAACAAACAAACAAATCAAAAAATGAACAAACAAACGAACAAAACACTAATTTAAAGTATGGTGAACGAGACATTAAAATCAAGAAAATGATATAAAAGAAGATGTCAAAGCAGAGGGAAATGTCTCCTAAAACAGATTTTTAATGAGACTTATTAAAAGATATTCGCGCCACTGAGAAATCGCGAGTTAAAACTGACTGATTTGTTTCACTGATATTCGCTTCGGAACAGCCATTTTTTTGTTTTTTTTTTTAGCCCTAACATAAAATATGACGTCACGAAATGAACAAAACCCTTAACGAGTGCAGCGGGACATCGAGGCCGCCATTCATAAAGCACGTATTTCTCGGTGAGCGGATGCAATATCCGGCCTGTCTTTTAATAGTCACATCTGCTTTCTCGGCTGAGACATTAAAACGTCCATTTTTTCATTATATAGTATGGAAAGACTTTGAATTTGACATCGAGAGTGAATTGAGTGATGGCAGTGACAATGACAGTGATGGTGACACTGGCAAAGTCAGTGTTGTAGAAGAAGCGAGGGAGAGGCGACGGATATGGAAGGCTGCTGCAGACACAATGAACCACGTCCGCAACGGCCCTCCATAGACGGAGCCTACTGTGTGGATGGAGTGCGTAGCACAGCGCACATTTCGTGACGTCATTATTTTGGTCACCAAAATTTCGCAGTCAGATCGGGTTCAGGTGGTTTAAAAAGGGTCTCAAAACACCATCTCTCCATCGTTCTAGGGACTTTTTTACCTTCTGAAAGTTAATTATTCATATTTCTAGAGACTTAAGCTTTCCAGAAATGTATAAATCACAATGTTTATGAATATCGTCCTTTTTTCTCGTTCACCATACTTTAAGGTCCTCACTTGTGCAAGTTGTGGTGCCCGATCAGAAACTAACAAACAAGCAAAAAAGGTACCGCAGTACACAAAACGCGTAGTGATCTCTTTTCTGTAACAGCGATTTTGGGAATTATGCTTTGAAAAGAAAAAACAAAACCCTTATTATGCCTAGCATAAGCATTATTCCGACTCTGGCAACGTTGATGTATAGCTACTAGTACTTGTACTTGGGTATTAGATTTAGTTCTGCCATATAAATCTGTCTGCACTGCACTGCTGCCTGCCATAGTGGCTTTAGTAATAACGCCATCTACGTCTACAGTTCGATACTTTTTCAAAATGGCAGCCTCCATGCGCCATGCCTTGTCTCTGCAGATACTCGCAGAATGTAGCACCACCAAAGCTCGAACATGCAAAATGCAACTTCCTCATCAGTTGGTAGACACTCCAGTTTTCATGCCAGTTGGTACTCAGGGTACTATGAAAGGAGTAACATGTCATCAGCTTGAGGAATTGAACTGTCAACTCATTTTGGGAAATACGTATCACCTTGGAATGAGACCTGTAAGTTAATTTGTGGCTTCTGTAGTCCCACGCACTAACATCTATGTTCGCAGCGAGTCTGTAGCTCTGCTCTCTGCTCAGGTCGCATGAAAAGTAGGATGTTACTGTATTGTGTATGGACATTAACTTCACATATTATGTGCACAACATTCTGTATATTCCATTTTATGGCAGTTAAGAAAACAAGTACAAGTGGCAGTACAGTATTGATTATGATTGAGTAAATTTTATGCATACGGCCGTGCCTGAGCGAGAGCCCGTTCACACACGGCCGGTATGATTTTTTTTTTTTCATTTACAACATATTCGGTCAGACTCACGTTGACATAACCTTGTGAGAATGTGTTATTATTTTATCTCTATACAGGGCCCTGAAACATTAGAGAAAGCAGGAGGACTTCACAACTTCATGAACTGGAAACGAGGCCTGCTGACTGTAAGTACCGGTATAAATAAATGTTCTTTAAAGGGATCGTATAGTTTTGGTTGAGACCTAATTTCAGGTTTCTAACATTTTTTGGTGGGATAATGAGAAACCTCTTATGAAATATGACAGAGCATGTAATTCTATTAGGAATTCAACTTTTATTTGATGAAAATTGGTTTTGAAATGGCTGAAATATCCAAAAAAAAAGAGCGATTCTGATAAAGTGTGGGACCCAAACTTTATTACGATCGCTTTGTTTTACTTTGTTTTTGGATGTTGCAGTCATTCCAAATCCGATTTTCATCAAATAAACTTTGAATTCCTCTTAAAATGGTATGCTCTGTACTATATCATAAGTGTTTTCTTGGTATCTTGCAAAAAGTTTAAAGCCCAATTCTCATCTCCACCAATACTGTACTATCCCTTTAACCGCTGCACCTAGTGAGACAAGATGGACTTCCATGTTAGGACTCATTGGTTATGGGGGAGATTGCTTTGGTGAAATATCAGCAGTATCCATCTTAACTGGGTTCTGGAAATTGAAGTTTTCATCAGAATAGAAGCCTTTTGCTTCATTTTGATTTATATTTTTTCATATGTACATTTATCATTAGTCATTAGTATATTTTCATGTACAATGATGAATTTATTTTCATAAATGTCACTAGAGTAAGACTCCCCGTTTTCGGCCGGCCTCCAGAATCTGGACAACTATCACTTATCACAAGCCAGCAAATTTTATTGTCATAACACACGCATGATCACACCATTTCACACACTGGCACACTCGTTCACAGCAGGAAAGTGTCTGAGTCACCTCTAAAAATCAACCTAGAATTCTGAATTTCGGCGTCAAAAATGCAGAATTGGCGCAACTTTTCAAAAGCGTGCATGAATTAAGAATAAGTCCTGTGTTAAGAATCAGGGTCGCCGAAAAAGCGGTAAAAATTGAGAAATATGCTGGTCTTTTGCGACACTTTTTTGCTTATCGCAAGGTCAGAGTGTGATGGTGTGCTCAAAAACACAAAAGAAAAACAATCTGCGTACGTGCCAATGCAGGTACTTGACAAAATGTACAGCTACAGGGGTTGAATGCAAGTGCTGACTCACCAGAATTCAGACACCAACAGGCGCCACAACGTCCCCGATGCAGCCTTGTGCTAGCAAGGTATGGCGCAGTGCATTTTTCAGCAGCCTTGTTTGTACATGCATTGACATTGAATGCGCATAGCGCTCGTCTGAATTCTGGAGAGGCCAGACGGATTCTGGGGAATTATCAAGGTGATAATATTGGGGATTTTGTGAAATTTTATCATGTATTTAACAAAATCAACATCGAGGAAAAGTAGTTTGATATATTTGACATACATTGTGGTAGATATAATTTGGTATGTATTACTTGAATTGAACAAACATTGCAGAAAAGCTTACTTGTCCAAAAACCGGTTGTTTTACTCTATATGGTATAGCATATGTGTGTTCTTGTGAGTAAATGCATTCAGGAAGACAAGTTTGATACAAATGCATAATTGTCTGTATTCTCTTTCTTATGCATGATATTGTCAATACCTAAAGAGCTGTGTGATTTATGCATGTGTCATTCAATCAGTGGCATCCTAATTACATTTGAAACAATAGAAACAAAGGCAAAGAGTGAAGAACTAGTGAGTTGTGCTCAGTAGTGAAATACCGTACATTATTTTTTTCTATCATTGACAGGACAGTGGTGGGTTTCAAATGGTGTCACTTCTGGAGCTCGCTGAGATCACGGAGGAAGGTGTCCGTTTCCAGTCTCCCTACACCAAGGAAGAGCTGCTCCTGACCCCGGAACGTTCCATCGAAATCCAGACCAGCATCGGCGCCGACATCATCATGCAGCTAGACGATGTCGTGCACAGTCTAACTACGGGTCCTCGGGTTGAAGAGGCCATGCATAGGTGAAGAAACATAAGGATTGAAAGAACGTAGAAACAGGAGAGATAAGGAGGAATCATTTAAAGAGAAGAGCTGTCAAAGATCATAACACTGCTGTTGTCAAATTATCTATATGAGTAATGAACATGTTCTGATATTCCAGTCAACCACTGTATCTTCAATAACATACAAGGAGAGACTACAAGGAATTGACTGCTACGGTGCTCTGTTCTGTCTTTTACCGATATGCACACATTTTAAAGATTAATTTGGAACAAAGAGTATGCAAGTTCTGTATATCAATAATAATGAAAAGATTAAGGAAATAAATGATTAGACAAGGGCTGGTACAAAGAAAGGATCTATCTCGCATGTTGCTTCAGACTCACTTGGTTTCTAATTATACGGTCTTGTAATCATTAAGTTGTGGGTTGAATTTAAGAAGTGCAATGTGTTACATCTGTATTTTTGAATTTTCATTGAATTGGCTTGACACATTCATGACCTTGAAAGGGTCGTTACTGTGTATGCTTAGAGATATCTGGTTACTTGAATTATCTGAAGTATCCACTTCCTTTGTGTCTGTACATAACACAAGTATATGAAATTGAAAGTGTCAGCTAGGTAAGTGTTTCATTTGTTCTTCTCTGTACTTTTTGGCAGGTCCATACGGTGGTTAGATCGTTGCATCAAGGCACATCAGAAACCTGAAAAGCAGAATCTGTTTGCCATAGTGCAGGGAGGGCTTGATGAGCAACTCAGGATACAGTGTGCCAAAGGTTAGGAATGAGGGTAACACTATCTTTGTATTGCTGTAATGATTAATATTATGATTACTAATAATGATAATGATGATACTAATGCTGCTGCTTCTGATGATGATGATGATGATGATGATGATGATAACACTTCTAATCATCATAATTATTCCAACAACAAAAACAACAGCAATGACTAGACTGCAACAACAAGGACAAAGGTTGCAATGATGTCAACACAAAGATGAGTTATTGTTTTGGCAATTACGAAACACTGTCCTATTATCACCATTATACTAGTAAGAACTTAAGAAAGAGTAAACAAAGGTAGAAACTGCACTCTCCACATAATTGGTGGACTTAAGGTATCACAAGAGTACATCACAGATAGTAGTTTGAGAAATTTCTCTCCTAGGACTTTTGATTCATCATTGAAAGTTTCAGTTTAAAAATGGTCAAGAACTATGCATTGCTCATGAACTGCAGTAGCAACAGAGGAAATAAGCTGTGTGTCACAGATGTAGTCCTTTTAGCGTTTTGGTTCTGTATGTGCCCTGGTAATAATAGGATGCCAGAAACATACTTCTCTCTTACATTTCTTCCTGTAATCAAAATATCCTCCACTTCATAGTAAACTTTGATAGATATAATGGAGTGTGACTGGGTAAATTAATTGTAAGACTTTCCTTTACAAGTTGGCAGTTATTAGAGCTTTATGTCTACTTTGAATTATGACATTTCATCTTTAGTGTAATTACTGAAATGATGTCATTTCAACAGATTTTGTGTGTGATGGGTCAATTCACTGACGAGATCAATTTTATGTAAGAACTGACCGTAAATTCTTTTACTTCTGCTCCTTCCAGAAATGGTAAAGAGAGATACACCAGGGTATGCAATAGGTGGTTTGAGTGGTGGAGAAGAGAAGGACAAGTTCTGGAGGATGGTCACACTTTCAACCGACTACTTGCCAAAGAATAAACCCAGATATTGTATGGGTGTTGGGTGAGTCAAAACTTTTCAAAGCAAAACACAATTAATGACCTACATCAGGGCTGCACACTAACCCAATTTTTCTACCAGTCCGTCCTGTCCCTGTTGGACCAGTAGGTACCCAATTTGTTCAATTTTTGTACTGGTCTATTCCTGAAAAAGTTACTGGTCCGACAGTGATTTTTACCGGTTTGGACCGTTAGACCAGTGCCAGTGTGCAGTGGTCCCTACATAGCCTACTCACATTTCATTCTCAAATTTCATCTTTCCCAAGCAGTGAATTTACAGAAATCAGGGTAGGATCCAAAAGAGCGTTGTTTGCAGCAACTATTGCTTTGAGACCCGAATTTGAGATGGAAGCCTGCTTGTTTATGAAAAATAGATAATCTCATTCACTTGTTGACAAAGACACTGATATTTTTGTCAGTAGCTTTGTGAGTACATTACCTTTAGCAGGTGCATTGTAATTTCCTCTATTTCTGGTGTACTGCATGTCATGCAGTATGAGTAGGTTTATCAGCAGGACAAGCAATGAAATAAAACAGATGTATGATAATCTATTTCCCTCAAAATACGTCTCTTTACCTCAGCTATATTGTACATGAAAAAAATGCTGTCGGTAGGTACTTGTCATAGTGATTTTTTTTAAAATTAATTCATGTATCTACACATCATGTAAACCACTCATGATCTATGTAGGTATTCATGATTTATGTTCTATGTATAGAAGACCATGGAAAATCATGAATTATCCAAAGCATGCAGTATACGAAACCTAATGATGCATATTGTTTGCATATTTACATAAGATATGATTTCAAGTCTACAATTTTTACACACATCTGCACATAAATATGATCAAGTCTGCTGTAGCCTACCTTGCACAATGCACGTATCTTCTTGTTTTCATTTAGATATGCAGTTGATCTTGTGGTTTGCTGTGCCTTGGGTGTGGACATGTTTGACTGCGTCTTTCCAACGAGGACAGCAGTGAGTTAAAACAATTTCACATTTTTGGCCAAATGCCACAAAGTAATGACCATTGCTGAATATTGTTTGTCAGATTGCCAGTGTAGTTTTATTTTCATTTCTTTAAAATCATGTTACCATGGCCAAAGAAGAGTAGAAAATGAATATTTTCATGGTTACCTATGAAAGTAAACGAAAAAGAAAACGAAACCAAAAACCCAACAAAACCGAAAACAAAAATCATAGCAAAGCAGAGATGTAATTGTTATCGTCTTGAAAAAGTAAGCGTGATGAACAAAAATGCAGGACAGAAATGCAACAAATGAATGCCTCTTAATTTCATTTTAGACCAGAAGCCTGATGTACTGAACAAGGTAAGCCAGATATAGCATAGCATATACATAATAAAAATAAAGAAGAGTGTTCCAACTCTCTGCCACCTTTTGATTAACAGCTGCTCTGACATATGTAGAGATTGTTTACGCAAAGTTTGGAATGAGCAAGACAACAACACATATCATTGTTTAGACCACCATTGGAATGTATTCTTATATGCAATGTTTAGATGATCTCAAAAGGTTCTGAATCTCACGACATCATATCTTTTATCATAAAAAATGAGGATTTTTCTTCTTTTTTTAATCATACTGAAAGACCTGTCAAAATGCTAGATGAACCCTGGATTGTAATCAGACAAAATTAATGAAATGTTTTACTACAAGGATACTCGCAGATTTACATTCATCTTTCCATTGATGATTTTCCTCACATTTTTGTTGAATGATCTCTTATTGTGGTGGGGGGGGGGGGATTTTCAGTGTTGACAATGAATTATTCATTGCTAAATTTTGATATTTGATCTTTCCCCTGATGCAGAGGTTTGGATCAGCATTGGTAGTTGGGGGACAGCTGCAGCTGAAACACTCCCAGTATGCTAAGGACTTCAGACCCATCGACGAGGACTGCACTTGCTTTACCTGTCGTAAACACACGAGGGCGTACTTGCACTCGATATGGAACTACGGAACTGTGGCGTGCCAGCTGCTCAGTATTCACAATATAGCATTCCAGGTTAGTCTTGTTATTGTCTTTGTGATGTCACTAGAGTACATTTGATGAGTTGATGCACTGTCCTCTTCAATTTGTGGTAGGGAAATATGATCATCATGTCTTGCATTGTGGTGGCAGAAAGTCAGTGGGCACATTATGTTTTTAAGCACAGCATCAATCCAGCGTACTATGTTGCCTCATGTTTTGAATTAAGGAAAGAACAGTGCACCTTATTTTGCAGGTAATGAGAAAGTTTAGACTTGTTTTGAAAATTGCTTTTGGCATACAATAAAAGTTTTGCAGTGCTATGTCCTGTAACGATGAGTAAAGATGGATTATGCATCTAAGTGTCCCCCTATGCTACTATGACTCTAATTGAGCACTCTGTTGTGTGGCACTGTATTAATGACCCATCTATGTACCAGAGGCAAAGCCATCTTTACTCTACTGTAGTATTCTTCCATGACATCTGACAATGTACGCTTGAATGTGAAGAAAAAGAAGCACTGCTCTTAAAGGGGCTTCTCTTGCTGTTTATGTTATTATTCCTGTCAGATGACAAGAGCCTACAACACAAAGGGGTGTATATGTAACTCCAATGTGTTTCTCATTATCTCTTTATCATATACAGTACCTTGTACAATCATATTTATCTTGTTCAGATGCGGCTGATGCGGAATATACGAGAAAGCATCCTGGAAGACCGTTTCCCAGCATTCATCAAGGACTACATGAGGAAAGCCTACCCAAACGAGGAATACCCCGAATGGATTGTGAACTCTCTCCGGTCTGTCAATGTGGAACTCGAAAAGAGCTAGTCATTTTTTCTTGACTTGACTTGATCCTGATTGTAGTTCACATAATGATGTCACAGGTTCTGGGGTAGGCAGAACGTCTCCCTGTCTCCATGCAACTTGTCTTGTTAGTCAGTGCGGGTCAGGTAGCATGTTTTCATGTCGACCTTGATGCATTCAGACAGTGTATTCCTTGGTCTCCCACGCACTCTGGAGCTCAGAATCAGCATACTCGTGACTGTGTTTATGGTCGCAGTTCCTTGTTCTTCATTCTATCATGGAAAGAGCGAAGACAGCCAAAGCTGACATTACAACCAAAGACCTCATCTCCAACTGAGACTATAGGGGTATGTGGCACACCCCACAGGATTACGTGTGAAGTCCCTATTGTCACCTTGGAATAGCTAGTACTATATGTCTGAGACACAATAGTGCTTGGGATCTAGTGAGATTTTTAGAAGTAGCCCCATGAGCTTCCTTGACCTTATTGCTTTAGAAATTTGTTCTTGGACATGTGCAAAACTGCTCCTTGATCACAAAAGAGTGACCGCTGCTTGAGGGAACTATGATGTATTTGTGATGAAAACATTCAAACAGATTAGAGGCTTGGTTAGTTTAAAGGTACTGCCAGAAACCACTTATGCCATCAAATTTCAAGAACACTTGGGGCATTATGCTCACAAGCAGATGTGAGTTGTAAACCCAGATTTTGACAATCAATTTTCTTCCACAAGTACTTGTGTCGAATTACAGAGAGGGTGGTCGGAGCGGATATGAGTTGGACCACGAGGGCACATGGATGCATCTAACATTAAATTTATTCATTCCATGAGCTCACTCACATGTGGAATGATGCCTCTGCATTCCATAAAGAATTGTTGGCCAGGGGGTCAAAGGGCAAGGGTCAAAGGTCAAGTGAAAGTGCTCAAATTCCCAAATACTTGCTCTCTTAAAGGGATGGTATAGTATTGGTGGAGATGTGGATTGGGCTTTTAACTTTTTGTGAGATACCAAGAAACCGCTTATGAAATAATACAGAGCATACCATTCTATGGTGAATTTAAAGTTCATTAGATGAAAATAGGTCTTGGAATGGCCGAGACATCAAAAAACAAAGTAAAACAAAGCTATCCTAATAAAAAGTGGGTCCCACCTTTTATTTGGATAGCTCTGTTTTGGGTATCTCAGCCATTGCAAAACCAATTTTCATCAAATAAATGTTGAATCCGTCTTGAAATTACATGCTCTTTCATATTTCATGAGAGGTTTTTCATTATCTCAAAGTCAAGTGAGCTGAAATATTTTTGCCTCTCCTAATGCCTCCAGTGTTTCTTCGATTCGAGGTAGGGGGAATGAGTCACGAATCGTCCTTGCGTTAAGTTGCCTATAATCAGTACAAATCCTGAGGGAACTGTCTTTTTTCCGTACTGGCACTACAGGGCTAGCGAAGGGGCTGCTTGAACGCTGGATAATGCCTTTGTTGAGCATCTCCTGTAGTAGCATCTTCATTTCAGGCACATGATTGGGTGGCACTCTGCGGTAAGTGAGTGTGATGGGGGATGGGTCTGTCACTCTGATCTCGTGTGGGATAATGCTGCAAAGTCCCAAGTCCATTTCAGATGAGGCAAACACTCCTTGATATTCATGCAGAAGGGTGGCAATCATATCCATGCCATCTACAGTGTGACTAAGCACAACTCCAGGCGGGAGTTTCAATGTTTGGCCATCAGCGCAAGTGTGGATGGTATCCGCCTCAGATGGGGTATTCTGGAGCAATTGATCGGAGGTTGCTTCTCTTTTTGCACCAGCTTCAATTTCAACATCTGTCACCATCACCTGAATGATGCCATCTTGCTCTTTCATGATGACTTCCTCTTCGTGGCTGATTGCACTTGCTTCTGCGATGACAGTGCCTTGAGCGATGTGCATCTCCTCTTATGAGCAATTGGCCACGGTCACCTGTAGCTCTTGTCCTATGACTCGCTTACAGCTGTCAAACACATCCAGACCATCACTACCAGCATCATTAGGTTGTACTTTCCATGATGTGTCCACAGTCACATCAGTCCCTTCCAGAATTGTAGCTTTTTCGATGTTACACTGCAGCCGTCGAACCGTCAGTGGTGGCATCACCTCGTCCCCCTTTGTGATGAGCATGGAAGTGGCAGTTTGCGTCACTTTCTTTCTAGGCATCTGGAGAGTTTCTTGTGTAAGACTCCATCCATCTTTGGTGGGGATGTCTCCCTCTTGAAGGATCACACGGAGAGCATTGTACCCTAATATCACTGGATACTCATATCTGCGATTCGTACATGCTCCGTCTTCCACGATGAGGAATCCCACTTCAGCTGCTTTCCCAGCTACATTAATTGGAGCGCGTATGTACCCAAGGATTGGTACAACATTTCCTGTAACACCGACAACTTTAATTCTATTGCCATTACCATCCAGCGGCCCTATTTTCTCCTTCAGCTTCTCCTCGTAGTATGTGACTGGGATGAGGCTGGCTTCAGCCCCAGTGTCCAGGATGCATCCTGTCATGACTCCTGCTATATCGACATCAGCAGTAGGACTCTGAGCAACTAGCAGGGATGAAATGTTGCTATCTGTGTTTCTCTGTTGCAGTGTGCGAACACCTGCCTGGGCACTAGCTCCTGTGGATGGTTCAGGCTGCTGGTTCAGAGGTGCAGCTTGCTGGTTTGGTGGTGCTATCTGCTGGTTTTGCAATGCAGCTTGCTGGCTTTGCGGTGCAGCTTCTGGGCAGTCTCGACGCTGATGTCCTGGCTTGCGACATCCATAGCATACTGTGGGAGAATGACAGTCCTTCTTAAGATGTCCTTTTTTCCCGCAGTTGTAACAGATAGTCTCCTTCTTTGGACGAGATGATGGAGATGTCGGCCCGTGTTGCATAGCCTGTATAGTTGTCACCACCGCTTTCAGTGTCTCCCTCAGTCAGTGAGCTCTTCTTGTATCTTCTTAACTGAAGACGAATCCTCGGTAAAAGCTCCAACTCGAGCTGTATCCACTTCAACTTCACAAACTTTGGGTCTGGGAATCGTTGGGTCATCATCTGGAAATAGCTCAAGGACTGTTTTCCTCATCGTAATGAAGTTAGATCTTGGGTCAGACACTGTTATTCTGCGAAGTACACGCTGAACTTGTTTGTCACAAACTCCACGGACAAATCTCTCCTTTAAGGTTTGGTCTCGTAACTTGACGAGTGCACTCTTCTCTTCACTGGATGCTGCAGATTCCATACGGTCATACAGACGAAGAAATGAGCTGCTGTAGTCGGCCAGCGATTCTCCATCCAGTTGTTTTCGAGTGTGGAGCTCGCTGCTGAGCGACTGTACTGTCTCCAGGTGTGCAAATCTATCTTTCAGTGCCTTTTCAAGGGACTCATATTTCTCTCTCACACTTGCTTCTTGGCACATCACTTCATCCTTTGCAGAGCCAGAAAGGTGTGAAAGTAAGGCTTGAACCTTCTCTTGACCGTGTAGCTTGTAATATCTACAGTATTCATCAAGTTCGATCAACCATTCCAGAACTGTTGGATCTCCTGGCTTTGATGCCAGCCCACGAAATTTGCTTAGCTTCATTGGTGGCATCGCTCTCGATGCTGACAAACTGTGGAATGCTCCGGTGAGAGATGCTACCATGTCTGCTATCCCTGGAGTAGCTCCTCCAGCAGTAGCCCCTCCACCCCCTCCTATTTCATCATCACTTCCAGGCATCCTGCTGGCTTACAATTGGAAGGAAATGACACAACAATGCAACAATGTACAGCAAATAATGACTTACAGTAAAGTCTACTCATACAGTAACCTACACAACCTAGCATGTCGTCGCTGGGCTGTTAATTGCTCTTGGTTGAAGGTTTTCTTTGCGATTCCGTGATGCAAGGCTCGATGATGTCACAGCTGGCCTCCTCATGTCGTTGATCTCTGCAAGGTAGATCCCTCAGGCAGCTAGACTCTGTCGTCGTCGATCCCTCAGATGTATGTCAGCGCTATGAAGTCACAACAGCATCCCACTCCTGACACCATTTGTCGTAGTCTGGAAAGGGGATTGTTGTCAGGATAGGCACTACCAGACGAAAGACGAAGACTCGGGTTGTACAGTTGAATAGGAATTTATTCTGGCTGTGATTTGCTGTATACAAACTCAACGTCCAGGTAGTAGAAGACAGATGTAAGGAAGAAAATGGGAGAGGAGGAAGAAAGAGGAAAGGACGAAAAGAAAACCTCTGCATAATGCAGAAGAGAACAAAAAGAACAATCATAAATACATGCTTGCTCCAATTTGTTCATATCATTGATACACTACTCTGACTTCATTTACGATATGATTATTATGCAGTATTGAATGTTCACAATGAAACAACTACTTTCAACACAGCTCATAAACCTAACAAGTGATTACCTTTCATAATCATGGTGGATTATGCACTTCTCATCTGAAATAAATGTATTGGCCCACTCCACTGCCACTCTTCCCCTCTAGCTCAAAGCTAATATCAGAGAAACGTTTAACTCCTTGGGTGTAGTAATCCAGAAGCAAACAAGCAGTAAATGTATGGCCATAATCAATAGTATAACTGTAACCCAACAGTTAACAAAAACATGGAATTGACATATCATGTTCTTCATATGTAAATCTTAATTGGGAAAGTCACTCTCCATCCAACTCCAGACGTCAATACAATGAACTAGAAATTAAGGAATGTTTAGAAATAAAATGTACATCATGTTACATATTCAGCCATCCTGACTCACCCAACCACTCAAACTGTAATAATGCTGATTTCCTCCTTGTTGTTGTGTCACATGGGCTCCCTCAGATACAACGAGCTCAATGTTGTATCTAAACACATGAAATTCTGCTCTTGAATCAGCACCCTTGATGACCCATCCTGTACTGTCATCCTTCAGCATGGTCATGTCTTTTCACATGGTCAGCACTTTCCCAAGGAAAGTTGGGGACTGACCACTGAACAAACTTTACATATCCATTCGCCTGTATGTATCATTTTCACGACATACACTGTACTTCCACATATTCAAGTAATATTCAATGTTCAACCTTTAAACAAAAGTTATAGGGTGCTAATCCCTTAATCTAAACAAACAAAAGAAGCAAGAAGTTGGTGTGGGACTACTTTATGGTGGCGTAGAGTTATCGAAGCACACAGCTAAACCACAGTGATCATTTGGTTCCCCAGTGCTGTGATTTGTGTTCACTGTTCTCAGCTGTTTTTCCTGCTATGGTGTCCTTAAATATACCAACAGCATTCTTTAACAATCTTGTCTAAAAATTGTAATATTCCCACATTAGCCTTCCATTTGAATTGAAACCTAGTTCAAGGAGAGTTAACACTCAACACTTTTGTGACAAACATGTTATTTCGTCTTTTTTTTTTTGCCAATTATGTGAAACTGTCATCTCACATTGTCAAGATATTCTCAAGACCTATTTGGAGAACCATGAGATATGATGGAGGCATACCAGTCCTCTTAATGACATTTCTAGTTAATTTATTATCTTTTTCATTGTTCATCCATTTCCAGCTAGTGTCTTCAAGCGCCTGTCAAAGGACAAATAACATACATTGTAGTAAACTTTTTGTCTCAGAGAGACAACAGACGTAACAAAAACAAAACGGCACAAAAAATGGTGGTGGCTTTGTGACCACGTGGACTAACAGGCTTGAATTATTGCTCAGGGAACAAACATCAAAGACAAATTTTCTGAAAAGTTTCTTTGGCAGGAGTGACTGTCTAGTGATCTGTGGTCATTTCACATGTGATAAGAGGCAGGAGAGTTATTACCTGTGTAGAATTTCTAGAAATACAATGTGTATTGTAATGTGTATGGTACTGATATGATAGTTTTATCCCTCTTTAAAGGGGAAATCCAGTCCAAAAATAAGTTAGTCTGATAAAGTTCAATGGTATAATTTTGATTCAAATCGGATGAAAATGAGGAAGTTATGACATTTTGAAGTTTCACTGTTTTTTGGGGGGAAACAGTTCTTGAACAGTCAATATGAATATGCAAATGGCAAAGTGAGTATGTCATTCCCTCACAACTTACCAAATAGTTTGTACCATGAAATTGTGAAATTTCCATTTTTTCATTCGAACGCAATTATGTCCGAGGCTCAAGTCTAAATTCCTATATCTAACTGATCACTATTCTCATTCTGAAGTTATTCAACCGGGAATAACATGTTTCAGACTTCAATGACAGAAACATTAAACTTTCATCATTTTTTGTACACGATCAGTGAAAAATTGTGAGGGTATGACATGGTTAGCGTACTCATTTGCATATTCATATCCACTGTACAAGAACTGTTTTGCAGAAATTATAGCGAAACTTCAAAATGTCAGAACTTCCTTCTTTTTCATCCAATTTCAGTCGTAGTTTTACTGTTGAACTTGTAAGATTTTACTCTTTTTTATCACACTCACTTATATTTGGACTGGATTTCCTCTTTAATATGATTGGAACTATTCTTTTATGTTAGAGTGCCATCTGTATTTTTTTTTTATTGCATATACAAATCATGTACAACCAGAAAATAAAAATATTCTTTTTATCACACTTATTCACTATGCATGGTATGTACTCATGTGTGTGTTTCTCTTATTTCTGATGCTGTACATTGTGGCAATATACGATTCTGATGACATACACAAAAGATCAGTGATAGACATGGTGCCAGTGTTTCAATGGAGGTCTTGTAAAATAGAATTTTTGGAGGAAGGTAGGTTTTGTAGTAACACTAGAAGTATGTAATCCTTGAAAGGACTGTTTTTTTTTGGGGGGGGGGTGGGGGTGGGGAGGAGGGTGAGGGGATTAGAGAGACAAGAGTGGAGGAGGGAAGCAACACAAGGAGAGTGTAAGAAAGGAAAGTAGTGACAGTCAAACGGCAGTGGTGAGCTGAAAGTTGAGACTACACTGTCAAATGGAGATTGGAGAATAAGAGACAGCAGGGACAGATGTAAGGAATGATCGGGGGCAGATACAGAAATTCCGTAAGGGGGGGGGGGACGCACGCACCCCTCCCCCATTTTCTCTTTTTATTTCTTTTGTTTTAACAAAAATTAAAGGGAGGGTGAGGGACATGCACCTGTATGGTGGGCTCCCCCTGGATCTGCCGCTGATACAATGTAATAGGTTGAGAAGAAGGTAAAGTGTTGTAGAAACAATCAAAATATATTTCTGGCCTTTCTTCATGGTGTGTGTGTGTGTTTTTTTTCTTTCAAGTTAGTAATCCAATCTATCAATCTCAAACTTGGTGTGTTACAGATTGGTGTCAATGAGGCCATTATATATGTGATAGTATGAATATCTGTTGAATGTGTACAATACTTCAATGACACATCCACATACATTTACAATGTACAGCTAGTATTTGTTTACAGCTGTTCCAAAGCCACCAATAGGAGATGAATTCAACAAATGGCTGTTACTCACAGTTGTATTCCTTCTGATGCTGATAATAATAATGACAGTAGTTGTAGTGGTAGACCTACCAAGTCTTAGAGACTTGGTGGTCCTTCTCACACTCACATGCCCGACAAGCTTTTCCTCACGCGGCCTCACTAAAAAGATCCCCCAAAACACAAGTGCATCGATTTCCACCTGCAAAAAAGTTTTGAGAAAAAGTGTGTGTTTTTTTTTCTTAATGAGAATGAGTTAAAATATAATATTCATTATGCACCAGATTGCATAATTACAACAAAACTTATTACAGAACCCCCAAATACCACCACTCCTTAGATAATTGGTCACTTGCCTCCCTCAGGTGGCACGAATGAGTAATCTCAGTGTACATCTCACAATTTGAGCTAGTGGTTTGGTGCTGATAAAAACCATCTCGACAGGTGCATGGTAATCATTAATAAAATATATCGATATGCAAGTTCAACAACAAAAAGAGTGTTGGACTTTGTTAATACTCAAAGCTTACTTGTTTTTGGGAGCAGTTTTTACTCTTTATTGAAAAGTTTCCAAGAGTATTTGGTTTTTGATGATCAATCATGAAGGCTGAGAGAGAAATGAAGACCTGATGTCTTTTATCTCCCTTTCTGTTCGATAGATTATAATATATATACCACGAGGAATGTGATTAAAAACACCATTAGGCGCCAGTCAATTGTGAGTCAAATACACTAAGTTTTTGAGAACCTCCTCGCGCTAATTGGCGCTAGTATATCTGATTATCATAGTGTAAAGCAATGAAACGAATAACCACAAAGTTAAAGACAAAAATATTCGGTGAATTTGGGAGAGTGTCATGTTTTTCGATCTGAACAAGCGCTCATCTGAATGGGCGTGCACACAACCCTGGGGATTCATTGGCGTAGCGAAAAAAAGGGGTGTGTATGCAGTGACTAATTTTGATTGGCTGAAAAATTATCTTGCACGCCATCGCATCACCACCATCGTGGGAGACTGCCAACGTTGAATTGTGTGTGTGGAATCGAAATGCAGGAGAACATGCGCACAAGGCTGTGTGTGTGATGGCCCTTTACTACCGTTGATTTACACACGAATTTGCGTAGCTAGCGAGGTACACGTTTTTGTTGCGCAAACCATTTTATCGCATCATAGCCATCTCGCAGCAGCTAGCTCGCCGTATAGGCCGTACTAAGCACCCCTTACAACCTCTTGCATGAAGCTCAAGTCATGGTGTTGATGTCGTGAGACGTAGACGTGAGTGAAGCCGACTGCGAACGTCTAGGAAAATCTGCCTTGAGGTGAGGTAAAGCAAAGAAATATGTCGATATTTGAGTTTTACTTTTTGGTCACTCTTTAATTATTAGTAACTCAAGTGGAGATGCGAAGGAGTTGCCTGTTGATGTTGTTTACTCACACCCACACAGTCACACAAATCAATACAGAGTCACACTGGGACAGGACGGCAAGACTTCCATATGTACCCCCTGCTATGCATCATGATTCATTATAAGTAATGTCATCAATCGCTAACATGAATAAGTTTAGGTGGCTTTGGGATTAGGATTAGATAGAGATTACTCAGTTTAGGATTAGGGTTAGAGTTAGGGTTAGGGTTAGAGTTAGGGTATAGTCATTGATCTCGGTGTCCTAGGGAAATGCGGACTTCAGAGGAAGCTCATAGAACAATGTACAATGTAGGTGTATAATACTATAGTGGGGGGTACATATGGAAGTCTTTCCGACAGGACAGTATGGCATGGGATGGAGATACTGTTATTAAACAGAGACATCACAACTCACAAGGACAGGTGCATGTGTGCGTGTTCAGTGCAGTGGCAGTGGTCTTTGAGACTACCGATACCGGTATATTGTTGATCTTTTTGTGTATTTACTTAGCCTGACCAGACACTGTGCTGCGCACAGCGCTGCGTGTAGTTAGTATTTACTATGTAATACTATGTCGTATGTAAGGCCTACATCTATTTTTCGAAACGATGGATGTACGTAAATTTACGTTAGTATACAAACAGCCTAGATAGCTCGTCGATGACGATTGAGGAACAGTTCTTCCTTTCACACCATGAATAAAGTTTTTACTATGTAGGTTCATGTAAATACAACCCGAATGAATGACCAGAGACGGTTAAGTCTCGACAGGACTACCTACTACTAGTACTAGCGTTACTTCTGTGTACTGATGATGATGATGATGAATGAAATGTAAGCCCTTGCCTTATATGTGTGTGCCTAGACAGAAAGATCCGTCTGTCCGGAGGAGTGTTTTATTTTTTTTTTACGTTACCGCTCTCCCCCGTAACGAGTAGACAGACGGAAGGTATTAGTATGTGTACCCATCACTGTGTGGATGTTCTTAACCACTGTCTCTATGGAAAATTGGGTGAGGTATGTACCTCACCCTTCTCGATTGCGTCTAATTCACGGCCCTAGGTCGGCAAATTTAAGCTTGTATAGCAAAATCAACATTTCTAGATTGCACTACATCTACACTCACCAGATTAATGAATAATCAAACATTTAGGTAGAATTTGCATGATTAAAGATGCAACTATCAGCCCGTCGATACGATCGTAACAGCTTTTCAACATATGAATCCATTAGCCAATCACATGCGAGGTAGTTTCTACATGTTTTTTTTTTACAAAGACACGTACCTCGCATGTGATTGGCTAACAGATTCAAAATGGAGACTTGCATCAAGCGAACAGCGATGTTGCGATATGGACAAATTTATGCGTCATAACCTATTTACTGTGAGTATTTCGATTGCACAATGTGAGAAATTTATCCCAAATATTGCTGCATAATGTGTCGTGTCATGTCAAACTTGTTTGAATGTAAAAAAGCTGTCTGAAATTTGGTTTATCGTAACGTTTGATCTGTTTGCGACCACTGGCAGCGCATCCACACAGGAGCCGGAATCATTGACTTCGGTCTGTATAAGGAGGGGATCCGTGAAGCCAGACGCAGTCTCCGCGGAACATTTCCCCCGACGACCAGATACAGACTGATCTTTCGGTCGAGTGTATGCCTTGACTTGTGTAAACTTGAACACTGCACTAGCCCGACCAGATGATGTGTGAAGCACGTTTTACATCAACTGGGCTGGGCTGGGCTATGTAGGCACTTTTCGATGTGCACGTTGAGCCCGGCGTCACCGTGCGATGACGTATTTTTTACGTTCTGCGCATGCATGAGTGTCGACCCTTGGCTCATCGCCCAATTTTTGAACACGTTCACCCCGGTTATCACCGTCCACCCAATTTACTCGCGCTGCGCTCAAGCCGCCTTATCTATGACGTCACACTCCTCTCGCGATAGACGGAGTCGTGCGAAAGAGCATAATGACTCTCAGGAAATCCGTGCTCAGTTCACCTGTTTTCCTATTTCTTTCGAGAGAATGTTGATATTTTCATTACCCTGGTACATGAAAGCTGATCTTGATACGTCGGAGCAGCAGCGCTGACATACAAACTACAGCCTCTGGTACCTACTTTATTTGCCCACTTTCACTGTTCTGCAGTTTGCAACTGCATACCGTAGTCCCACACATGCATTTACACGTAATGCTGTACGCAATCACATCTTGGTGCTTGGCCTGGTGCAGTGCATTTTACCTTGTAGTCTTACCATGCATTATGTTTTAGAATGCACATAATTCATCCCAGGATACTTATTCGGCATCTAGTCAAAGACAAAATAAATATTACAAGTAAAAAAAACAAGTCACAAATTCCGCATACTCTATGCACCCAGGCACAGGTAGCCTCGTGCACACGCCACGAGACGTGACGCCCGAAATCGAAATTTTTTCAGCAGCGGGTCAACGTACAGACGTGACACCTTGACATACGCTTGCCCTCGGCGTCACAACCTTCTCATTCACCCAATCGAAAACTCCCTAGTTATATTTGGCACCTGAGTAATTAGAAAACATCAGGTAGTCTAGTAGTGGTAATCTTGTAGAGTTGCACAGCAACCCACAACAATGTGAATGTTGGCCATATTCATCAAAGAAATTCCATAGAGTAGCGAGAGTACAGTGATCGCCCCTGTTTGTAACACGCTGCATATTTGCAGCAGGGGCAGTTGAGTTTCATTCATCAAAAAAACAGCTAAAGAGAGTGAAGTGTGCTAAGTCTCACTTTCAGAACAAATGCGGGAGTTAAAACTCCCATGTGTTCAGAGAAGCGAGAGTACTCTCGCACCTGATTGGGCCTTTTCATCAACGAATGAAATGGCCCCTGTTACAGACAGGAATTATTATTCTAGTAGAAATGCTAAGTTCAGTAAGATTCAGTTCTTCAGTGTGCACAATATCAGCATACCCTACATTGTATTTTGGAAGAAGAAATTGAATCTCTCCAAGAAGCTATTGCTCATGGAATCTGGATGGGAAGCATCCCAAGGCCCACGCACACATGATGTCTGGTAAAACTGGAAACTTTTGCCAGAGTGATTGTTTACGCTCCGCCGCGTGTGGTAGTTTAAACATTTTGCGCGTGTGTGTAGCTGTCGGTGTGTACAATAAGAACTGTAGCTAACTTTAATATGCATCATAAGAAAGAATGCTTCAAAAACATTTTTTCCCCTTTTATTATTCAAAAATATGTTTACTTTTGAGAAGAACTTGCACTTACCAGTACTTACTGTGGGCAAGTACCCGGTAATTAAAGTACGTTTTCTTGTGAAATTATCTGTTAAACCTGGTCTACCAGCAAAGGACTATCTAATAAGTACCAAATCGAGGGTATGTTTTAGCAATGACCTTCCGTCCATGGTTCAAGGAACTCTTTTTGTGGGATACATAAATTTGTGTACATTTTTGTGTTAAATTATAGAACCATTAATTGTACAGAAGATGGACGGTATGTGGTATACTATGTAATTTTTGATCAATTCCAGTACACTATTAATCAGAATCAGACTTTATGCGCAACATGACATACCATTTACTGTATTTCAAATTTAAAAGATGATACACCAGTTTTCGACTTTTGATTTGCGTAGCACCAATAGTAACACATATGTTATTCACATTTTGGCATATTTTGTGAAAAGCCTGCTGCAGTTCTATGACAATGAGTAACCCACTGACGCGTATCTCAAGATCAAATTGCACTTACTATTGTATGTCTTTATCTTTAATCAAGCATTGGAATCCATCCATCTGTGATTATACATGGAACAGTTTGTACATACTGTATGTGTGGCAGTGCACTCCATTCACTGTTGCACTGTGACACCCCCCCCCCCCCAAAAAAAAAAAAAAAAAAAAAAAAGGAAAGAAAAAGATTTTTATGTATTTATTTAAAGGCATAATTTACCATTTGCAGATGAAACTAAAACCCAGCATTAGTGCTTTAAAGTAGTTCTAAAATGTGAGTTAGGGATAGAAACAACCACTGTAAAAATTTGAATTGGTAAAATCGATGTTAAGTATTGTTAAATATATATGTAAAATGTGAAGAATAATAAAAATGCTTCCAGACTAAACTGTCTACAGTTACGGTTTATTGAGAAAAATACAGATATCTCCTGGTATTTTATAGGCATTATCGTGAAAATTGTATGATAGGATGTTTTGTGGTACAACAGACCTACACATGCATTAAATGTCATATCTTGAAAATTTGTTAAATCACTGTTCCCAAAGGTAAACAGGATCTTTAATAGTGGGTCACATACATTGTGTGGCTATCATATTATAGGCCTCCCTGTGTCTTCTGTCGATCCTGAAGGAAAATCATGTCTGGTAATAAAAATAGTAAATTAAATATTGTAATAACAATCTGGTAGGTATTGAAACGTATACTATGTACCCAGCAGTATACCTGACTTCATGGCTTGTCAGTCGGGAATCAAGCTTGTCATCATCATTGCAAATCTTCTGTTCGTTATTTGTTTTGCAAATGCCTGCAAAACATGATATGTTATTACCTAAATATTATGCAGTTCCACACTAAATAAGATTTATCAGGGGATTCAAGGACATCTATTGTTGAAAATACAATGTTCTGGAATGTCAGCAACTTCCCTGGAAAAATGATGGGGAGAGGGATGACATGGTATTTTACGAATAGTTTAACTCATAGTGATTTGCTCGAGTTTAATATTTTGCTGTTCACAGACAAAAGCATAATTTATAAAGCCCTGTCGAGCATAAAGCAATGTCAGTGATGCATTTAAAATAATCTGGCAGGGAGAAAACCACATTGCTGACTGGTACACCAATGTACTTTACAAGAACAACAACAATCTTTATATGAACAAATGTATTAATCAATGGCCTCAAAGGATGAAAACTCACGCCCCCCCACCCCCCCCCCCCCCAAAAAAAAAGGAAGAAATATTTTGGTTCAGTGAATGCAGAAATAATTGAAGTAGCGGTATGAAGTAAAAGTTGTACATGTATGAGGAAAATCAGACAATCCATTCTGATTCAGAAATAATGAATTTGTAAAGTTTTGGTTCAACCTGTTTGTTGTCATTGCTGGATGTGAAGACTGTAGCTGTAGATCCATAATGCTACTTGTAACACAATGTTCCCAGCCTACACAGCAATCACGTTTCAGGCCACCGAGGACAAAACAGAATGGACGTGAGACAATGCGGGGAGACGGGATGGACAAATGTGACAGGCCTTGATGATTGTCATGGATGCCGAGTCAGATTTTCAAACTGTCAGAAAATTTGCATCGGCAGTCTCGATGCTGATGAAAAACCTAGTACCGGTAGGCCATAGTAAAACAGGGTGAATGCCACAAAAACGTAACTACGCATAATATGCTGTACTGATAACAAAACTTGGGAGGTGCACTGCAGTTGGACGCAACAAGAACAAAATGTAGTCTAGCCTGACCAGACACCATGAGAATGGAATGTGATAGCTGCATGTTCACTGTACTGTGTACAGCAAGGACTAGAATGAACAAGACCAGAATACAAAGGGGGAAAAAACAGCTAGGAGAATATCTCGCCAACCCACGGCATGCAACATTTTGAGCAAATGGGCTACAGTGGCTACTGGGAACACGGTGTAAACATAACGTGATTAGTATACGTTCTAGCAATGACTTTAACCCGTTGAGGACGGTTAAATGATTTTGCTACAACACACATTTCCCTTAGATGCTTGCCTGAGTATACTTGCTACAACACTCATTTCCCTTTAATGCTTGCCTGAGTATACTCGGGACTCGTCCTCGATGGGTTAATAGCTCTGCTTTGCCTCCATGTAGAGCAAGTTCATTGTTGTCTGTAGACTTGCTTATTTTTGACAGCATCAGCATGTTTCATCGCACCCTTTTACTTGGTGTGATAAGCTTTAATCTTGATTGCGATAAATGTCAACATACTTACATTTACAATGTCAACAGTGATGATCATTAGCTTGCTCAAATTTTTGATGGCACAGTAGGTCATCATTTTGTGCTTTTAAAAATGCGCACATCACTAGATTCCAAAGGTGTAGAGATAATGTTTTTGTCTGTAAGATTGATGTTTGTTGCATAGCACCAGGTATGAGTGGCTACCTATAAATGCACAAGTCATTCATCATTGTAAATCATATTTATTCATGACTTGGCAGTACTTGAGGCAAGTTATAATGAGCCTCTTTTGCTTGGCTTCTATCATTGTATACATCTCTGTTCTTGGCCTGTCACGTGTTGTGATATTATTGTTTGCAAGGACAAGTAGCAAATATACTTTTGAAACCCTACATTGTACAGAATGATGGCCACAAAGTTTAAAACTGAAATTGTCTTTGCTTTTATATTACACTGGAGATTCAAACTACCTCTGTATATTGCGTGTTGTATTGACTGTTTTAACTGTAAACATATGATACAATTGTATTACACTGTATGGTCTGGAAATTTTTGCAACTAAGCAAACAACATTCCACCCAAGTAGTGCTTTTTTTTTTTTGGGGGGGGGGGGGTTATTTTATTATTCAATTGTACATACATGTGTACATCCATGGAGTTAGAAACATGCAAAGTTGACTTAAATTGGCCGGATGCACAAAAAAAAAAGGGGGAAAAAAAAGAAAATTCAATTGCACTATTAAGTCTTCCATTTGATAAGTATCATTGTCTTTCTGTACAAGGACAGGGCGACCGTAAATACTCAGATTTGTGCAATATTATTTATTCAGGTGTAGACGAATGATCATAGCGTTTCTGTCTCATATTTGCTCATATTCATTCCACCATGTCATGCAATCATTCTTTGAGAATGTAGATCCACTTTGCAAACTGATATTTGTACAAAGTATCATTTTCCTCAGCACTGCTTTGAAATGTGTTGTATTCTGCTATATCTGTCGCAGTGTCAACAAATCTAATGGTTCAGTTCACTTTGATGTGAATAGACATGTACCGTTCCTTCCAGACAATTGTTAAGTACCAAATCAGAATACGCAGTGAATGCTGGCAAATCAGAAATTCACCATTCTTGCATCCACAGATGTCAGATATTGTATCACAATCATATGAACACTGATTTCATGTTACAAATCCATGTGATAGTAAGTGCTGTGTTGAGGGCTTTCAGCAACACAGTTGTTCGAATACTGTACCTACTACAATTTTCTCTTTATTTCTAGATGTGATCTACATAATACAGGCTCTCATCTACATAGTACAAACTTGTAGCATAAAATCCTGGTTAGAAAGAAGTAGAAGAAGAAGAAGAAGGAGGAGGAGGAGGAGGAGGAGGAGGAGGAGGAGGAGGAGGAGGAGGAGGAGGAGGAGGAGGAGGAGGAGGAGGAGGAGGACCCTCTCCCAATGTTCACCATACAATGTACATGAACATACCACATACATTGTAGCATCTATTTAAGTCATCCACTCCATATTTAGACTGACAGTATAGTATCAAGTAAAAAAAAAGAAGCAAAACAACATAAATCAAACATAAATTGAGGCATATTCTTTTCACATGAAAATAATTCAACATTAGATTTTGTAATGTTGCACTTTTCTATTCATACTGCAACAGAACAATGTTTTACTGAGCACATATTTAGATCCATCCAAGGTAGTTACCGTAGAATTCTTCTGTAACTTATCCAATTTTCTACTTCTGTGAGGTCAACGTTGGCAAGGTTGACTGTAATGACAATACCCCCTCAGTGAGTGTAAAGTGAACCTTCAGGGATCTGTTTTTGTAAAAGCAGGGGTGGATCCAGGAATTCCGTTAAGAGGGGGTGCCTTTACAAAATTAAGGGGGGCGCACGCACCCCTCCCCCATTTTTTTCATTTTATTTCTTTTGTTTTAACAAAAATTAAAGGGGTGCGCTCCCCTGGGTCCGCCACTGAAAAATCTCAGGCAGGGTAACTGCACACCCCCTTATACAAAATTGTACCCCTGGCTGCTCACCTCAGTACGCACGTATCATGTTTGTGATGGTGCTCAATAGACAGTTTCTTGTGCGTGTGAACAGACCGAAATGTAAATTATGAAGTGATGTCATTGTTTGCTTATCTGACTTGTACTTCAATTCAATTCAATTTTATTCAAAAACCAAACATGAATAACAAGATAACACAAATCGCTGATACAAAAATTCACATGGTTTTTAGGACCCCGAAAGAAGCAAGGCTTGTGAGTGGGGCCCTATGCAAGGTACAAATAAGTTGGGACTCAGCAGGACAAAGGCCAACCGCCAATGATGTAAAGTGACATTCCCCATCATATTAATCAGTTGAGTGTACATTCAGATCAGTCACTGAAACCACCGACAGGAGACCAAGGTACGGTACCACATAAGTTCACGCACTAACACTACGACATGGCAAGTATATATCAGAACAATCATAATGTGTATAAAATGGCAACAGATAAATCTACATAAAAAAGGAGACCATAGACACACTAAGACACACACACACACACACACACACACACACACGCCCACACCCTCACACCCCCATACACAACTACAGCACACAGAGCACTCAAAACTAAAGTAGGCTGGCCAATCTACATAACATCAAATAAATGTTTGTACTTGACATACTTTCCACCACTATTTTTCATCAAAATTACCGTGTGAAACTTTGAAATTCTGCAAGTTTTGTATGCGGTCTTCCATTTTGACAAATTGAAACAATCTTTTACCATTGTTTTTTAGACTGTGAGTTTACCATTAGTAAAGTCAGCTTGAACATAGTGTAAAATTTCACAACTCGGGGTGCCTTCTTAGTATTGCTCTACTATCTCATGAAAATATTATTATTTTACAGGCTCTCCTAATTCTTTGATGTGCAAACAAATTAATGGTTGTTTTCTGACATCGGTGCAAAGACCAAAGACTACCAAGAGCACTGATCACATGTTGTCATAATATTCTCACGTTCAGTCTACACCCCTTGTAGATTTTGCTAAGTTTGCATTTTGTAAAAGCGTCAAGTCATGGCATCCTAGAGTCTAAGATATTATTGAGAGTTTTGTAAACTTATGTGGTTCACATATATAACTGTGGCAAGATCGCAAAGTGTGCATCCCTGTACACACATACAAGGTAGGACTTTTGCAAGTCATTAAACCAGTAGGCTCGAGACAACATCATTTCATTTCATTTCATTTCATTTTATTTCCACATTAAAAACAACTATCATTACAGTTTCAAGTCATGATATAAATGTATTCATTATTGGAGACCAATTAAAGCCTTTCAGTCTTGTTGGGAAAAGGCCCCAAAGTAAATACAAGACTTTCACAACTTGAAAAATATGGGTACAAAATATAGAACACAAATGGTATGCAATCAAAACATCACATCACGTCAAGATGATGCTACATAGCTTTATCAGCTAATTTAAAGTTTTTCATTTGTCCTGTGATGTGGTGTCTTACATGTACAGACTATCACATTTATCACCCTCTGTCCAGGCAAAGAGTTGTTATAAATACCCAGTAACATTTTTAAAAACCTGATATTTATATAAGGAAACAAACAAACAAACAAACAAACAAGCGAAAAACAAAAAACGACAAAAAACATAAAACAGACCCTCCTTGGTTTTCTTGATCAACATCTACAGTCTTTGGGAGAAAAGCCCTTTAAAACATGGAGTATTAGGTATACTGTATGTGTGCCAAATTGTCTAATGAAATACAAATTGTTGTTTTTGTTTGTTTGTTGTTGGGTTTTTTTCTAATCAATAGACCAGTTCTGTAATGTATTCAAATTTTGTGCCTGTTTTGTTCACAATTATAAGTTGCCCTTAACCCTTTGAGGACGAGTCCCAAGTACACTTGGGCTGGTGTCTGTGGAAAATGTGTGTTGTAGCAAAATCAGCCTGTCCTCAGGGGGTTAACAACCACAAAGCTTGCCGGAGGCTTGCCCCACCGAGCAACAACTAACTGAATTCCTGTCTATGGAACATATAATGGGAAGGAGCAGATGAATGCTAAAATCCTTTGTTACTAGGCTATAGGAAAAAAAGCATCAATGAATTGTAATACATTGTATTACGATCTAATGCTGTGGAATGTTTGAGATTCTTGTTGCCTGAACAGAAACATGATTTTTTTTTCTTTAGTGTATGAGCAGGGAGGTGTGAGAGAAGGAGTGGAATCTCTATCCAATTTGTACAAAAGTTATTCATTCACTGTAGCTTCTATAGCATGACATTTGAATGCTTAGCATTCTGCTGGCTTTGATGTTCCATGCTCCAAGTGGCTCTTCCATAGAGTTTTGATATGGAGACCATTATAAGAGGTTTTTTATTTTAACAATTTCAAGTTGTATTTCAGTGGAAATGCTGAAATCCTGTGTGGAACTTTTTGGTTAGGAAATACACATAGGTTATGGAACAAACACTCAGTTTTTCCACAAATCTTCTTGAATACCCCAGGATTGCAAAAACAAAATTAGTATTGCATGAAAAGTTAGTATAATAAACATCTTGCTCACATTTGTGCTTTGTTTTTAATGCCTGCGCCACGAAGTGGTGCCGGAGGCATTATGTTTTCGGGTTGTCAGGTCCGTCCGCCCTTCCGTCCGTCCGTAATGGATTTTGTGGACAGCATAACTAAAAAGCCTTTTGAGGTATCCTAATGAAACTTGGCATGTATGTGTTTTAGGGGGTGAAGTTATGCCTATCAACTTTTGGGTGCCCATGCTCAAGGTGAAAGGTCAAAAGGTCAAGGTCAAATATGTAAAATTTCACTATTTCTACCATATCTATGCAATGCCTGAAGATATTTTCTTAACTTAGTGTACACATGTATTACCCAATTAAGATTCTCAGGTGAAAGTTTGGGGTCATGAGGTCAAAGGTCAAAGGTCAAAAGGTCAAGTAAAAATATTAAAACTTCACTTTTTTCTTCATACCTTGGAAATTGTTCAAGGTATCTTCATGGAACCATGGAGCTACTCAGTCAGTCCGCAGCGCGAGCGAAAACGCACGTATTTATTCAAGTCGTATGCACGGCTGAGCGGTGCTTGCATACGTAATGAGCAGATACATGGTCATGAATAAATCCGTGTAGAACGAGTATTTCTCGTCAGTTTTCGACACTTTTAGTATCGACTGAAAGAGAAAACATAAGCAAATATGCTCACGATCAAAATAAACAGAAAAGAAGAATATAGAATATCAAAATCCCTCTCGAAGTTCGGTATTGTATTCAAAAATATTCCTTCACGTTTGACGCCAAAAAAATAACCTGAAATCTTTCATGCCCCTCTAAAATATGGCAAAGACTATGTCCGCTAAAGTATATAGTATCACAATAAGGGCACGTTTTCCCATCTTCATGTCAATACGGGTCAGGAACTAGCAAAATTCAGAGACATGTCTAGCGTCGAGTTTAAAAAGATTATCCTCGCATTCGCACCGGAATTCCGGGTCTGTGATTGGTCGAAATCTGTCGCAAGACGCGGCGTGTCGCATTGCGTAGTGTCCATTGGCTGCTGACTCAATGCTGTGAGTTTTAAATGTTAGGTTCCAGATTGTGATCGAATTTTCACTCTCTATACAAAACTTGAACTTTACACAGGAACCAATGATGTGTATGTGAGCCTTGCACTTACAATGACCCTGAACAATGGACCTGGCTGCCACCTGTCCCGAGCTCTGCTGCAAGGCACATGAATGCTTAATCAATCATTCATGTGGATTGCCCCGAGCACTACTAGTCTGAATTCTTTACACAGGGTGAAATGCATGCACATGAAAGAAGTAAGCACATGTTTCCATGTGCTTGCACACACCACATTTCAGAATGAACAGAGACTAGCTGCGATAGTGGAATTCCTCATGAAACATTCCAATCCTGGCCATTGTCCACGACCATTGTCTGGGTATCAACAACACATTCCACGCGTGTTCATTCACTACCCCACTTCCAGTAAGAAAACGTAATTTGCCTTGTTTTCAACAGGAAAATTCACAACCTTAAAAATGGTGCCCCTCTTCGTTTTTTAATTGATCATACTCGCTCAAGTTTCACGATTGTGAAATCGAAGAAATTACGGAGATCTATTTTCAATACCAGTCAGGAACTAGCAAAACATAAAACTATGATCTAAAAGCTTCTTGAACATTGGCAAAATAATCGTTTACTTTGATGCTAAAATGGACTACTATATTGACATCAAAAATAGGGAAATTAGGTATCAAATTAATGTGCATAATCAGCTCCATAACTTACCTAACCATCCTGGATCAAACAATGCACTGCGAAAGCTATGAAAGCTGTTGTTGCGACCTCTGCAAAAACTCTCGCAAAGTATCGCGGAATCTCGTCAGTCTCAAGGGCACAAACTGCGTAAACGTGATTCTGAATAAAATTGTCGTTCGTGCCTCATTATCGCACACGCTGCGGACTGACTGTACTGTTTGTAGCTCCATGATGGAACATACAAATTTGTAGTATATACGTGTACATACATGTACTGACTGGCAGTGATTGTCTAGAGAATTTAGGGTTCATGGGTCAAAGGTCAAGGGCAACACTTTATATTTTACTATTTCCCTCATATTTATGCAATGCCAGCAGGATTACATGTATTATTTTTTTTTGACACTTGGTGTATGCAGAGACTCCAATCCGAAGCACCTTCTGATCTGGAGATTCTCCCGCCTGAAACCCGTAGGAAACGGGAGACTCCAAGTTTATGTGTGCGAAACGCGAAGTTCCTAGGGTTATAGATGCTCTCTGGTGCTATCTAAGGCTTATTTTTGCAACATACGATAGCAATAAGTAAGAAATCCTTTCCAACGGGAGACATTGAGCCAGGGCGGGAGAAATTAAATCTCAAACGGGAGAACGGGAGATTTTGCAAAAATGGGTTTTCGGCGGGAGAGTTGGAGTCTCTGTGTATGCATGTATAACTTAATAGAGATTCTCTGGAAACTTTCTCTTTTTTTTCTTTTTTTTTTTGCCTCAAAAAAGGTCAAAAGGTCAAAGATCAAGGGAAAGGGCTGAACTAACTTTTTTCCTCCGTATCTCGGAAGTGGCTCAAGTTATCTTGAAACTTACTACATATTTACATGTATGCATGTTCTACCTGACAGCGATTGTCCTATGAATTTTAGGGTCAAAGGCCAGATGAAATGGTAACAATGTACGTTTCAATACAAAAATTGCATTTTTTCTCCATACCTTGAAAATTACTCATGCATAAACTTATGAATGGGTCAAAGTCAAGTTAAAGTCCTTAAATCCCCAAATACATGCTCTCCTATTCATCCAATTAAACCTAGGTCAAGGAAGGTGAACATTCAACACATTTGTGACAAAGTTGTCATTTCAATATTTTGCCAATTTTTTGAAAATGTAATCACACAATTTCCAAATGTACTGTATACCTATTAGGAGAATCATGCATTATGGCGGAGGCATACCAGTCGCCTTAGCGACATGGCGGAGGCATACCAGTCGCCTTAGCGACATTTCTAGTTTTTTTGCCATTTAGTATACCAGGATGTGATATCTCTTGGATTCAGTAACTGACTATGCATGTTTCTGCATACTGTATCTAGCAACATTTTGCAGCTTGATTGCAGTACAATATCTGTACTGATTTATGTTTGTGTGTCTTGTTCTCTGCATACTTCATAATTGCTGCCTAAAGTACTGAAAGGGACAGTGAACTGCTGCTAGCTCAGTCCATTGTGAATGAGGAAAGATGCATACTTCAATAAAAATGCTGTGTTTTGTGTCTTTTGTGAATTGCTTTTTTTTAAAAAGGCATTCAGCAATACAGCAAAAGGGGGAATACTGTATACGGTACGCCAAATATTTCATGAGATTTTTATTTTTGCGAATTTCGTGAGTCAGGTGCTATTCGCAAAATTAAAGACAATATAAAGACGAAAATATTGACTCTGATCAAGCTATGAATGTGACGTACGTGTATTTCTCCATTCGGTACAGGACTCCATGATCGCGAATATAACCAATTGCAAAATTGTTGGGAAGTTCTGATTCGCAATAATTTAGACTCCCAAAATAGATGCCGTATACAGTATTATGGCCCAAAGCCATACAGCTCCAGTATTGTAAATGGAGATGCTGTTCTGAGCATGAGCTGCACTGCACCGTATGTTTGATCCGCCAACAGGAGTTAGCCCTCATGTGAGAACCAAAACAAATAGGGGCAATGTTTGCCATTCGCTTCAGTGAATCTACACAAAAAGGGGAGGGGGGGGGGGCGTGGTGGGGTTTGGCTGCTCCAATTTGTTTTTCTTCTTTTGTCATTGGAATACTTAATTTAAAGATGGCAGATAAAACCCTACAAATGTACAGAGCAGAATAAGTACCAGGATCCAGGGGCCATCTTTGATAGATCAGACTGTTTGCTGCGAAGGAGAAAAGTAGTTTTGCCGTCACTATACTGTGTGTCTGTCTGAGTTGTAGTTAAACCGCCAGAGAGAGGATATGTTGACACCGCAATGTTTTTCCACAATCTAAAATGAGGAATTTCTTATAATGAGCAGGGTGCTAACCCGGTGAAATGGTCCACCCGACATACCCTACACCAGAAAATGTGAGAATGATGCTGACCCCTCGTGGTTCACCCCAGGTGACCCAATAGTCAGCAAACTGTATCAACCACATTGTGTCATACTACTACGAAGATCGTACAACTGTGTATATGTAAAATTTTGCTATTTAAACCTGGTGCCAAAGTTGCCAACTTGCAGTGCTCCTGACAAGAGCAATGGTCATGGAATATACAGTATGTCCCACAAAAAATTACAACGGGACCCCTCGCAATGATATCTTTAAAAATAGTGAATCAATCTAAATACAAATTCAGGGTATGAAACTATAACTCATTGCCCACATCTTACAGAAAACCCCATTCGATTTGCTTCAGTGGTCAAAGAGAAATGAGGAATTTTGTAGAGGATGTGGGAAATCTCTTTTGTCCAAGTTCTGTCTATTATTCACGCACTAGAGTATTGAATTGCTAAAATTGGAAAAATTAGATTCATGACATGCTTTGCAACAATCTACATTTCTCTGTGACCGCTTAACCAAATTGAATGAGGTTTTCTGCGAAATAGAGCTAAGATGTTATATTTCAAGGCCCTGAAGTAGCACTTAGACAGGTCGATCATTTTGGATGTTATCAATTCGAAAATCTGATTGTAATTTTTGAGGGACATACTGCAGTATGTCCCACAAAAATTACAATCAGATTTTTGCATTGATAACGTCCAATATGATTATTTTTTTTTTCAATGCTATTTCAGGGTCTTAAAATATAACATCTTAGCTCTATTTTGCAGAAATGCCCATTCGATTTGGTGAAGCGGTCACAGAGAAATGGGGATTGTAGTAAAGCATGTCACGAGTCTGATTCTTCCAAGTTTAGCACTTCGATGATTTTGGGTGTGAACAATAGACAGAACTTGGACAAAAGAGATTCCCGACATCCTCTACAAAATTCCTCATTTCTCTTTGACCACTGAAGCAAATCGAATGGGGTTTTCTGTAAGATGTGGGCAATGAGTTATAGTTTCATACCCAGAATTTGTATTTAGATTGATTCACTATTTTTAAAGGTATCATTGCGAGGGGTCCCGTTGTAATTTTTTTGTGGGACATACTGTATATTCCATTGCTCTTGTCAGGAGCACTGCAAGTTGGCAACTTTGGCACCAGGTTAAATAGCAAAATTTTACATATACACAGTTGTACGATCTTCGTAGTAGTATGACACAATGTGGTTGATACAGTTTGCTGTTTGCTGACATACGGTATATAATCATCTGATGGGTAATGCAGACCTGTGCAATTATTCTTTCCTGTCACCATGATGTAGATCCCTTCTCAACAAAAATGGTACACCTTTCTATTTCTTGGTTTCTCATTGTTCTCTTTCTAAGCCGGGCACTTTGAACCCATACTCTTCTATTTGCCAAGTGGGCTGCAAGCACATTGCATAAATTGTAGCCCATATTTTTGTTAGAAGTTTTGTTAAAAGTCAAATTGCTGAGGTAATCAGTGGTTGTGACAAATTCAGTTGGTCTGTCGTGGAACCGATTTTTTTTTTTTTAAAATACCAAAACTGTTTCGTAGGTTGAGACTCTCACTATGGCATCATATTGTTGTATTTCTTGTTACTGTATTGCAGTTGTGAATAATATAAAAATGGGTGCTTCTATCACAGAATGATTCATTCTTGTAATGCAACATACACAGTGTGTGTGATCCCCACCAGATTTGTTTCAGCAACTAGATTTTCTCTTTTTTTTTCCGGGGGGGGGGGGGGGGGGGGGGGGGGGGGGGTGGGGGTTGGGGGAGGGTGGGGGGGGGGGGGGGTTGGGGTGAGAGGGGGAATGGGGTCAGGACCGGGTAGCAAATAGAGCTAAATAAAGTAGGCGTGGGATAAAAGTCTGTCAGGTTTGTGAGTAGGTACTGCTCTTTGTGCCCTTCTGAATAGGTAGTACTGCAGTGATATGAAGAGACACATTTATTTCTCCTCAAACACGAATATAAAAAAAAAAAGAAGCAGTAATCAAAGTATTATGAGCAGATTGCAGGTATTTGTCTACTGCAACGATCAGATTTTTTTTTCTTTCTTTTTTTCTTTCTTTTTTTAAGGGCTGAATGAACTTCAATTCACTCAGTCGTTTTGTTTAGGGGATCTTCCTTTTCACTTCAACTATTTTATTTTTTCCTACAGGTGTGTCAGCAGCATTACCAGACATAGTCACATGACTGACAGGCTTAGGAAGGTACTGACTGCGACCGTTACAATTGATGCTTCTTAGTGTGTGATCTCTTTGAAGTACTTTTGTAGTAAAGGAGGAAGGGAGAGAAAGGAGGACCATTTATCTGTTGAAGGAGGCTAAACTTCCATCCAAGACAAAATGACCACCAGGAGAGTCGGCCAGTTTCTGGGACAGCACGTTCGCCAGATGAGCTATGTCAATCGCATCATCAAGGACGTCAAGGCGCGCGACCCGACAAAGTGGACGGACTACGGCGATGGACTGTACAACGCAAATCGTCCCCCGAAACATGCCGACATAGTCGTGATCGGTGGGGGTGCGATGGGTTCCAGTACGGCATACTTCCTGAGACGACAGGCGGAGGCTGGTGTCAGCGTTCTTGTGGTCGAAAGAGATCCAGCAGTAAGTCCATTAAAGCTAGCTTTGAGACAGAACCACTTTCAAACTGTTTAACATTCTGGTTTTACAAGACTGAACAGTAATATGATGCAAAAAAAAAAATACATCTTATTCTTGTTGACTTTTCATATGAAAAAGGGGGACTTTGTGAAGATTTGTGTTCAGTTTGATAGGAGACTTGTGAAGTGATGACAGTGTAAGTGTAAATTTGTCAATACTATCACTCATTCATACATACATGGGAAACCTGAACCATTGTCTGTGTTATTTTATTATCAGTTTTAATACCCCACTTTAACATGATATGGAAATGCATGTTAAAAACTATCTTTCGAAATTAGCTTGTCAATTTAGATTGATTACTGCATGTGTGGAATTTTGTAATTGTGAGCAGAATTTCAGGCACAGTTCATCAAGAGGTGTATACATTCAACAGTTATGAGTTGTTTATATTGATGAATCTAGCAATAACCTCTAGAACTAGTCTTCAAGCCATTATGCAAAAGTGTACACGTCAAATTCGGGTTGACACATTCAATGTTTCATCAGATTGAAAATTACTTCGTGAAGTGCCGGCATAAATGTAGTCACATCATTTAGGATTAAATGGTTACATGTATTTTATGAACAAGATGTTTTGTGTCATCCCTGTCCGTGTGCAGTATACCCGAGCCTCAAGTGTCCTGTCTTGCGGTGGAATCCGTCAGCAGTTCTCCGTACCAGAGAACATTCTCATGTCAATGTACAGCGCTCACTTCCTGCGTAATCTCAAGGTGAGGCATGGACTCTTTAAAGTTAACTTCAATTCAAAATTATTTTACATCTCTTAAAAAAATGACTGACATAATTATTGCACACAAGCAAGGGGCAAAGGCAAACAAACAAACAAAATACCAGTAATACAACCCAATGTCAAAATGTAGTGGCTGTGGGGGACTAGCAAAAGCCCTTGACCAGTATAAGTAAGTCCTTGTGTCATCTACATTATATAAACATTTAAAGATTACATTAATTTCAGACTTACAACATATACTAGTGCACATTCCCAACATGTGATTCCAAGTTTGACCTGACTACAGTTCTATATCGATTGGTTGTTTGGTGTTACATTGCTGTCAATTTATTTGAGGGGGCCCCTAGGAGAGGACATTTTGACCTCACATCTGTTCATAGTGTTTGTTTTTCTTGTACAAATAACTATAAAAGAGCCATAAATTATCCTTCTTGAGGTGGAGTACAACACTAGGACAAGGTTGGTGTACATGCCATCAGTCATTTCCTAATGATTCCAGATTTCTTACACACTCCAATCAAAGGGAGTAGAAATGAGTCTATTTTAAGATTTCCCATCTCTCTCAGGTGTTTGTTGATTAATGTCGGAAGTGTCATCAATATTTGATCTAACCTGTTTTATGGATAACATGAGACAAGGCAATCTTTAGAGGTAATGTTGGACTAAATGTAAGGAAGGATGTGTAGCAGCTATCAGCGCTTAATCCTGAAGTTTTCTCCAGAATCATTGTTTTAGAGTCCTATATATATTTTCCCCAGTATTTAGGAGTCAAAATTCAATTCGTCATTTGTTTTTGTTTTTTTTTTTGTAAAGAAGAGTCTGTTTCACGTAAGCAAATTGTATACTTTTGTACACCCCCCTCCCCAAATACTAGGGAACATTTGTTTAAAACTATTTCTGACCTACATTGTATGAGCTTGTAAATAAAATGGTGCATTTCATATCCTGTTTCCCTCACCCGCGGTCAGCAAAATCTGTGTGTGGACGATGCGGATCCGCCCGACATTCAGTTCAACCCCCAGGGCTACCTGTGCCTGGCGTCGGAGAAGGGGGCAGACATCATGAGGGACAATTACAAGACACAGTGGTAAATAGCGCCCTCTCTTGTGTATGCTGGTGTGACAGTGCTTGTCCACATTCATAGTGCTTACCATTAATTCTCACTGTATTTATGGATACACACAACCGTGGCCTATAGTGGCAATACAAAGAGATTATGTGGCAGTTGCTTGTGTATTTTGACTCTTTGTGTTTTGAAAGCATATTTTGCTTTGAGAGGCCCTGAAAAAAGTAGGTCCCTCCCCTGTGAGGCATTCATTGTGGGTTTTCCAAGGCTAAGTAAATTGTCGGTAAATCTTGTTCACAGTGCACCTTAGATATAATGTTCACAAACTCCAGTGGATTATTGTCTGGCAGTCTGTTGTTGTTTTTATTGAATGGGCTTTGTCATTTGTTTTTTTTGACTGAAGACTGAACACCAATAAACAAGAAAAACAAACAAACAAACATGGAATCATGTGCTTTGTGCCGAGGAGTTGTGCTCAATAAGTTGATTTCATTTCTTCCTTTTATCCCCTGCACTGCCATGTTATGTATAGCAAATGATAGAAGCAGTCTACTTTGGGCGGCCATTATTACAGATTTTACCCAGTCAGTCCTTGAGGCACCTGGGCTTGTCAGCTGGTGCTGTACCTCAAGGTTGATGCACCCCCCCCCCCCATTCCTTTGGCTGTGTTTGTTACTGCCTGTTACTCAAAGATTACAGCACCAGCTATCAGAAAAAAAAATGAAGAAGAATAAATAGCAAGCATGTAAAAATATTACCCTTGAATTATTTTTACTGCAATTTGAGTCATTTTGGCTGATCATGACTACTGGCATTTTCATTCATGTCACTGGAAGGCCTGTTAGAAGAAACCCCCTGTCTTGTGGGTGATTAACACAGGAATTAAAAAGCAACAAGAACAACACACCAACACACAACCAACGAATGCTATGGTTACACTTTCTTACCCCCCCCCCCCCCCCCCCCCCCCTCCAGTAGAGGTCAATATATTTTAGGGACAGCCTTGTCTATTCTTGTGTATAATTGAAGTATAGAACTCTTTTTAGCACAATAACCAACTCCCCCCTGTTTTTTTTGTTTTTTTTATTTGCTTTGAACTTTCAGTGAGCTGGGGGCAAAGATTGAGCTCCTTACCGCCAAGAAACTCCAGGAACGATTTCCATGGATGAACACTGAAGATGTGGAGTTGGGTGCATATGGTATGTTATTATACCTCTTTGCATACTAGCTTGTTTTACTTGATCTCTGCTTTCATGTAACCTTCAGAGTGAAAATGATTTACTACCTTTTTTTTTTCCCTGGTGACTTTGACTGATCGAGTTGAAACCAAAACAAATTAATACTTTTTAGGAGTTCTCTGATTCACAAATATATAGCTCATGGTAGTTTAACGTCGCTAGGGGGACAAGACCTTGTATCTACAAAATGTCAGCTGTTCGGGAGAGCACAAAAACATAGCAGCCAAAGCACTATATCAAATGGTTTAGCCTTTCCTCTGACATGCCTTGGTGGCTTCATTTTTGGGCTTAGACAGCTAGGATGTGGACAGACCATCACTTAAGCGATAATCTGACCATTAATCTGAAAAAGTCATTTGCACCAAAGTTTCAGATACAGGTCTTGTCACCCCAGCGACGATAAAGCATGGTGTGTCATGTTCCTTCAAATCCTTTTGGAGAGCAGAATGACTCATTTAGTGTCAAATGGATGTTAAACGGGAACAATGATTCTAAAAACAATGTTTTTTCGTTATTGTTGTTGCCATAGCAGATGAAAAAATAGTAGTGCTACGAATTACATGTGTGAAAAATGTTAGCTGCTGGGTCAAATTGACACCAGAAGAAAAAGTTTGGTATGTGGAACGTACCCCACAGCCCAGACACAGAACAAGAAAGATTTACCTTGCACAGTGACAGGAACTCTTCCCCCTCCCTCAATTTCCTAGGTCTGGAAAACGAGGGCTGGTTTGACCCGTACCTCCTGACCAAGGCCTTCAAACACAAGGCGGAGTCACTCGGGGCTCGTTACTGTCACGGGGAGGTGGTGGGCTTCGAGTGCTCCCAGACTAGTCCCGGCTTGTCCGCCGCTGAATTGTCTGCCGGTGAAGGAAAGCGCATCAAATCAGTCAAGGTTAGTATGGACATGGTGCCACACTTGCTGTCAAAGTAGGAATCTGCTGACATTTTTTTTTTTAATTTGGTGGATATTTCTTCATGAATCAAGCTTTCTGCTCTGTTGTATCTTAGATTATATTTTCTCCTGTATTTGATGACAAAAAACTGGGTAGGTGGCATCAAACATTTCATATTGCTTTTATGCACCTATTCTAGATCCATCCCCAAGCATTGCTTCATTGGGAGAATCTCCTGCCTGGACCACTGGGAAAGTGGCGACTCTGTGAGATTGCCTGAAAATGTGCATTGTATGCATAGTGCACATCATGAGCTTGAAGCACAATGTCCCTTGCAATTAGGTCCAGGACCCGCTTCAGGCCCTGAAAGCTCTAGGGTTATAAATGATCTCTGGTGCTATCCTTTAATAGCCTTATTCTTGAACAAAGTACAAAACTAAAGTTGAGCAGGAGAAAGGTACATTTTAACCCTAATCAGGCTGGGGGGGGGGGGGGCGGAATCCGCCCCCCCTCAACATTTCGCGCAATATCTTCGCAACGCGATAAGCTCCCACCGCGATGTTTCATGACTTTTTTCTTTCAAGTATCGCGCAACTTTTGAGACCAAAATTGTTGCGCCCGCGCGTACCGTTTTGACGCGACGCCCGTTCGAAAAAAATTTGTCAACCCCAAAATTGCTCCAAAACGTGATTTTGTGTACAAATCCAATGCAAATTGTGTTTTTTCAATTAATTCACATAAAAATTCATATCTTCATTTAGAATGGCCGAAATTAATTTATTTTAGCATAAGAATGCTTCGAAAAATGTCTGCGACAAATTTTGGCCAAAAAACAAAGAAATACATAAGAAATTCAAAAAAACAATAAAATACATAAGAAATTAATTTCGATACAGATTTTTTTTTATCCTATGTCTCAGAAGAATGATACAAGAAACATTTTAAAAAAGAAATTAGCTTAATTAGAGCATTAATAAGTGATTTAGAGCCCAAAACTGATTTTATGCATAAGTTACAATAATTAATTAATATAAAATATAAGAAAAATTTTTCGGAGAAAGCAACCATACATTTTGATAGAATACGTCGCGGGCGTCGCCTGTGCCGATTTTCGGCGCGATCGCGCGTTCCATAGGCGAGATCTGAAGGGGGGCGGAATCCGCCCCCCCCAGATATAGCATAGCCAAAAAAGCCCAGCCTGATTAGGGTTAAGCAGGAGAAAATGCATCTTAAGCGGTAGACACACAGAGTGGGAGAAATTCAAACTCCAGTGGGAGAGCGGGGGATCTTGAGAAAGTGGCCTCAAAGCAGGAGATCTCCAACCAAGAGTGGGAGAGTTTGAGTCTGTGCTAGTCTTAAGTTATTGAAGGCAGAACATTATCTTCTCTTTAAAAAGGTGAGGATGCCTAACAGTCCAGAAATCATAGACGTGGACTGTGCCATGGCGGTGATATGTGCAGGGGCATGGTCTGGGCAGCTGGCCAGCATGCTGGACATCGGCCGTGGGACGCAGAAGCAGCTGCTGGACGTCCCTCTTCCCGTGGAGCCGCGCAAGCGCTACGTCTATGTCTGCCACTGCCCCACCGGGCCGGGACTGGACGCACCCATGGTCATCAACCAGGAAGGGTCGTACTTCCGGCGGGAGGGCCTTGGGGGGAACTACATCATGGGATCAGGCCCAAGAACGGACGAGGTGTGTAGTCTACGAAAACAGATGTGTGAAATAGAGGAGACCAATGCACAGTTGACAGCTGACATGTCTTCACAATATTATATTTGTTTGAATTTCTTTGTAAAAAATAACACTTTACTTAAACAAAAACTTGTGTTTTCTCTTTTTTCCCCCCACATTAAAACAATAGAAAGTGATTTTGGCCCTCAGAATGTTTTTACCATCCATCACTATGTTTTCAAAAACTGCACAGGTTGGGAGATCTGCTCGTATTGTGATAGTGTTGATTGTGATAGTTTTGACTGTGTTTGTGCTGAAACCCTTCTTAAAAGAGAGCAGACAGTGCAGAGAGGGGCTGCGCAAAATGTGAGTTTTATGTTTTCAGTTATAAATTGATTGAGTAGTTTGCTCCACTGCTGTATGCATGGCATGGCTTTGTTCGATGATTTTATGAATTTGCATTATTTGTGCAATGTGTATGGAGATGGAAGAAAGGATGATGATTCCATCTTGAAGCTTTCATACCAAAGCAACGTCTTGGTTGTCGATGCAGCAACAGTAAGTTGTATTCATAGTGTTCACAGTCATTATCCAGAGACTGGGGAGCTGCATGTGTGGTGAAAGGTTCAACTAAGCATGCTATGAGCTGTACATGAGTATATGATTATACTGACTTTAAATGTCAACTTCTTTGTTGTAGGAGGAACCAAAGACAACTGACATGAATGTCGATTACGACTTCTTTGATGAGGTTGTCTGGCCATCGATATCAAAGACTGTTCCAGCGTTCGAGTGTCTGAAGGTGAGGATTAGTAGTGCAGGTTTGTAGCGACATTTAGCACAGTCAACCTCGCCTAAGTCAAATCTATTTGGACTGAAGAAATAGCTTCGACATAGAGAAAATTTGACTTGCGAGGGGATTAAAATCAATGGAATAAAAAGAGAAAAAGACTTCGAAAGACTTTCGACTTCGGCAATTATTTGACTTATGTAAGGTCAATTTTAGATAAGCAAGGTTGACTGTATCTTCAAATGATGGTTCTATTTGATTTTCCCACAACAGAGACATTTTGTTTCTCTACTTCATTACTAACAAGATAGAAAAACTACAACAATGCGTGGATTGACATCTCTAATCGATAATGTTTGTCATGCTGTGAAAGCGCAAATATCCAGACTTCTGTTAGGCCACAATTTTTAGAGGCTGTTGCCTCATGCCTGGTGTTTTTCATGCTGTGAAAGCGCAAATATCCAGACTTCTGTTAGGCCACAGTTTTTAGCGGCTGTTGCCTCATGCCTGGTGTGAGGCTGACTGAAAGCTATGCAGTCATATTGAACATCTGTCAATGTAAAATCATTCTCCCAGTGCCACTTCATTCATTTCAGCCAGCAACATTAACCCATCGGCTCTTAGATAATGTATTTTTGTAGTTTGGTACTGTATCTTTTTACTAGAATTTTCATTATTCATTGTTATTATTTTTTTTTTTGACAAAGCACAGTTGAATAAATTTCATGATTTGTGCCCTCATACATAAGTTTCGTTCCTTGTTACAGACTTTCTAGAAGTCCCTCTAATGCAAATTTATAACCGATTCTTAAGTGGGCAACACATATATATTCCTCGTTTTTTCTTTGAACTCATTTGTTGATATAGTTTGTTCTGGTAAGATTTTTTACTACAGTCAAATTTTGGCTCGCCCTCCACACTTTTGAAAATCGCTTCCTTCAAAGGTCACAAGCTTCTTGAATGTTCATCAACTATATCTTTTAAGTGGGGGTTAGAGAGATATGTATCTTCTCTTGTTGATTTTTTTTTTTTTTTTGCTGTTGTTTTTGTAGTTGAAGAGTGCCTGGGCTGGTTTCTATGACTACAACACTGTGGACCAGAATGCCATCATAGGCTTCCATCCGGCCTACCCAAACCTTCTGATGGCCACCGGCTTCTCAGGCCACGGCATTCAGCAGTCACCAGCAGTGGGCCAGGCGATCAGCGACCTCGTCTTCGAGGGGAAGTTCGTTGAGATTGACCTCACCCGCATGGGCTTTGACCGCTTAGTGAAGAGGATGCCCATCAGGGAGCAGTGCATCATATGAGGAGGATGGGGAAGGGGGGAGTCCCCTTGCTTGATGGACTTGCATCAGGACAAGAACCTCCAGAACAGGACCATACCAAGGGACATGTGTTTTGTTGAAAGGGGCACACGATGTGCTGTTACTAACTTATAATAGACATTGTGGCCGTTGTGTGTTTGCTGATATTACATCGGAGACTGTGCACTTCAACACTCGGCGGTGCCTGTGACCTTTTGACCAAAGAGAGGGTGAAAGATGGTAAAAGGTCAGCGTTCTGCGAGGATCACTGGTCAACTGTCCACTCCAATTGATCAATCATTTTCGTCCTATGCCTTTTACCTAAGCCATACGTGCCACTTGGTGTGTGATGGGACGAAAAATTTGCATATATGTAACCCTGGAAAGTTCCCTCATTTATTATCTTTAGGATCCTACCAAAGGCATCTTTTTTAAATGAATTGTACAACATTATTTTGCATTCTGATGGATCTTTGCTACAAGGACATTTCTGCAAGCCTAGTGTATCCATTTTCATTCATCTTTGTATTCACAGACAAAGAGGGAATAATTTTACCGATGATCATGGAAAAATCTAGTCGAATCATTTTTTAACAGATAGAAATTCTTTGGTTGCGGTCTTATTTATAAACCTGATACCAGTGAACAGGTTTGGGATGTGTTCGTAATTTGTGAACTAGCACCGTATCCATCGATTCACAGTATAATTGCATTCTGTAGTGTACAAACTATTGATTTTTAGCATATTTGTGTAATCTATAATGTTTCAAATGTGAAGTTATTTTACATTTGTTGGTCTTTCTGTCTTCCACAATATACACTACTCAAAAAAAGTTAAGGACCACTTTTTAATGTGTGTATACAATTTTCAAACCGGGTGTTGTATTTCTAGAAATACCCGAATATGGCTGTCTTGAATCTCCTCAAACACCCTGTAACAATTTCACACATGGGTGGTTTCAGTTGTTGCATGATGTCTCTCGCATTATTGCATATCCTGAAAAGTGGGCCCATTGTGAAGTGGTACAAATGTGTACAAATGTGTACGTTTTAAAAAGTGGTCCTTAACTTTTTTTGAGTAGTATATATACAGGTAGGTGTATAACATATGTTTAAGATTATAACCCTGTATAGTGCATATGCAGCTAAATGTGTATTCCCCTGTATTATCATGTCTTGTTTTTGATCTTGTATGTATTCGCTTTGAATACAAAATTGAACACGTGCACTGACATTTTTCTGTCTTTGTTCTTTTAAGTTTAAGCTGTTGCTGAAGTAAGTGCAATTAACCTAAAACTGGAATAAATACACATTAAAGAGAGCAAATAAGTGAGAATAATCATGCTGAGACGAGACAGCTTTTGCAGACAACCAGTTATGTTATGCCAGTATCTTGCATTGTCTGTCTTCTCATTACCCTGTATTGCTTGTTTAAAGTCAAAGTTAGCAATATCACAATTTAAAAGGGATGGTACAGTATTGGTGGAGATGAGAATTGAGCTTTTAGTTTTTTTGTGAGATACCAAGAAAACACGTGTGAAAGAGCACAGAGCATTCCATTTTAAGAGGAATTCAAAGTTTATTTGATGAAAATCGGGTTTGGAATGACTGAAACATCCAAAAACAAAGTAAAACAAAGTGATTGTAATAAAATGTGGGCCCCACACTTTATTAGAATCACTCTGTTTTGGATATCTCAGCCATTTCAAAACCAATTTTCATCAAACAAAAGTTGAATTCCTCTTTCATATTTCATAAGAGGTTGCTCATTATCCCACCAAAAAATATTAGAAACCTGAAATTAGGTCTCAACCAAAACGATCCCTTCAAATGTAGATGTCTTTTTCTTTTCTCCCATAGCCCTTTGCAGCCATGTGGCTGAATGGATTTTATAAATTCAATTTGCTTCATCAGTATTTGCCATAACTCAGTATAACAGTGGTGTGTGGCACAGTTTCTGCTCTTCTAAGGCATGCCACTTTATAGAAAGAGAGCAAATTTATGCCAGTATTATCAGAAATTGTGTTTGCCGTACAAGTGTGGAAAGAAAAAACAATTTCCATCTTCCATTTTATTTCAATGCTTTTCATTGCTTCAATCTCTTCACTTGGTTGAGTTGCCTTTTTCTTTGTCACTGTTTTTCTAATAGACACAATTTTTAACCCATTGAGGATGGGCTGATTTTGCTATAACACCCATTTCCCATAGACACTTGTCCAAGTATACTTTGGAATCATCCTCAATGGGTTAAGAAGTGTGAACACAGAAGAGAAGGGTCGTGTGTATCTATGTGTAAGAAGAATGTTTTTTGTTTCATTTTGTTTTTGCTCTCTATTTGTCAAGGTGTTGTGGTCTAATTTGCTTTGTGCTGTGCTATCTCAGGAGGTTCTGGGTTCAAGCCTAGTCGTGGCAGTTTTTGTCCTGGAGCAGGGCATTGTACCCCCTGTGCTCCTCTCAGCCCAGGGGTGTAAATACATGGCCAGTGGAACAGGAGAGTAAACCAGGAAGTACGTAAGCGGCACTAAAAAGAAATAGATAGAGATCTTGAAGTGTGATCGCGGTAAGCACATGACTTTCAGCTGAAGACCCTTTTGTGTGTTTTTTTTTTTTTTTTTTTTGTGCTTGTCAGCTGAAGAAACCCGGAAGTACAAGGGGAAGGGGAGAGATGAGTTGAGGACTTTTTTTTTCTTTTTTGCTTGTCGGCCGAAGAAACCCAGAAGTGGAAGGGGAGGGATGAGCTGAGGACCTTTTTTTGTTTGTTTGTTTGTCAGCTCATCAAACCCGGAAGTGGCCCCCCCCCCCACTTTTGAAAACGCTCCGCCGGCCCTGAAATAGGTGCCCTGTATAGGAAGCTACAATGTATAAGTTGATTGTGCTAACCCTTTGTGTGTTATTGAGTGCTGATTGATGTAGAAAACCCCATAGTATTGTATACACCCTGTTCAAAGTCCCGTGCACAGAAAGGGTTGAAGAGGCTGGTTAAAGAATTTTCACCAGTGGGTGGATTGGCACACTTCAGTTAGGGCGCGAGATTCTGGTAACTGAGGTAATCATGCATCGTCAAATGCTCTGAGCACTGTGTCAAGATTTTCAAGGCACTGTATGAACCAAAATCATTTTCATTACTATCCTGGTCGCATTCTTGTGTCTACCATGGTTCATAAAGTCAATATAGCCCGATATGCAATCGTATTCAAGTTGATTAATTTGTTTTTCCCCCGAAGGACCTTGTAATGAATAATTCGATTCAAATGTCTGTGTGCATTTTCTTGTGGTGTAAAATGTATTGCGTTGCTTGTGAGAGTTGTTGTTTGTCTTTGTGTTATGTAGTGTAATTAGAGGCCATGTGCATTGAAATGTACAAGTGAAATACCTTATCATGTCTGTACCTACATTTTATAGTGCCATCTAAGCAATGGGCTTCTACTTTCAGAGAAAAGCATGTAGCTATGTCTCTGTATTTGCAATGTGGCTGTTAATTGCACAGTGTGATTTGGCATTTGTCTGTAACTCGAGTCTGTACTTGACACAAACTAGTAGTTCTGTGTAAATAGATACACCATTTTAAAGAAAAGATTCTTTTTTTTTTTTTTAAAAATCTTGCTTGTATTAACTCTTAATATGCCACGTTCGCACGCCCGAACTCAGTCGACGGCGTGCCAAGTTTGCATATTCGGCTCAAAAGCACAAACCCGCCCAAACCGATCGATAAATCGGCAAATGCCACAATGCAATGAAAGTGTTTTTCGCGATTCTGTTCCTCTCACATACAGCTAGCATTTTATGTGATGACTGACCAGCAAACGATGTTCCCTACTGGATTTGCGTGTAAACTCTAAGTCTGTGTTACCGGTTTGTGTGCAAAACTCGCGCATTTACAGTAATGTAGCTACTGGTCATTTGAAAGAAAAGCAATCGTAGATTTACCATACAATTTATGTCTAAGCAAGGCTTGGCATTTTCTCTACATCTCTGCTGATTACATGTCCAGCTTTTAACAGAAATGTATAAAAGTTACATAGATTTGACAAACAGAATGTTTTCTCGAAGCATAACTGTGTTGGCATCTCAGAATAATGTGGCACACAGGGGGTTTCCACCATGGCACATAAAGAGTTAATGATAAAATTGCAGAACATTCAAGACTTTTAATCTACATGTATGATTATAAACGTGTATGTTGATCTCATTTTGACTGAATTTGCATATTGTGCAAAGTATCACAAAACCTCTATATTTCAGTGTCTCAGGGAGTCTGCTGAAACATGAGACTGCACTGCACACACAATGTCTTGATAGGTTGAAAAAGCCACTTTGCCTATTTGGAGTAAACTTGGACCAGTTTGTGGTACAGTGTGTCGATCACGGTGGTTCAAGAGTTTTGCATGTTGCAGGATCATGTGAAAAACATCTTATTTGACATCCTTAAAAAAAACAACAACCCTGCAGCATAAAGAAAAGCATCATGCCAAAAGATTGATGACATGCAGAGACTCCAACTCTCCCGCTTTCGACGGGAGATCTCCCGCCGAAAGCCCATTTTTGCAAAATCTCCCTTTCTCCCGCTTGAGATCTAATTTCTCCCGCCCTGGCTCTGTGTCTCCCGTTTGAAATGATTTTTAACTTAGTGTCATCGTGATGTTGAAGAATAAGCCTCAGATAGCGTGAGAGAGCATCTAGAACCCTAAAGCCGGCAAGGAACTTCATGCTTGGTGCACATCAAGTTGGAGTCTCCCGTTTGCTAGGGGTTTCAGGCGGGAGAATCTCCTGATCAGAAGGTGCTTGGGGTTGGAGTCTCTGGACATGCAAGATTTAAAAACTTGCAAATCAGTCAAATTGAAGTGTTGGGAAATTTACCATGATCTGGCTAGTCTTTTTTAGCTTGGTAGAACAAAATAATAAACAAACAAAACTCTGAAACCTGAGGCTTGAACCCAGCCACGAGAGACCTTGCACTGTGTGCACATACATTCACTCACTGTATTATTTTTATTCCCATGCTAAAATTTCAAGTTGGGGACCATCTTAATCTATCTTCTCATGAATTTCATGTTGATATACACAAGAAACTCTACTTAAAGATGCTGTTTATCATTGGGAGCAGTGATTTAAGAAAATGTTTGGGATATCACATTTGATGCCTATGCATAGGTCAGTTGTATCACAAAACATTCTACCAAATAAAAATTCCGAAAGAAAGCCTTAAAAAAAAAAAATATATTGATACCATTTTTCTCAATTAACCAAAACTGTAGACGGCTTAGTTGAGAAGCATTTTTATTATAACTGTTATTCACATGTATAACAAAATTTATCATGATTATACTGATTCAAATTTTTAGATTGGTTGTTTCTATCCCAGACTCACATTGTAGAACTATTTTTGAAGCACCAAAGTTGGGTTTTTGTTTCATCTGCAAAAGGTAAATAATGCCTTTGATATGATTCAGTTCCTTCATAAAGATGTCTGTAATAATTGTTAAGTTGTAATAGTATTTGCAGTTACCATGACATTTACTTAAATGTGCTCATCTGATCTGGGGGGCATTTCATGAAGCATTTTTGTCCGACAACTTGTCGGACAAATTTGCTCTCAGCCAATCAGATGCAAGGATTTCAGTAGCTTTTAACATTTTGTCAGACGAAATATCTGACAAAATGCTTCATGAAATGCCCCCCTGATCTCATCTGGGGGGAATTTCATGAAGCATTTTGTCAGATATTTCATCTGACAAAATGTTAAAAGCTACTGAAATCCTTGCATCTGATTGGTTGAGAGCAAATTTGTCCGACAAGTTGTCGGACAAAAATGCTTCATGAAATGCCCCCCTGGTTATTTTCTTGTTGCTGCCATGGTAACTACAATGAACACGACTTCATTCATTGCAAACCACCATAAGAGAGATGCCTGTGGTATTGAATATGTATCAGATTTTGCGTGAACCGACTTTTGTCAATGTCGGATATGCTTTCCTACTTCACAAAAATGTACAGCATGAATGATATTGTATGTACCTGTATGTTTTTTAGAGCAGACACATTTCTGACGTCCAGTGGGTGCTACTCATGTATTCCTAGTGGTAACTATTGACCAGCTAATTGAGGTTTGTTGTATTTTTTTTTATTTTGTTGTTGTTTTCTGTATCTTTTTCTCATGAAGACAGTGTCATAATCATGAAAGAAAATTGTGGGTGTTGGAAGTGATTATGAACATTTTGCACAGCAAATCAAGAGTTATTATCTTGTAATATGTTCTGAAACAAAAACATGGTCAAGATGTTCATTTGCATTTGAAAATAAAATAAAAGAAAAACAAAGAAAATGAATGAAAAAGAATGAGAGAACTAATGCTCTGTAAAGATTTTGTATTTGCCTTGCATCATATTGTAATGTATTGTATATATAATATGTAGTATGCTCTGCCTATGTCTGATACTCAAAATACAATGTATAGGATACATTGTACATTCTTAAAAATAAATATTTTTCTTCCTAGAGTACATGAACAGGAAACATCTCAGATTCCTTTTCTCATTTCGACGTGGTCTTAGTACTGGTGAAAAAGTATTATCAAGATGGTGTGTTGCAAATGTAAAAAAATGCTTGTACTGAACTTTCTTTAGTGATGTACATTGTGTGTCACGTGCAAGATGTGCATGTGGTTGAGAACCCTTGCAACCTTTATTGCAGTCAATTCCCTACCCCCTTATTTTTTTTTTCTCAGTCTTATTGTATATGAACACAGTATGGGAAATATTGTGCATTTAACCATGAAAATAATTTTGTATGAACTAAACCCAAGTAAGTGGCGTCATAGACATGCATGTTCTGATAAGTTTACCAGAAAAACCTCTTGCCATATTGAAGTCTTATTACATCAGTGTGTGTGTGTGTGTGTGTGTGTGTGTGTGTGTGTGTGTGTGTGTGTGTGTGTGACAATAGGGTTTCCTGAATGTACATATCAGTGCATATAAATGTACGTACATATGTATGTAGGGCCTATGTATGTATGTATGTATGTATGTATGTGTGTATGTATATATGTATGTATAATATGTATGGACATTGTATTTGTGTGTGTGTGTAAATGTGAGATACAAGGAAGAAAAAATGGTGTGTAGCTTTGGAATTAGTGTAGTATTCCTTTCTGTTCCTCCCCTTTACGAAAAATTATTGGTCTCTGCCGGGAATCAAACCCGGGTCCTTTGGCATGGAACGCCAACACCTTAACCACTTGGCCACCAAGACTTAACAGTAATTCAGGCATAAATATATGACATACATACACACAAGGAACTGCGCCTAGTAAAAATGGCATTAACTGTTTGTGAAAAGGTCTTGAGCAATATAATTTAGCAAGGGTGTTCCTACGCTTACTAACTTCTATTAGTCCAAGAGTATTAGTTTTAACCTGGACATTTTTGGTAACAAGCTGATTTTTTCAGGATAAGTCCAGAAAAATGTCTAGAATAACATACTAAAAGTCCTCATAAATCCTCCTTGAGCGTTTTCCGCAATCCAAGATGGCGTCCAAAATGGCCGCCATTTCCAGAAATTCTTGTAACTTTTCAACCAGAGAACCCAAATACAAAATTTAAATGTCTAAATATATGTTTTAAAGCATGAAGAACTCAATAAAGTACATATCAAGAGATGTTGATGCACGCAAGTACCGAAATCCAAGATGGCGTCCAAAATGGCTGCCATTTTCTGAAATTCTTATAACTTTTCAGCCAGGTAGCCTAAATACAAAATTTAAATGTCTACATATATGTTTTGAAGGATGAAGAACTCAATAAAGTACATATTAAGAGTTGTTGAAGCTCACAAGTACCGTAATCCAAGATAGCGTCCAAAATGGCCACCATTTCCTGATTTTTTTTTCATAATTTTGCAAGTAGATTTCAACTGTACACACTTGGAATGTCGAAATATACGTTTTGAGTCTCAAGGAACCAAATATAATACTTATTCAGAGATTTTGAAACACAAATAAAGCACTTGAGCACTTTCAGAAATCCAAAATGGTGTCCAAAATGGCTGCCATTTCCTGTTTTTCTCATAACCCTCCAACTACGTAATCGCGATACGCATTTAAATGTATAAATATATATTTTAAGACATAAGAAACCCAACGAAATACTTATTTAGAGATCATGAAGCACATAAGTACAAATAAAACCACGTGAGTTCTTCCCGAAAACCAAATGTTGCCCAAAATGGCTGCCGTTTGTTTATCAAAAATTGCTGTTTTTAGCCAGCTTGAAGAGACAAAGAAATTCAACATAATCTTCGAGATTCAACAACTCAGAAGGTCCAGTGGAAAACGGGTATAGGTTGGGTTGGATGCATCCCCCCCCCCCCCCCCCCCTCTTCCTTGGGGAAGGTGGTGGCCTGTACAATCATTATTTTCCAAATATTCAACCTTAAGTATTTGCACTTTGTCATTCAGTTGCAATCATAAAAATGCAAAACGTCCCTCGCTCGGCCCCTTTCCATAGACTTTGTACACTTTTGAGATTAACAAATTTCCGAATCTGTCATCAAAAAGTGTGCACTAGATCTTTCACTTACAAAATGCAAAAGTTAGTTCCCTCATATTGAAGGGTAATTTGCCCTAACTCTTCAACCGCTCACTTCCCCCAATATATATATAATTCCCCTTTTGATTAACAATTCCCAAATATTCCATCAAATGTGTGTAAATGATATAATTATTTCATTTCTATTCAAGTGTAAAAGCTCCCTCGTTTCGGTGGGGGATGGGGATATTGAGACTATTATTATCTACTCTTCGAGGATGGATAATTTTCTCTATATAACACCACGGGTGCATTAGGCCGTTTAATGACGATCATCGAAATGCAAAACTCCCTCCAATCGAAAGTGACCCCCCCCCCCCCATCATCTACTAGCTCATTGCCTCGAATATAGTAGTCTTTATTCTACTTACACTTTTTAATAGAAAAAAAAATGTAGTATTTCATCAACAGAGCGCACCATAAAACTCGTAATCTGAAAAAAAAAATATCCATTTTGTGGGAAGGTACATCACCTCATACACCTCCCCCGCATATTTCCATAAGTACATATGAAGAGTTTGTTTGCAAAAACCGATAAGTCCATTTTTGAAGATTTTGAAGTACGGTCTTTGTAATAAAGTACAAAATAATACCTTTTAAATGATATATTGGTGACTACATATAAAGGTACATTTTTTAAGTTATGGTAAAAAGAAGCTAAAATTTTCTCATTATTCTCTTTATTTTTCTTGACCTTTAATCACAAATATCTCCATTTGGCAAATATAGACTTATCGGTTTTTGCGAACAAACTCTTCATATTTTCTTACTTTTAGGACAAAAACAAATCTCAGATATTTCACCAAAGAGTGCGCTAAATCTCTGAATTTCAAATTGGAAAATCCAAAAATTTCCGAGGTAAGGGAAGGAGTATTCTCCTCTCACACTTCTCCCTCCCCGACACTTTCCTGAATATATATTCTTCCTAACGTTTTCATATAGAAAACAAATATCGGGTATTTCACCAAATGGATGCAACAGCTCTTTGAATTTCTAATCCGAAAATACGAAATTTTCCCTCATGTGGGAGCAGGCAACCCTATAACCGTGCACTTCCATGATTGTATATCTTTTTGTTCCTTTTTTGATGGAAACAAAAATCTAATATTTCACCAATAGGGTGCATCAGATGTCTGAATATCAGGTCTGAAAATGCAAAATCTCATTCATGTGGGGGGGGGGGGGGGAGGGGACCCCCCCCCCCTCCCCCCTCCACACCCTTCCATTATCATATTGCCCATTTCCCTGAATACTACTTTATATCCAATTTCCTACTCTTTGATGCAAATAATTCAATATCTTACCAAACGTTTGCACTATGTATTTCACTTTCGAGTAAAAATAAGAAAGAAAAAAGGTCCCTCGTGTGGTAGAGGAGTATCCCTCCTCCATGTGCCAATAACTTTACTTTTCAAAGAATTGTTTTTACTTCTCAAGTGATAACTGACAGTTTCAACTGGAACTCACCTCATGGTAGACATCAAATGCATTGGTAATAAAAAGGGGCTAGCACTAAATTTTCATCTCATGTGCTTAAGGTGACGAAAATAGACCATGTGGTAAACAGATATTGCCTTCTAGTAGGCTTTCTGTTTAGCAACAAATCTGTTGGTGAAATATTTCTCTCGTAACAAGGACACACTCCTTGAGGTTAGCATGCAAATGCTTTTATTTGTATACTTCACAATAAGAACTATATTTTGAAGTTTCTTATAAAATATATTGACATTTATTTACATAATTGTGAGATAAAATTGTGACATTTTGCACCCCATTTTCCATATTAGGAAGAGCTCGAGCGTCAAAATCAGTTCATGCGTGCGTCTAAATCTCTTAATATGTATTTTATTGAGTTATTCATGTTTCGAAACTTGTAAAGACACTTAAATTGTGTATTGGGTTCTCTAGTTGAAAGGTTATAAAAATTTCAGGAAATGGCGGCCATTTTGGTTGCCATTTTGGATTACGGTACTTGTGTGCGTCAACATCTCTTAATATGTATTTTATTGAGTTCTTCATCCTTCAAAACATATATCTAGACACTTAAATTTTGTATTTAGGTTACCTGGCTGAAAAGCTATAACAATTTCAGAAAATGGCGGCCATTTTGGACGCCATCTTGGATTTCGGTACTTGCGTGCATCAACATCTCTTAATATGTATTTTATTGAGTTCTTCATCCTTCAAAACATATATCTAGACACTTAAATTGTGTATTTAGGTTACCTGGCTGAAAAGCTATAACAATTTCAGAAAATGGCGGCCATTTTGGACGCCATCTTGGATTTCGGTATTTGCGTGCATCAAAATCTCTTGATATGTGTTTCAATGAGTTCTTCATGCTTCAAAACATATATTTAGACATTTAAATTTCGTATTTGGGTTAGCTGTCTGAAAAGCTATAAGAATTTCAGAAAATGGCGGCCATTTTGGACGCCATCTTGGATTTCGGTACTTGCGTGCATCAACATCTCTTGATATGTGTTTTATTGAGTTCTTCATGCTTCAAAACATATATTTAGACATTTAGATTGTGTATTTGGGTTCTCTGGTTGAAAAGTTATAAGAATTTCTGGAAATGGCGGCCATTTTGGACGCCATCTTGGATTGCGGAAAACGCTCAAGGAGGATTCATGAGGACTTTTAGTATGTTATTCTAGACATTTTTCTGGACCTATCCTGAAAAAATCAGCTTGTTACCAAAAATGTCCAGGTTAAGGCCTTTTTTGACCTAATGCTCTTGGACTATATGAGAAAATGAGAATAACCTGCTGAGTCATGCATGAGTGAGCAAGCAATAAAGAAGACAATGGTCATGTTTCAAAAGTCACACGAGACAGGATGGTCTGTAAAGGAGAATTTGACAAATCTTTTTTCTTGTGTTTGTTTATATTGTTTTATAATGGTTCGTTTGACCCCCTACACCTATCCTAACCACTGCAGGGATGCCAAGTTCAAAAAAAATTTATGAGTGAGATTTTCATGACTCGGCATCTCGGCGCGCGAATGTGCGCGCGAGCGAGGGTGTGGGAAGGGTTTTTCCCCCTCCCACGGCCCGCTAGGGAGCTTTTTCAATTTTTAGCTCTTAATGGTGCGATCAGGTGCATACATAAGTGACTATATTTTTCACTTATTTTGAAAAACAAAAGGGAAATATATATCTTCAATTGCAACTTTCACTTTAATCCTTTGAGCTATACTCATTATTAAAGGCCCCAAGTTGGAGACATCGCCCGATGCGTGAGAATAATGGGCGCCATGCAAGAGATCGTGAGACGGACCCTAAATGCTTGAGTCTCACGCATTCTAGACTTGGTAGCTCTGCCACTGTAATACTTTCTTTTTCGTAAGGTTGGGCATGGTCGCGTTCAACCCTCCTAAAACTGCAAAATCCATTTACTGTTGTTAAAAAAAAAGAAGAAAAAGAAACGACATCAGATATTGCTGCCAACATACAATAGCTCATGTTGTGTGAACATACATGTAAGAGAGACATTGTGTCGTTGCTCATAGTTAACTCTTTATGTGCCACGATGAAAACCCCCTGTGCCACGTTATTCTGAGACACCAACATTGTCATGCTTTGAGAAAACATTCCGTTTTTCAAATCTATGTAACTTTTATAGATTTCTGTTGAACAGAAACTTTAAATAGAATTCACACACAAATCCAGTACGGAACCCCGCTTGCTAGTCAATCACCACATAAAACGCAAGCTATGAAGTATATTTGAGAGGAATGGAATCGCGAGGAAAGCTTTCATTGTACGTGTACTATGGCATTTGGCGATTTATCAATCAATGTGGGTGGGT